>NW_008348089.1:9326440-9360528 GCF_000622305.1 Nannospalax galili | reverse complement strand
TTTTTTTTTTTTTTGGTCTTTTTGAGACAGGGTCTTCCTGTAGCCCTAGCTCTGTCCTGGAACTCACTACTCACTATGTAGAACAGGCTGGCCTTGAACTCAGAGATCCACCTGCCTCTGCCTCCTGAGTGCTGGGATTAAAGGTGTGCGCCAACACGCCCAGCTATAACCACAATGACGAGCATAGCAAACTATCTCTACTGGTGCAGTACTGGCACTTTTATCTAGAGGGTAATCAACAGCTATCTGATTGGACTTAAAGCCCTCCCAATGGGAGGGAACTCATGTAAATATAGCCAAACACACATGGCTGGAGAGGTCATAGATCCTAGAGAAAACCCTATCTTTGCTATATCTCTAGACAAATGAAATTTCTTACTATATGCTAAATATGAATCCTTATATTTACAGATAAGTATACCATACACCACTCATCAAAGAAGCTTCTTTCTGCAACAGATGGAGGCTATTACAGAGTTCCACAACTGGTCACACACAGAGTCTATGTCTGAGAGATGCCCAGCCTTAAGTGACACATCTACAGTGGAACATTTACACCGAAGCCTGATGGAACATAGTGGAACAGGGAAAGAGAGAATACTAATACATCATTCAATTTTCACCAATGAAGCTTCCTCATACAATGGGGTGTAATGCACAGAAGGCCACAATTGGCCAAGTTTTAGAGAATAAGAGACTATAGAGTGTATGTCCCTGGATAGGAATCCTGTATTAAACTTCACCCACCCATGGCTCAGGGACCATTGCAGCAGAGTTTGGTGTCTGTTGTGATGTTTCCACTTTCATCTCTGATTTTGTTCATTTGGATTTGCTCTTTCTTTTGGTTAACTGGGCTAAGGGGTCTGACTATCTTGTTTAGCCTTTCAAAGAACCAGCTCTTAAATTTATTAATCTTTATATTTTTTTGTTTCTATTTCATTAATTTCTGCTCTGATTTTTGTTATTTCTTTTTTAAAATATTTTATTATTTTTATGTGTATGAGTATATTGCCTGCATATATGTGAGTGTACCCATGGTGTGCAGTGCTGTAGAGGTCAGGAGAGGGCTTCGGATTCCCCTGGAACTGGAGTTAAGGATGGTTCATAGCTGCCATGTGGGTGCTGGGAATTGAGCCCAGGTCCTCTGCAAGAGCAGTCAGTGCTCTTAACCACTGAGCCATCTCTCCAGCCCTTGTTATATCTTCTCATCTGCTGGGTTTGGGTTTAATTCTTTCTTGCCTTTCTAGAGTCTTGAGTTGCAATGTTAGGTAATTTATTTGTGCTCTTTCTGATTATTTAATGTAGGTACTTAGAGTTATAAACTTCCCTATGAGGACTGCTTTCAAAGTGTCTGAGAGGTTTTATTGTGTTGCATGATTGTTTTTGTTCAGTTTCAGGAATACTTTTTATCTCTTTCTAATTTCTTCTTTGAACATTCATCATTCAGGAGTGTGTTGTTTAATCTCCATGAGTTCGTGTAGTTCCTAGGGCTTCTTTTGGTGTTGATTTTAAGCTTTATTGCATTGTGGTCTCTTAGAATGCATGGAACTATTTCAATTTTTTTTTGTATTTGTTGGGGTTTGTTTTTTGCCCCAGTATGTGGTCAATTTTTGAGAAAGTTCCATGGGGTGCTGAATAGAAAGTGTATTCTTTGGTGCTTAGGTGGACTATTTGGAAGATGTCTGTTAGGTTCATTTGCTGTATGGTATTATTTAATTCAGATGTCTCTGTTTATTCTTTGTCTTGTTGACCTGTCTAGTGGAGACAGTTGAGTACTAAAGTCCCCTACTATTACTGTGTTGGTGTTAATCTGTGTCTTAAAGTCCTGTAGTACTGTTTTTATGAAATTGGGTCATCAGAGTTTGGTGCATATATATTCATGATTGTAATATCTTCTTGGTCAATTGTTCCTTTGATCAGAAGAAAGTGACCCTCTTTATCTCTTCTGATTAGTTTTAGGTTGAAGTCCATTTTGTCAGCTATTAAAATTGCAACCCCTGCTTGTTTCTTAGTGCCATTTTCTTGAAATATTCTTTTCCATCCTTTCACCTTAAGGTAGTGCCTGGCCTTGAAGGTGAGATGGGTTTCTTGCAGACAACAAATGGATGGATTTTATTTCTTAATCCATTCAATTAGCCTGTGTCTTTTGGCTGGGGTGTTCAGTCAATCCATTGATATTTAAAGTTATAATTGAAAGATGTGCATTGGTTGTCATCATTTTGATTTCTGTTTGTATTCTTGGTCTAATTTTGTGTTTCCACAATTATAGCTTCATTTAGTTTCTTTCTGTTGCTCCTTGGGTATAGTTGTTCTTTTCTCCATTCTTTGTACTGCTTCAAGTATTCTCTGAAGGGCTGGTTTTGTGGACATGTATTCTTTCAGCCTATTCATGTCATGGAAGATTTTTCTTTCCCCTTTTACTATAACAGAAAATTTTGCTGGGTAAAGTATTCGGGGTTGACATCTATGGTTATTTATGACTGGGAATACTTTGGTTCAGGCTCTTCTGGCTTTCATAGTTTGCGTTGATAAGTCAGCTGTAACTCTGATGAGTTTTCCTTTATAAGTGAGTTTTTGTTTTTCTTTCGCAGCTTTCAGTATTCTCTCTTTGTTCAGTACATTTAGTGTTTTTACTATGATATGCCACAGGGAGTCTCTTTTCTCGTTCTGTCTGTTTTGGTGTTCTATGTGCTTTTTGTATTTGTTTGGGCATGTCTTTCCTTAATATTGGATTCTTTTCTACAGTCCTGTTTAAGAGCTGGTCAATACTATTAACTTGAAATTCTGCTCCTTCCTTCCTTTATGCCTATGATGCATAAATTTTGTCTTTTCATGATGTCCCACATTTCCTGCATATTCCATTTCTTTTCTCTCTCTCTTTTTCTTTTTTCTTTTTAAATTTTTTTTGGTCTTTTTGAGACAGGGTCTTGCTGTAGCCCCAGCTGTCCTGGAACTCATTATGTAGACCAGGCTGGCTTTGAACTCACAGAGATCTTCCTGCCTCTGCTTGATTAAAGGAGTGTGCCACCACACCTGGCTCATTCCTGTGCTTTTAAAACATTTTTCATGATCTTTCTTGAGCAGTCCAATTCTTCAGCTTTATTCTCCAGTGTTGATATTCTGTTTTCCATTTCATTCATTCTGTCAGGCTTTCTTCTGTTGTTTCAAATTGGCTTATTGAGTTTTTCACTTCATTTTTCATTTCAGCCTGAATTTTCAATATTTCTCTTTTGTGAATTCATTCAGTTATCCCTATCTTCTTTTAGTTCTTTGATTTCTTTGTTTGTGTGTTCTTTAAATTTGTTGAATTTTTTGATCATGTTTGTGATTGTTCTTTTAAATTCTGTGTCCTGGGTTATCTCTTGGGGGTTTTCCTTGTAGAACTCTTCTATAGGACTGGTGGTGTTTGGTGGGAACATACTGTTTTAGTTTTCCATATTATTATTTTTCTGTTGTAATTTAGGCATGTAGATTTCTTTTGTTGTTTGTGATTCTGGTGTGAAACTCAAGCCCTCCTTTGTTGGGTTGAAGTCTGCTTCTGTTTGTATTATATTGTGCCTTGGATGTTTTCTTATTGGGTTTGTAAAGCTGGTTGGTCTAGGCTTCTGGTTCTCTCAGATCTTCTGTTGAAGTGAACAGATGACTTCAGTCCAGCTACTCAGGAGCTCCCAAAACAGGCCAAGTTAGGCTCTAGTCAGGTACTCTTAGGCTTCCTCCTAAGGCCTGGACCCCTACTAGCAGGATGTTACAGCACAATTTGAGAAGCTTGCTAAGGGGAGCCTGAATTTAGATTCTCTCAGGCAGTCTGCAAAAGTCTTGGCCCCTACTAAAGGATAGAAAATCCTAGACCTGGGGTGATGGGATAGACTGTATGTAGTCCCAATGTAGGGGGTTGGGCACTGGACCCTTTGGGGAAGCTCACCACCATGTGGAGGCAGATCCAGGCACTCTCAGGCAGTCTGCTAAAGTCTGGGCCCCTACTGTAGAGCAGAAAAGTCTAGCCCTGGTTCAGTGGGAGGGGGCACACCTGGGCTCAATGTAGGGGATGGTGCAATTTGGGGAAACTTACTGCCATGTGGAGGCTGGATCCAGGTACTCTCAGGCAGTCTTCTAAGGTCTGAGCCCCTAATATAGGGCAGAGAAGCCTAACATGACAAAGTGGGAGGGGCCGCACATGGTCCCAGTGTATGGGATTGGCTATGTCACAATCTGGGGAAGCTCAGTGCCATGGGGAGGCCAGATCCAGGCACTCTCAGGCAGTCTGCCTATGTTGTATAATGCCTTTGGAGGTTAGAAGAGGGCGGTGGAGCTCATGGAATGGAATTACAGATGGTTGTTAGCTGCCATGTGGGTGCTGGGAACTAGCCTGGGTTTTCTGCAAGAGCAGTCAGTGCACTTAACCACTGAACCATCTCTTTAGTCCCCTATTAAATTTTTTTTTTGCCTATTTGAGACAGGGTCTCCCTGTAGCTACAGCTGGCCTGGAATTCACTATGTGGACCGGCTGGCCTTGAATTCACAGAGATCCATATGCCTCTGCCTGTATGGAACCCACCTCTGTGCCCCTAGACCCATGCCCTTTAGGACTCATCGCTCTTCTCCCTTCTGTAATCTGATTGGCTTTAGGGAATGGTTACTGCTATAACTCCATTTTGTAATAAGCCCCCCCACAGTGTTAGGCTTGAGCTGTTATGAACCCTCAGTCACGGAGGCAGAGGGGGAGGATGCAGGCCTGGGCGTGTTGAGCAAACCTGAATACAACGAGACCAAATTAGGTAAAGGAACTGGACCCTGTAAATGAGCCTAGGTCACTACATTCCTTTGCCCTGAAGACAGCACCCACCAATGAAAAGCCCCTGAGTCTGCCTTAACCCTATTTGGTGTATGCAGCCCTTGTAACCAATCAATTTAAAGTATGCTGGCGTGCATGGGCTCCCTGGACCAATTGGAACGTGACTCTGCTATTCCCTTCCCCTCCTCCCTTTGTCTCAAAATTATAAAAAGCTCCTTTTCCCTTGCTCGGGGCTCTCAGTACAGATCCACTGTGTTGGTGAGGTCTGAGAGTCCAAGCTTAAGCCCGAATAAAGGCTCTTTGTCCTTGCATGCCCCCTGGACTCCCGTGGTGGTACTTGGGGAACCATTCACTGGGCACAACACCTGCTGAGTGCTGGGATTAAAGGTGTGTGCCACCATGCCCAGCATAATTTTTAAGAAAAGTTTTAGGGCTGGAAAGATGGCTCAGCAATTAAGAGCACTAACTTCTTTTGCAGTAACTCCAGTTTCAGGGGAGTGATGCCTTCTGGTTTCCACAGGCTCCTGGTGTACATAAACTCACACAGGCACACACACATACACATTAAAAGGAAATATAAGAAAAAAATTTTTTTTTGAGGCAGGGTTTCAGTATGTAGGTCTGGCTGGCCTGGAACTCACTGTGTAGACCAGGTTGGCCTTAAACTCACAGAGATTTGCCTGCCTTTGCCTCCCGAGTGCTGGGACTAAAGGTGTGCACCCCTATGCCTGACTTTAAAAACATTTTTTAAAAGCTTATAAAAAGAAAAAATGAAAAGAAAGGAAAATCCTTGGTAGGGTGATGCACTGGAATAAGCTGGGTTGATTTTGGGGCATTTCTTGGATTCCTTAAAAGCATCAAACCAGAAAGTCCTCCAGGGAGCTCAGAAGATCTAGAACTATCTATTATATAAAACACAAGCTGCTGGTCATCTCAAGGTTCTGAGTCAGGAGATCCAGGTGGGGCCTTGGAACTGGTGGTTCAGCAGGCTCTTTGAGCTTCTGGTGCAGGGAACATGCTCTGGGATGGAAGGTGTGGTTTTAGAAATAAAAGCTGAGGTCCAAGGATCCTCCCACCCCCACCCCTGGCCCCCAGTGCTGCACACTTGGACTAAGTGAAAGGACAAAGTGAAAGTAATTCTGCAAGGCAGAATTTAGTTTTGCAAAAGGGTGCATTGCATGATCAGTCAGATCCAGTAACCACACAGAACCTGGAAGCTTGATAGGTTTTTATCCCTACTGCAAGAGTGCTGTGTCTTTTCTCCATTGGCTAGAGTCAGATCTCACAGGAAGGGAAAAGAGCTCTGCTGCCCCAGACCATCAGGCTCAGGAATTTATCAGGGCTTTTCCTTAAACAAAAGTTTTACAGGATGTGGTGGGATTAAAAGAGTAGATTTCCTTGTCATAAACCAAGTTTTATAGGCTTTCAAAGAAAAGACTAATATTTAATGTTTCTTACATTGGGACCCTTCTGAGCCTTCCTGAGGGAGGTACTGCTGCAGGTACTATGTACAGAGACACAGAGGAAGGCTTTCTTTCCTCCAGGAAGCAGTTTATTCATGCTAGTACCTGGTTCTCTGGGTTTGTACCCTAAAGACAGAGCATTGAAAAAAGAAATACCCATCCTTTAATATCCTGTATTAGTTCCCCTGTACATTCAATTTTTTGGCTCTCATATGTAGTAACACACATACACATTGGGTACTCTGTGCTACAAGGTTGTGACAGGCAAAACTGTACATCACCAGGCACAGAACACGTTGCTTTCCTTTTTCTTTGTTCTGGGGTGTTCTTGCCACACAGTACCTTAATGAACCAACAAGACTCAAAGATGCCAAATGAATGGGTGCTGGGACTCAGAGTCAAGGTGAAGGCTGGATGGTCCAGTTCCTTTGAGAACAGGGTGACCTCCAGAGACCAGACAAAGTAGGGGGAGAGTCCTGAATTCTATGGAACACTGCCCCCAACACATCCATGAGTCTATGTTCCAAAGTTAGGAATGGAAGCTGGGGCATCCATGAGTCTTTGTTCCAAAGTTAGGAGTGGAAGCTGGGGCATGGCTCAGTGATGAGTATTTGCATAGCATGACCAATGCCCTGGGTTCTATCCCCAGCACTAAAGAAGAAACAAAATAATTTTTTTAAATTCCAAAAAGTTGCCGGGTGTGGTGTTGCTCGCCTTTAATACCAGCACTCAGGAGGCAGAGGCAGATGGATCTTTGTGAGTTCAAGGCCAGCCTGATCTACACAGTGAGTTCCAGGACAGCTGGGGCTGCAGGGAGACCTTGTCTCAAAAAAGACAAAAAACCAAACCAAAACAAAACAAAACCAAAAACAAACAAACAAGCAAAATTCCAAAAAGTTAGTAGTGAAGCCAGAGCTGCCTGTGGTCACTGATGCGTGATAGCCCATGAATGGTCTTCACAGGGTAGTCAGTGCCAGTGACTGACGCATGTGTTTGTTCCACAAGTTGGGCTCAGGTGATGCCACCTGTGGGTATGTAGAGTAGGAACTTGTGTGAAGAGCCCTTAGCACTGCCTGAGTGGAGCGTGTGGGGGCGGGTTGGGGGGCGGTAAGGCAGGCTGCAACTCCAAGGGAGCAAGCTGGGGCTAGGAAGGAGGACTGCACTTACCAAGGGTGAAAGAGCTTTTGGACTCTGGCCTAATCATTGTATACATTTCTGACATAATGTATAAGGAGGAAATACTGATTTTGACTTGCAGTTTTGGAGGTTTTGGTCTGTGATGGGTTGATTATATTACTTTGTGGGGATAGAGCTCATTGGAGCATAAACGTGGTAGAATGAAACTATTCTATCTCTGAGTAGAGGTGTGTGTGTGGAGAGAGAGAGAGAGAGAGAGAGAGAGAGAGAGAGAGAGAGAGAGAGAGTTATCAGTGGCTCATAATCTCCCTGGAGGGCATGATCTCAATGACCTGAGACTTCCTACTAGGCCTTACCATTTAAAGGCTATGACATCACTCTGTGACCTCTGAGTGTTAACCCTGTAACAGATGGGCCTCAGGGGGCATTTAAGAGCCAAACCACAGCCAGGTGAGGTGATGCAGGCCTTTAGTCCCAGCATTCAGGAGGCTGAGGCAGGTGGATCTCTGTGAGATCAAGGCCAGCCTGGTCTCATTCCAGGACAGCTGGGCTACAGGGAGATCCTGTCTCAACACCGCCACCTCCAAAACAAGACAAAAAGAGAGCTAAACTACAGCAGTTCTTTCTCCTAGATCTAATGGTCTTGCTTTCCACGGTGTAACTTTCCTTACTGCCTTTCCAATTTATTTTTGTAGCTATCTGATATGATATAAGCACCATGTGAAAAATTAGTTAAAACTTTCTAATAAAACTTTCTAATAAACGTTCTAAAACTTTCTAATTAATCTCAGCATTTGGAAGGCAAATGCAGGTGGATCTCTGTGAGATCAAGGCCAATCAGGTATATATAGCAAGTTCCTGGCCACCTGGGGCTACAGGGAGACCCTGTCTCAAGAAAAAAGAATAAAACAAACGAAAAGCCCCTCAGGTTCAGGTTCAGGTCAGTGAGATGGTTCAACAGGTAAGGGTACTTTTTGCCAACCTTGATGACCTGAGTTCGATCCTTGGGATTCCCCATGGTGGAAGGAGAAAACTGACTCTCATAACTTGTCTTCTGATACACATTGTTGCACACACATACAACACAGTGAATATGTGTTAAAAAAACAAAAACAAAAACCAAACAAAACCAGAACCCTGGTGCCTGTCTTGCACTGTGCTATCTCTGGAGCAATCCTCTTGTCCATGTGGCTCAAGATAGCCTAACACCATGTCCATGTTCTTTACCTCATGATAAAAGTAGAAAAGAAGGGGCAGGGCCCTTCCCTGGACAGTACCAAAATTTTTGCCATTGTTCTGGAGAGGGATGCAGTTGTTGCTCTGCCCATGTCCCCAGCAGGATGTCAACTCACTCCACCTCTTGGGGCTGCCACAAAATTGGGTTGCTCAGATCTCCATAAGAGAAAAATGCAGTCAGGTGATAGCCACATTGCCTCAATATCCACAGCTATGTTCTAATTGTCCTGTTGTCTTCCAGCAATGCATGCTTGGGAGCTTCCTTGGACTAGGCTTCTCTGCCTGGTCCCTGATAGATTCTGGGTCCTCATAGCATCAGTAACCAGTGGTCTCCATGTTTTTTCTGCCTCCTCCTACCCCTTCCTGTTAATCCTTCACAACTGCCCCCACTTGATACTTATTTTGCTCCTCCCTCCCTCCCTCCCTCCCTCCCTCCCTCCCCTCTCCCTCCCTCCCTCCCTCCCTCTCTTCCTCTCTTCCTTCCTCCCTCCCTCCCTCTCTTCCTTCCTCCTGTCCTTTCTTCCTTCCTTCCTTCCTTGATTGAGATAGGGTCTCATTTAGCCCTTCCTGGTCTGGAACTCACTATAGATGAGGCTGGCCTCAAACTCAAGAGTCCACCTGCCTCTGCCTCTCTCTGCTGGGATTAAAGGTGTGCACCACCATGCCTGGCCCATACCTTGCTTTTCTATCATCAGTTTCCCAGGGGGTAATTATCATCTAATTACCCCCTGTACATGCCTAGTAATTGTTCAACAGATTACTTGAGTGAGATCAGGAACACAGTGGGAATCTAGTAACTGAGGTGTGATGAGTTGAGCAGCTAGCAAAGCAGCTGGTAAGCTGATATTACAGGCTCACCCAAGAGCAGTGAGCCCGTCACACTCACTGGGGTCCTTGGCCAAGTCAAGCAGTGAGGAAAAGATAGAAACAGTCCTGCTTAAGTTCTTGGGCCCCCAGTTCAACACTATACTTCCCTACCACCTACAAGATGGGATTTCCTAAGCCCTTGGAGGGCGCAGAGGGAAATACCTGCTCCAGACCCAGTAGGCCACTCTGACTCAGACACTGAGAAGCTACACCCTGGGAACCAGGAATACCAAGGAGGCTGTGGGCCAGAACAGGACAAGGGCTTGGGTGGAGCTGGCCACCTGGCTTCCTGGGTAGGAGGCTTTGGGCTGGACGTTTGTTGGTAGCGACCCTGTGTACCTACAGCAAGCATCTCTATTTGAGGAGACATCTTTGAAATTACTTCCCTCAAGGAGGGAACAATTACATGTCATTTGCCTTCTAATTATTTTTCTTAGGTACCAATGTGGTTCATTTCTCATTGGGAATACTCCTGTTCATATGCCTCAAGGAAAGGAGGCTCATAACTCAGGTAGTGTTTCACATACATCCTAAGGCAATGCATACATTACATGGTTTTTGGAATGGAACTAGAAAATGAAATGTAAGAAATGACTGCTTATATGCCAGGCATCTTTTAACTGATAAGTTAGAGACTTACCTAGCTTGCTTCCTCAAAAAATCAATGAAGAATACATGTTTACTACCTTCCTAAGAGTCTGCTTTTTCTTAGGCAATAATGGGGGTCTTTCCCCATTGGCAATAAACATATTCATATGTTTCAAGGAAGGGAGGCTTATACCTCAGGGCATTTCACCTACATCATAAGGCTTTGCCTACATTACATGATTTTAGGAGTGGACCTAGGAAAATCAATCTTCATTTTCTGGGAAGTTTGCTTTTGAGTTGCTCATAAAGGCCTTTCTATCAATTGTGAAAAAGGTGAGACTAAATCTCAGGAATAAGTGCATATATCTCAGTCTCCTCCTCACTGGTATGTAAGAAACATGTCTAACTTACATACTCAAGGAGTGAAAGAAGATTTCTTCTTTCCTGCTTTCACATTTCCCATGGGAATTATCATGATCATATGCTTCAAGGAAAGGTGGCTCATAACTCAGGAAGTATTTTACCTATATCCTAATGCTATGACCTATATCCTGTATTTTATCTATATCCTAATGCTATAGTTTTTGAAGTGGAACTAGGAAAATAATACTTAGGTTTCTGGGAAGGTTGCTTCTCATTTGGTCATAAAGATCTTAGGACCAATGGTGAAAAATGCAAAGTGAAAGATAAGAAATGGCTGCCTACATGTCAGGCTCTTGCTTCCATCAAGGAGTCAAAGAAGAATATATGTTCACTGCCTTCCTAACAGTTTACTTTTTCTTAGGCAACAATGGGGTTCTTTGCATATTGGTAATGAACATGTTCATATACTCCAGTGAAAGGAGGCTTATAAAATCAGGGAATGCTTCACCTACATCTTAAGGCTATGACTACAGTACATGGTTTTTGGAATGGAACTAGGAAAATAAGTCTAAGGTTTCTGGGAAGTTTGCTCTTTGCTTGGTTATAAAGTCCTCTGTACAACTTGTGAAAAAGGTGAAGTTAAATGTAAGAAATGACTATATCTCAGTCTCCTCACTGGTAAATAAGAAACTTATCTACTTCCCTCAAGGACTGAAAGATTACATGTCATCTACCTTCTTACCTCTGGTTATTCTTAGGTACAAATATGATTCATTTCCATTGGGAATAATAGTGTTCATATGCTTCAAGCAATGGAGTCTTATAACTCAGGGAGTGTTTATCTACATCGTAAATCTATGCCTGTATTGCATGGTTTGGGGGATGGAACTAGGAAACAAGACTTATGTTTTGGGGAAGTTTGCTTTTTAGTCTGTCATAAAGCCTCTGTGTCAATTGTGAAAAATGTGAGGTGAAATGAGAAATGACTGCATCTTTCAGACTCTCCTTCACTGGTATGTTAGAGACGTGTATAACTTACTCCCCGCAAGGAGTTAGAGAAGAAGAAATGTTCATTGCCTTCCTTAGGGTTTCCTTTTTCTTAGTCAACATGGGGCTCTTTTGTAACTTGCAGTAAATGTATTCATAAGTGTCAAGGAAAGGGACTTCTATCTCAGGGAGTATTTCACCTACATCCCAAGGCTATGCCTGCATTGCATGGTTTTTGGAGTGTAACTAGGAAAATCTGTCTTAGGTTTCTGGGAAGGTTGCTTTTCAGTTGGTCATAAAGGTCTCTCTGCCAATTGTGAGAAAGATGATGTTAAATGTAAAGAATGATGGTGTATATATCAGTCTTCTCACTGGGAAGCAAGAAACTTACCTACCTTATTTGCCTCAAAAAATGAAAGAAGATTACTTGTCACCCACCTTCCTAACAGTTCACTTTTTCTTAGACAACAATGGAGTTCTTTTTCCACTGGCAATAAATGTGTTCATATGCTTCAAGGAAAGGAGGCTCTAATTTAGGGAGTGTTTTATCTATATACTAAGGCTATGCCTACATTACATGGTTTTTGGAGTGGAACTCAGAAAATAAGTTCTAGGTTTACCCCACAGACATGGCCACAGTCTAATACAGTGAAGGAAATTCTTCAATTGGGGTTCTCTGTACTCAGGTGTGTCAAGTTGACAATAAAGCTATCCAGCACAATTGACCCCTTGTCAATTTGACACACAAACACATCACTTTTAAACTATAACTTTTCCATTTCTTATCCACAAGAGCTCATGTTAATATTAATATTACAATATAAAACAGTACAATTTTAAAACTCCCACAGTCTTTAAAAAATTCCAAGGGCTAGAGAGAAATGGTTCAGTAATTAAGAGCACTTGCTGCTCTTGCAGAAGAGCAGGGTTTGGTTCTCAATATCCACATGGTAACTAACAACCATCTGTAATTGCAGTTCTAGGGGATCCAGTGCCCTTTTCTGGCCTCTGTTGCCACTGCATGCACATAGTGCACTATACACATGCAAACAAAACACTTATACATGGGACTGGAGAGATGGCTCAGCAGATAAGAGCACTGGCTGCACTTGCAGAGGTCCTGGGTTCGATTCCCAGCACCCACATCACAGCTAACAACTGTCTGTAACTCCAGTTTCAGGTGAGTTTGATGCCCTCTTCTGACTTCTACAGGCATTGCATGACACAGGTGTACTCACACACATGCAGGCAATATACTCATAAACATAAATAAAAATAATAACAATAAAAGCATATATATATATACATAAAAATAAAAGTAAATAAATAAAAACAATTCCAAAACTTTAAAAGTTCAAAGACTCTTTAAAAAGACGTTTAATGGTGGGCTCTTGCATAATCCAAAACAAGATCTGTACTGTCTTATTTCAAAGGGGAAGAAGTAGGAACACTTAAGTAAAACCAAAAAGTAGTTCAACGTTGGACATCTGGGGTTCACTAATGATCTTCTGGGCTCCAAGGGCTTGGGAATCTCCACTTCTCTGGCTCTGCCATCCATAGCACACACAATTTATCTCATAGGCTCAGGCTGGCTCCACTCCACAAACCTCTCCTTCCCTTGTAGTCACCCCATGGTTTTGGTGTCTCCAATATGCTGGAGGCTCCTCTGCAACTGAGGTATCAGTTTCTTCAGTGGCAACTCAGGGTATCAAGCCTCATATTCTCTCTATGACCTCTTCAGTCCTGGGGGTCTTCACTACAACTAAGGCTATACCTCCACTAGTGGCCTCTCTTGGCCTCTCACAGTGCAAAGCCTCAGATTCTCTCCATGACCGCTTCATGCCTTCAATACCAGTACTACTTGGGAAATTCTTACATATTGTCAAGTTCTATTTCAGTCTCAGAAAACAAATTGACAGCTATCTTAAAGGAGACTTACTAGTTCAACTCAATTAATCAAGACATGTCATTAAGAAATAGTACAAGCCATGTGTGATGACACATGCATTTTTTTTTTTTTGTCTTTTTGAGACAGGGGTCTCCCTGCAGCCCCAGCTGGCCTGGAACTCACTATGTAGACAAGACTGGCCTTGATCTCACAGAGATCTACCTACCTCTGCCTCCTGAGTGCTAAAGGCATGTGCTGCCATGCCCAGCTAAGTATAATCCAGGTGTGATGACACATGCCTTTAATCTTAGCACTCAGAAGGCAGAGGCAGGTTGCTCTCTGTGAGATCGAGTCCAGCCTGGTCTACATAGTGAATTCCGGGCTATCTGGGGCTATAGAGAGACCCTGTCTTAAAAAAACAAAAAACAACTGGCACAAAGCCTCTGTGAATTATTGGCCTCCATGTAGCTAGTTGAGAAACCCATTTCACATGAATTGGAAGATAACCCTTTTTTGCCTAAACGTTTTGCAAACACTTAGGAAGCCACTGAACACGAATTCTTCAATTTCTTCTGAGAAGATTCTTTGATGAGCGTCGTATTGTCCAGTCAAAAGGAGCCTGAGATACTCATCGTCTTTCCTTGCAATTAACCTATCACATTTCTCTATGGACAAAACAGCAACAACACTGCAGAACAGTTTCAAAAAGCAAAACTTCCAGGAGCCTATCAGTGGTTTTAGTGGTTCAACTCCATAAATCAAGTTTTGTGGGACTATCATTACCATAATGCCTCTGTGAGTTTTAAGCCTTATTGTTTTTTAGAAGAAGGGCCAGTTGCATCCACATTGGAAGAGAAACTTATTTTGGCCTCAGAGAAAGCAAACAATTAGGAAGCAAGTTAACATGATTTTTTTTCTTCACTTCCTTAAGGAAAACTTTTTTTAGCGAATTTTATACTGCCCAGTCAAAGGCTTCAGAGATAGCCACAGTTGTTCCTTGCAACTCACCAGCATATTTCCTTGTAAATAAAATATATTGTATGGCAATCTCAAAAACAAAAGCTGAGGAACGTAATAGAAATTTTATTCTTCCAATAACGTAAATCGATTTATGTGGGCATGTCTTTAAAAACAACCACAAAGGCTCTGTGTGTTACAGTTCTTGATAGCAGAGGAACCCATTTCATTTGAATTGAAAGAAACCCTTATATACGTTTAGGGGAAAATAAACAGGGAGCCGGAGAGCACGTATTCTTTCTCACTTCCTTAAGAGAATTTTGGTGTCCTAGTTTGCATTCTATTGCTATGACAAACACCATGACCAAAAAAACTTGGGAGGAAAGGGCTTATTTTAGCTTATCTCCTAGGTCACAGTTCATCACTGAGGGAAGTCAGGGCAAGAACTCAGGGCAGGAACCTGGAGGCTGGAGCTGAAATACAGACCACGGAGGAATGCTCCATTACTGGCTTGCTCCCCTGGCATGTGTTCAGCCTGCCTTCTTATGCAACTTTGCCTGCTCAGAGGTGGTACTGCCCACAGTGGGCTGGGCCCTCCCATATCACTCAACAATCACTAACATAGTTTTTGGATTTATTTTATTTATTTATTTATTTATTTATTTATTTCTATTTTATGTGTATGAGTGTATTGCCTGCATGTATGTGAGTGCACCCATGTTGTGCAATGCCTCAGAGGTCAGAAGAAGGCTTCAGATTCCCCTGGAACTGGAGTTAAGGACAGTTCATAGCTGCCATGTGGGTGTTGGGAATTGAACCCGTGTCCTCTGCAAGAGCAGTCAGTACTCTTTAACCGCTGATCCATATCTCCAGCCCCACTCACATAGTTTTTAAAATGGAACTAGGAATATAAGTCTAAGGTTTGGGGGAAGTTTGCTTTTAAGTCAGTCATAAAGGCCTCTAACAACTATGAAAAATGAGAGGGTCAATGTAACAAATGTCTGCATATATCTCATTCTTTTTCTACTAGTAAGTAAGAACTGTACATATCTTAGGCCCCTCAAGGACATACAAGTGTACTTGTCACCTGCTGTCCTGTGTGCTTTTTCTTTTTTTATATTTTATTTATTTTATTGTTATTTTATGTGTATAAGTGTTATTGCCTGCATGTGTGTAAATGCACCTGTGTTGTGCAATGCCCTCAGAGGTCAGAAGAAGGCATCGGATCCCCTGGAACTGGAGTTACAGACGATTGTTAGCTACCATGTGGGTGCTGGGAATTGAATCCGGGTCCTCTGCAAGAGCAGCTAGTGCTCTTAATCACTGAGCCATCTCTCCAGCCCCACTGTGTGCTTTTTCTTTGGTACCAATGCGGTTCATTTCTTTTGGAAATCACAGCATTCATATGCCTCAAGAAAAGGAGGTTTATAACTCAGAGACTGTTTCAACTACTTTCTATGGCTATGCTCATATTGAATGGATTTTGGAATGAAACTAGGAAAATAAGTCTAAGGTTTCTGGGAAGTTTTCTTTTTAGTCAGTCTTAATGGCCTCTGTACCAATTATGAATAATGTGAAGTTAAATGTAGAAATGACTATATCTCTCACTCTTGTTCTCACTGGTTAAGTACAAAACTTACATATCTTACTTCCCTCAAGGAGGGATAGAAGATGACATGTCACCTGACTTCTGAACTGTTTGTAGTTACTTAGGTGTGAATATAGATCATTTCTCATTGGGAATAATCATATTTAAATGCTTCAAGGAAAAGAGCCTTATAACTCGGAGTGTTTCACCTTTATCCTAAGACTATGCCTACATTACATAGTTTTTGGAATGTAACTAGGAAAATATGTCTCAGGTTTCTGGTAAATTTCCTTTATAGTCTATCATAAAGGCCTTCATACATAAATTAAGGGAAGTTAAATGTAAGAAATGACTGTCTATATTTCAGGCTCCTTTATACTGGTAAGTTAGACTATTACCTAAATTGCTTCAATGACGGAGCCAAAGAAGAATACCTGTTTACTACCTTCTTAACAGTTTGCTTTATCTTAGGAAAAAATGGGGTTATTTTTCTATTGGTAGTAAACATGTTCATGTGCTACACGAAAAGGAGGCTTATAACTCAGGAAGTATCTCAACTTTCCTAAGGCTATGCCTATGTTCCAAGAATTTGGGGAAGTTTGTTTTAGTCAGTCATAAAGGCCTTTCTATCAACTGAGCAAAATACAAGGTAAATGTAATGAATGACTGTGTAAATCTCAGTCTCCTCTCTGGCAAGTGAGGAACTTATGTAACTTACCTCTCTCATGTAGTGAAAGATTACATGTCACCTGGCTTCTTCACTGTTTGCATATTATTAGGTATCAATATGGTTTATTACTCATTGACAATAAGCATGTTCATGTGCTTCAAGGAAAGGAGGTTTATAATCAGAAATTGTTCCACCTACATCCTGAGGCTATACCTACATCACATGATTTTTGGAGAGGAAAGAGGAACCTAGTTCTCTGGTTTTGAGAACTTTGTTTTTAAGTCCATCATAAAGGGCTCTGTCCCATTTGTGAATAATGCAAAGTTAAATATTAAAAAATATAAAAATGTAGGAAATGTAAAAGATGACTGTGTATATATCGGTTTCCTTCTCATTGGTAAGTATGAAACTTATGTAAGTGACTTTCCTCAAGGAGGGAAAGATGATTACGTGTCATCTGACTTCTTAACTGTATATTCTTAGGTCATTTCTCATTAATAATAAATGTGTTCATGTGCTTCAAGGAAAGCAGACTTCTAATTCAGGATGTGTTTTACCTACATTCTAAGGCTATCTCTACATTACATGGTTTTTGAGTGGAAATAGGAAAATAAATCTAAGTTTGCATTTAATTTGGTCATAAAGGCCTCTGAGCCAATTGTGAATAATGCAATGTTAATATAAGAAATGACTATGTATTTTTCATTCTTTTTCTTATTGTTAGTGAAATGTATGTAACATACTTCCCTCAAGGAATGAAAGATGAATACATGCCATCTGACTTCTTAACAGTTTGCATATTCTTAGGTACCAATATGGCTAATTTCTCATCAGGAATAATTGTGTTCATATTCTTCAAGTTATGGATTCTTATAGCTCAAAGAGTATTTCACCTATATCCTAAAGATATGCATATGTACATGGTTTTTTGACTGGGACTAGGAAAAGAAATTTAAAGTTTCTGGAAAAAAAATTTTTGAGTCAGTCATAAAGGCCTCTGTAACCAGTTGTGAATAACAGGAACTCAAATATAAGAAATGACTGTCTGTATATCAGTATTTTTTTCACTGCTAAGTAGGAAACTTGTATGCTTTATGTCCCTCATGGAGTGAAAGAAAATTGCATG
The DNA here is from genome assembly GCF_000622305.1 of Nannospalax galili. NCBI lineage: Eukaryota > Metazoa > Chordata > Mammalia > Rodentia > Spalacidae > Nannospalax > Nannospalax galili. The sequence continues at coordinate 9,342,866 of NW_008348089.1, read as the reverse complement.
TTACCTGACTTATTTATTGCTTGCATATGCTTAGGTATGAAAATTGATAATTTTGCACTTGCAGTAAACATGTTCATGTGCTCCAAGAAAAAGTGGCTTATAACTCAGGAAGTGTATCACCTACATCCTAACGTTACATAGTTTTTTGGTATTAAACTGGGAATACAAGTTAGGCTTCTGGACAGTTTGCTTTTAAGTTGCTCATAAAGGCTTCTCTATCAATTGTGAATAATATAAAGTTATATATTTCAGTCTGTGCATATTTCAGTCTCCTTCTTACTGGCAAGTAAGAAGCTTACATACCTTACTTAACTCAAGGAATGAAACAAGTGTCCTAGTCACCAGGCTTCCTAATTGGGTGCTTTTTAAAAGGCACAAATAAGCCGGGCATGGTGGTGCATGTCTTCAATCCCAGCCTTTAATCTCTGGAGGCAGAGATGGGGGGAATCTCTGTGAGTTCAAGGCCAGCCTGGTCTACATAGCGAGTTACAGGACAGCTGGAGCTATAGGGAGACCCTGTCTCAAAAAGACCAAAAAAAAAAGCACAAACATGGTTTATTTCCCATTGTGATTGATGGTTTTCATATGCTTCAGGGAGAGAGGCTTATAACTTGGGGAGTGTTTCAACTACCTCCTAGCTGTGTCTACATTTCACTGTTTTGGGGATGGAACTAGGAAAGAAGTCTAAGGTTTCTGGGAAGGTTTCTTCTGAGTCAGTCATAAAGGCTTCTGTCCTAGTTGTGAATAATACAAAGTTAAATGTACGAAATGACTGTGTAGTCATGTAGGTCTCTGTAAGTCTGTCTGCTTTCTGCTGTTTGGGTCCATTCTTCAATTATTTTATGAATGAGACTAAGAACTTTCTAGGGGACCCTCTTTCCCCATTTCAGTACAGCCAAAACTATGGGCATATGCTGTCTCACTTTACTTAAGAGACAAAATGACCTACAGTAACGGTATATGAAGGTGCTTTGCAGACAATGATAGACTGGCACCATCCTTTGAAATATTCTGGAAAAATTTATTTTGTACCCTTTGTATGTTCAGAATGTAGCATTATCAGAAACCCTAAAAAAAAGTAAGTGTACTATGTGTGGAAAAAAAAGAAATGACTGTGTGTATCTCAGTCTCATTCTCACTAGTAAGAACTGTAGTAACTGACTTCCCTCAAGGAGTGAAAAATTTAATGTCACCTGAATTCTTAATTGCTTTCATATTCTTACATGTCAATATAGTTTATTTTTCATTGATAATAAATGTGTTCGTGTGGTTCAAGGAAAGGAGGCTTTTAACTCAGGAAATGTTTAATCTACATCCTAAGGCTATGCCTGTATTATATGGTTTTTGGAGTGGAACTAGGAAAATAAGTCTAAGGTTTCTCAGAAGTGTCTTTTGTATAGCTCATAAGGGCCTCTGTATCAATAGTGGTAGATGAAATGGAAATGTAAGGCACTGCTCTGTATATTTCGGTCTCCTCACTGGTGAGTAAGAACATATTGAACATACTTAACAAATTTAATGTACTTCAGCCATTGAGTTCAGAAGGTTACATATCTTTTTTCTTTCTTTCTCCTTCCTTTCTTCCTTCCTTCCCTTTTCCCTTCCCTTCTCCTTCCCTTCTGCTCCCCTCCCTCTGTCTCTCAATCCCTCCCTCTCTCTTTCTCTCTTTCTCTTTCTCTCTCTCTCCTTCCTTCCTTCCTTCCTTCCTTCCTTCCTTTCTTTCTTTCTTTCTTTCTTTCTTTCTTTCTTTCTTTCTTTCTGTCTTTTTGAGACAGGGGTCTCCCTGTAGCCACAGCTAACTTGGAACTACATATAGACCAGGCTGGCCTTAGTCTCACAGAAATCAGCCTGCCTCTGTCTCCTGAGTGCTGGGATTAAAGGTGTGCACCACTATGCCCAGGTCATCTTTCTTCTTGTTTGCATATTCTTAGGTCCCAATATGGTTCATTTCTCATTGCTAATACTTATTTTCGTGTGATTTAAGGAAAGGAGGCTTATAATGTAGGAAGAGTAACCCACATTCTTAGGCTATGTATACATTACATGGTTTTTAGAGTGGAAGTAGTTAAATAAGTCTAAGGCTTTGGTGAAAGAAGACTACATGTCACCTTGCCTTTTTAATTTTTTGCTTATTCTTATGGAGCAATATGGTTCCTTCTTTATTGGGAATGACTGTGTTCATATTCTTCAAGCTATGGATGCTTATAACTCACAAAATGTTTTACCTACACCTTAATTTATGGCTATAGGAGCCATTCTTGGACTGGAAGCAGGAAGAAAAGTCTAAGGTTTCTAGGAAATACTTTTCAGTCTGTCATAAAGGTCTCTGTACCAATTACTATTAGGAACTTACATATAATAAATGACTGGCTAGACCTCAGTCTCCTTTTCTCTTATAAGTATGAAGGACTGGAGAGATGGTTCAGCAGAGTTAAGAGCACTGGCTGCTTTTTCAGAAGACCAGGTTCAAATCCCAGCACCCATGTGGTGACTAACAGCCATTTGTAACTCCATTTCCAGGAGATATGATGCCTTCTTCTGTCCTCCATGTATACTGCACGACATGAGTGCACTTACATACATGCAGGCATAACACTTGTACACATAAAATAAAAATAAAAAAGTTAAAATATGTAATTCATTGCCCTTGAGATGTGAAAGATTACATGTCACCTGGTTTCTTAACTTTTTGCATATACTTATTTTTCAGTATGGTTCATTTCTCATTGAGAATAACTGTGTTCATATGCTTAAAAGAATGGATCTTATAACTCATGGACTAGTTACATCCTAAGTTACGATATCCTAAGTTATACCTACATCACATTTTTTTGGAATGGAAGTAGGAAAAGAAGTCTAAGAATTGTGGGGGGAGTTTTCTTTTTAGTCTGTCGTTAAGAACTCTGTAACAATTGTGAATAATGGGAAGTTAAATGTAAAGAAATGACTGTGTACAGCCCAGTATCTTCCTTACTTTAAGTAAGAAACATACATAATTCACATTCCTCAAGTAGTGCTCTTTCAGAGGACCCGGGTTTGGTTCCCAGCACCCACATGGTGGCTAACAAGTGTCCGTAACTTCAATTCCAAGGGACCTGACCCCCTCTTCTGGCCTCCATGGAAATTGCATGACACAGGTGTACTTACATACTTGTAGGCAAAACACTCATACACATAAATAAATGAATTAAATGAAAAAGTAGTGAATAAAGATTATGTATCATCTGACTTCTCATATTCTCATGTACCTATATGGTTACTTTCTCATTGGCAGTAAATGTTTCAGGTGCTTCAAGGAAAGGAAGCTTATAACTCAGGAAGTATTTCACCTACATTGTAAACCTATTTCTACATTTCATTGTTTTTGGAATGGAACCAGAAAAAGAAGTCCAAGGATTCTGGGAACTTTCTTTTTAGAAAGTCATAAAGACCTATGTACCACTTGTTAAGAATGCAATGTTAAATGTAAGAAATGTCCGCTTATATCTCAGCCTACTTCTTACTAAGAATCTTCTGTAACTTACTTCCCTCAAGGAGTGAAAGAAGATTTTATGTCATCTTCCTTCTTAACTGTTTCCTTCTTCTTTTTTTGTTTTTTATTTTTTTTGTTTTTTATGAGACAGGGTCTTCCTGTAGCCCCAGCTGGCCTGGAACTCACTATGTAGATCAAGCTGGCCTTGAACTCACAGAGATCCACTTGCCTCCCAAATGCTGGGATTAAAGGCATGTGCCAACACACCTGGCTCTGTTTCCTTATTATATAACAATATGGTTGATTTCTCATTGGGAATAATCATGTTCATATGCTTAAAGAATTGATGCTTATAACCCATGAGGTGTTTTACCAACATCTTAAGGTAATGCCTGCATGAATTTAACCTGAAACTAGCCCTAATCCTAGCCCTAAACCTAACACTATCAGCAACCCTAACCCCAAACAGTACCTTAACTAAATTAACCCTAACCCTAACACCAATACTAACCCTATCCTAATCATAACTATAACCCTAACCCTAGACCAAACCCTGGTCCTAAATCTAACTGTAATGTTTATCATAACTCTAACCCTAACACTTTTTGCAACCCTAACCCCTAACACTTCTTTAACTAACCCTAATCTCAACCCTAACCCATATCCTTAAGTGTAATCCTACACTCATCCCTAGCCCGAGTTCTAGCCCTAACACTAACCCTAAAATTAACCAAAAACCTAACACTGTGCTTAACTACAACTGTACCCTAAATCCTAGCAATAGTCATAACCCTAAAACTAATCCCTAATCTTAACTTTAACCCTGATCCTAACCCTTATCCTAATGTTATCTTTAATGATAAATATAACTTTATACCAAACTGTACCACTAACCCTAATACTAACCTTAATCCTAGACCCTATCCCTAGCCCTAGCCTTAACCCTAGTCAAAGATCTAGCCCTAGCTGTAGCTCTAGCATCCAACCTAACTCTAAAACTAAAACTAACCCTAACCATAACACTAACCTTAAATACTAACAGTAGCCGGGTGTGGTGGTGCACGCCTTTAATCCCAGCACTCGGGAGGCAGAGGCAGGTGGATCTCTATGTGTTCAAGGCCAGCCTGGTCTACATAGTGAGTTCCAGGACAGCTGGAGCTACAGGGAGACCCTATCTCAAAAAGACCAAAAAAAAAAAAATACTAACAGTATCCCTAACTTTAACACTAACCATAAACCCTAAGCCTAACACCAATCTGAACAACTAGCCCCATCCAGAACCCCAATCTTAACCCCAACCCTAAGCCTAACCCTAATTCTTTTCTCTAAACCATAAATGTAACCTTATCCATAACTGTAAAACCACCCCTATGCCTAACCCTAACCCTATCTCTAACCCTAGCCCTAACCCTAACCCTAACCTAAGTTAAGCTTATCACTAGCCCTAGCCGTACGTCTAACTCTAAACCTAGTTCTAGCCTAGGACATGGACCTAGCCCTAAACCTAAACCTAGCACTAGCCCTATCCCTAATCCTAATGCTTTTTTTTTCCCCCTTTGGTCTTTTTGAGACAGGGTATGCCTGTAGCTACATCTGTGCTGCAACTCACTGTGGAGATCAGGTTGGTCTTGATCTCACAGGGATCCACCTGTCTCTGCCTCCCAAGTGCTGGGATTAAAAACATGTGCCAGGCCTGGCTGCCTAACACTAACTTTAACCCCTAACCCTAACCTTAACACTTATCTTAACCTAACCTTAACCCCAGCTCTGACCCAAAACCCAACAGTAGGATAAGGGTAGACTAATCCCTAGCCCTAACTTTAACCCTAAATCTAACCCTAATCCTAACCTTAAAACTAACCCTAATTCTAAATGTACCAAGGGCAGCCCCAATCCAGTGGGTTAGGGTTAAGCCTGTGTTAGGGTTAGGATTAGAATTAGGCCTGTGTTAGGGTTACAGTTAGGGTTAAGGTAATGTTTAGGTTTAGGTTTATGTTTAGATTTAGGGTTAGGACTGGGCTAGGGCTAGGATAAGGGCCAAGTCTATGGCCAGGGCTAGGTTTAGGATTTAGGGCTAGGGCCTGCGTTAAGTTTAGGGTTAGGGTTAGGGCTATGGTTGGGGCTAGGATTAGGGATAGGATTAAAGTTAATGTTAGGGTCAGTGCTGGGGTTATGTTACAGTTAGGGTTAGGACTAGTGAAAGGGTTAGTATTAAGGTTAGGATGAGGTGGGTTTAGGGTTAGTGTGGATTAGGGGTTGGGGTTAGGGTTAGGGTAGGTTTTGGGGGTTAGCGTCAGGTTTATAGTTAAGGTTAATGTTCTGGTTAGAGTTAGGGTTAGGGTTAGAGGTTAGGGTTAGAATTAGGATTATTAATAGGTTTAGTGCTATTTTGGGGGTTAGGGCTAGTGCTAGGTTTAAGCTTAGGGTTAGTCTTAGTGTTAGAGATAGGATTAGGGTTAAAATCAGGGTTAGTATTAAGCGATTAAGGTTCAGGTTTGGGTTAGTTTTTACTTTTGTTTTTGTCTTTTTGAGACAGGGTCTCCCTGTAATCCCAACTGACCTTGAACTCATAATGTAGACCAGGCTAGCCTTGAACTCAGAGATCTGTCTGCCTCAGCCTCCTGAGTGTTGGTACTGAAGGTGTGTGCCATTACACCTGGCTTTTTAGGGTTAGTTTTTAGGGTTAGAGTTAGTGTAGGGATGAAGCATTGGCATTGGTGTTAGGATTAGGGTAGACTTTAGGGTTAGGGTTATGGTTACAGCTAATGTTTGGATTAGGATTAGGGTTAGAGGTTCAGGTTATAGAATTAGGGTTAGGTATAGGTTTATTGTTAGTGTTAATTCTAGGGCTAGGGGTAGTGCCAGATTTAAATTTAGGATTAGTGTTAGTGTTAGGACTAGGGTTTGGTTAGGATTAGGGTTAAAACTAGAGCTTGGTCTTGTTTTAGGCCTAGGGCAAAGGCTATATTTTAAATTAGGGTTATGATTAGATCTAGAGTTAGAGTTAAGGCTGGGGTAATAGGGCTACAGTTAGATCTAGGGTTTGGGCTATGATTAGGGTAAGGGTTAGGATAAGGCTTTTAGGGCTAGGTTTAGGAATATGATTAGGGGTTTAGTGTTAGGGTTATTTTTAGGGTTAGGGCTAGGGTTAGGGTTAGGATAGTGTTAATATTAAAGTTAGGATTAGGGTAGGGTTAGGCATAGGGTTTTATTGGGGTTAGGTATAGGATTAGGGTAGGTTTTAGAGGTCATGGTTATGGTAATAGTGTGTTTAGGGTTAGTGTTATTGTTAGGGTTAATGCTATGTTCAAGGCTATTGCTAGATTTGAGTTTAGGGTTAGTGTTGCTGTTAGGGCTAGGGTTTGGGTTAGGGTTAAGGTGGAGGCTAGAACTAGGTTTACTTTTAAATGTAAGGGTTATTGCTAGAGTTAGGTATAGGTTATGATTAGTGTTAAGACTAGGGTTAGGGTTAGGGTTATGATTATGATTAGGGTTAGTGTTAATGTTAGGGTTAGTGTTAGTGTTAATGTTAGAATTAGGTTTAGGGATTATGTTTAGGGCTAGGGATTAGTGTTAGGATTTAGAGTTAGGGTTAAATTTAGTGTTGGGATTAGGTTACGGTTAGGGGTTAGGGTTAGTATTATGGTTAGATTTAGGATTATAGTTTAGGTTTAGGATTAGAGTTAGGGTTCATGTTAGATGTAAGGGCTATGTTATGTTTAAAGTTAGGATTAGATTTGAGGATTGAATTGGGTTTAAATTTAGCTTTAGAGTTAGGGTTAGTGTTAGGGGTTAGAAGTTAGGGATGCTGATTGAGTTATAGGGTTAATTTTATGTTAGGGTTAGGTTCGGGGCTAAGGGTAGGGTTACAGTTAGGGTTACTGTTAGGATTAGGGTTAGCATTAGGGCTATACCTAAAGCTAGGGTTAGAGTTAGGGTTAGGACTAGGACTAGGGCTTGGTCTAGGGTTAGGTATAGGGTTAGTATTAGGTTTAGTGTTAGGGTTTACTGTTTAGGGTGAGGGTTAGCAGTTAGGTGTTAGGAGTTGGGGGGTAGGGATAGGTTTACTGTTAATGATTAGGGTTAGAGTTTGGTTTAGTTTTAGAGGATACTATTAGGTTTAGGGATAGGAGTTAGGGTTAGGTTTAGGGGTATGGATATGGTTAAGGTAGGGTTAAGTTTAGCGCTAGGGTTTGGACTAGGTTTAGGGTTAGGGTAACCCTTATAGTTCAGTCCAGAGATAGGTCTAGGCTTAGGGCAAGGGCCAGGGTTAGCTCTAGGTTTAGTGCTAGTGTTAGGGTTTGGGCTAGGTTTTAGTATTAGGGCTAGGGTTTGGATTATATTTCAGATTCATTGATATTGTAAGGATTAGTTTTGGTTTGGGAATGGTGTTGGGGTTAGAGGTGGTGTTATGTTTAGCATTATGGAGTATAGTTACATTTAGAGTTTGTGTTAATGGTTAGGTTTTAGGGGTTACATATTGGGGATAGGGTTAGGATTAAATGTTAGGGTTAGAGTTAAGGGTAGGTTAAGGCTGGGGTTAGGGTCAGGTTTAAGGTTATATTTAGGTTTTAGAGTTAGGGTTAATGTTGGGGGGTAGGTTTAATGTTAGTGTTAGAGCTAAGACTAGGGTTAGGACTAGGGCAAGGTCTAAGGTTAGGGATAGGATTAAGGCTAAGGTTATGGTTAGGGGTCAGGTTAGTGAGTTAGAGTTATGAGTCATGGTTATTGTTAGGGTTAGGGTTTACTGTTAGTATTAGTATTCGGGTTAGAGTTAGCTTTAGGGTTAGGGTTAAGGTTAGCGATTAGTGTTAAGGTTACATTGGGATTGAAGATGGATTAGGGTTATGTTAGGATTAGGGTTAGGGGTCAGGGTTAGGATTTATTGTTAGTGTTAGGGGTTAGGGTTAGATTTTAGGGTTATGTTTATTGTTAAGATTAAGAGTCTAGGAGTTAGTGTTATGGGTTAGGGTTAGTTTTATGAGTTAGGGTTAGAGTTATTGTTAGAGTTAGTTTTTAGTGTTAGTTTTATTGTTAGGTTAGGGTTTTAGGATTAAAGTTAGTTTTAGGTTTGTTTATTTATTTATTTATTTATTTATTTATTTATTTTTATAAGGTGTGTACTTTTATTAAACTGGTTAAGTTAGTGTATAGGCAAGTCCTGGCTGCCTCACACCTCAACCCACTCCTAGGGAGACAAAAAACCTTTACATATAAAGTTGGGGGGAAAAGATGGGGGTGAAGATGGCTGACCATTCAAAAATAAAAACAAAAATAAAAGAGTATTAAAGTGTAAGATTTAAAAAAAGAAATTTCAGTACATAATTTACACAAAAGTGATGCTGTCTTCTCTGCATGGACTCAGGGTGTGTGAACTGGGCCATTCTTTGGGAGTGGGGGTGGCTTTCGGGAGGGACTTCCTGTAACCAGGGATATTTGGAATGACTATTTAAAAAAAAAGTATGAGGCAGGTAAATCTCTGTGAGTTTGAGGCCAGCCTGGTCTACAGAGTGAGTTCCAGGCCAGCTGGGGCTACAGGGAGTCCCTGTCTCAAAAAGACCAAAAAAAAAAAAAAAAAATACAATCAAAGTCTTAGCCACATTGTAGAACTTGGGGGATAATTGCTCCAACCAACTGCTATCCCTTTCACAGTTACTGTTTTTAAATCCTGAGTCAAAATCGCCAAAACAAACAAACAAACAAAAACCAATTAAAAATAAAAAGCCATGCCAATGTTATCTTTTTTTTTTTTTTTTCCTGCACCAGGTAGGTTTTATCAAGAAAGGGTGAAACAGCTCACTCAGCTAGCAGTCCATTTAGAAGCATTTGCAGTGGACAATAGAGAGGCCAGGCTCCTGGTACTTCTGCTTGCTGATCCACAACTGCTGGAAGGTGGACAGAGGCCAGGATGGAGCCATGGATAAACACGAAGCACGTGTTTGCAGGAGGAGCAATGGTCTTGATATTCATTATGCTGGGAGCCAGAGCAGTGATCTCCTTCTGCAAGCTGTCTGCGATGCCAGGATACATGGTGGTACCACCGAACAGCACTGTGTTGGCATAGAGATTCTTGCAGATGTTGATGTCACACTTTATGATGGAATTGAAGTTAGTTTTGTGGTTACCACAGGATTCCACGTGCAGGAAGGAAGGCTGGAAGAGTGCCCCCAGGCAACGGAAGTGCTTGTTGCCCATGGTGATGGCCTGGCCATCATGCAGCTCATAGTTCTTCTCCAGGAATGAGAAAGATGCAGTGGTAGCCATCTCTTGCTTGAAGTCCACGGGGACATAGTATAGCTTCTCCTTGATGTCACACACAATTTCCTGCTCAGCTGTGGTGGTGAAGCTATAGCCACAGTTGGTCAGGATCTTCATGAGGTAGTCTGTCAGGTCCCAGCCAGCCAGTTCCAGACACAGGACGGCATGGGGGAGAGTGTAGCCCGCATAGATGGGCACAGAGTAGGTGACCCCGTTGCCGGAGTCCATCATGAGCCACTGGTATGGCTAGAGGCATATAGGGACAGCACAGCCTGGATGGCTATGTACATGGCTGGGGTGCTGAAGGTCTGGAACATGACCTGGGTCATCTTTTCATGATTGGCCGTGGAGTTTAGAGGGGCCTCGGTGAGTAGCACTAGGTGCCCCTCAGGGCCCACATGCAGATGGTTATAGAAGATGTGGTGCTAGATCTTCTCCATGTTGTCTCAGTTGGTGACAAAACTTGATGGGGTACTTCAGGGTTAGGATGCCTCTCTTGCCTCTGGGCCTCATCTCCCACGTAGGAATCCTTCTGGCCCATGCCCATTATCACGCCCTGGTGCCATAGAAAGCCCACACTGGAAGGGAAGCCTGCCCAGGGAGCATCATCACTCACTAAGCCGGCTTTGCACGTGCCACCTGAACACAGCCATAGAGTCATCTTTGGCAAACTGGGTGGAGGCTGTGGAATGGAGGAAGAGCAGATGCGAGAGACCTGTGCTCGCTGGGTGGACTTGAAAGTCAGTTTAAGGTTTATTTTTATAGTTAGTTTTAGGGCTGGGCCTAGGACTAGCAGCAGGGCTAGGTTTAGAGGTAGGGTTAGTTAGGGCTAGGGTTAATTTTAGGATGTGGATAGGGTAGGGATTAGTGTTGGGGTTAGAATTAAGGTTAGGGTTATGTTTAGGGCCAGGGTTATTGTTTAGAGTTAAATATAGGATTAAGATTAGGGTTGTTAGTGTTAAAAGTTAGGGTTAGGCCTGGAGTGGTGGCACACACCTTTAAATCCTAGCACTCAGGAGGCAGAGAGCAGTTGGATCTCTGTGAGTTCAAGGTCAGCCTGGTCTACATAGTGAGTTCCAGGCAATCTGGGGCTACAGGAAGATCCTTTCTCAAAAAAAAAAAAAAAAGAGATTCTCCCTGCCCTCCTTGAGAGAGTCCAGGTCTGTGGAGACCCTCCCCCAGTACATCAAAGCCCCAAGATTTTGCAAGCCCCACAAAGCAGGCCCTAAGGGCCCCTTGGAAAGCAGAAACTGAATCAGTGACTACACTGACAATGTAGGAGCTGCCTCAGCACAAGCTACTTCCCCCAGATAAGTTTTGAAGATAAACATACCCCTTACTCCCATGACCCAAGGTCTGGTTGACATAAGAAGCTGTCTTGGCAGAGGCTGCTTCCCCCTGATAAGCTCCAGACCCCACTTCTGGCTGAAATTACCTGAATTATCTGCCCCCCAATTCCCTAATCCCTATAAGAACCTCTTGCCAGCAGCTGGCAAACTGGTGGCTGTTTCTCACTCCCGAGTTGAGAATCACCCCTGCAACCCTCCATTAAATTCTACTCTGCTGGAGTCTTTCTGTGTGTTGTGGCGATTCCTTCCTGATTTACCTAAGACCCCTAAAAAAAGTAAGGGTTAGGATTTTAAGGTTCAGTTTAGTACTAAGGATATCTTTTTGGTTAGGTTTATGGTTTGGTTTAGATCTGGATGAAGGCTAGGGCTAGGGTTCAGGTAAGGGTCAAGGTTTAGGCTAGCTAGGGTTAGGTCTAGGTTTAAGGGTTATGATTAGAGTTAGGGTTAGGGCTACTGTAAGTGTTTGTGTTAGGATTAGGAATATGTTTAGGATTAGAGTTAGATTTATTGATAGGATTAGTGTTAGGGGTTAGAGTTAGGATTAGGGTTATGGCCAAGTTTAGGGTTAGAGTTAGGGATAAGGTTAGGATTAGGGTTAGAGTTAGGTTTAGTGGAAGGTTTAGGTATTAGGGTTAAGTTTAGGGTTGTGGTTGTGGTTAGGGTAATGGTTAAGGTTTAAGTTTATGGTTTGAACCAATGTTAGGCTTGGGTTTTGGGTTAGGGTTATGGCTGTGGCTAAGGCTAGGGCTAGGGCTTGGGTTAATGCTAGTTCTAGGGCTAGGATTAGGTCTAGGTTTAGGGTTATGGTTATGGCTAGGGCTAGGATTTAGGCTTGGATTAGGTTTAGGTCTATGGCTATGGCTACAGCTAGGATTTTGGTTAGGATTAGTTTTAGGGCTAGATTAAGGTATAGTGTTTGAGTTAGGATTGTGTTAGGGATACACTTTGTGGTAGAGTTAAAATTAGGGATATGCTTAAGATCAAGGTTAGAGTTAGGGTTAGGGTTAGGGAACAGAGTTAGGATTAGGATTGTGGTTAGGTTCATTGTTAGGGTTGGGGTTGGGGTTGGGGTAGCAGTGTTATAGTTAGGGTTGTGGGTTAGGGTTAGAGTTAGGTATAGGGTTAAGGGTAGGGATAGGGCTAGGGTTAAGGTTAATGTTATGGACACAGATTAGGGTTATGGTACATGTTATAATTTTAGGATTTATTGTTAGGGTTCATGGTAGGGTTTGGATTTAGTTTAAGGCTAGGGATAGGGTTATGGCTAAGGTTTAGGACTAAGCTTTTAGAAATATTTTATTATTTTTATTTTATGTGTGTATGAGTGTATTGCCTGCATGTATGTAAGTGCACCCATGTTGTGCAATGCCCATGGAGGTCAGAAGATGGTACCAGATGGTCCCCTGGGACTGGAGTCAGGGACGATTTGTTAGCTGCCATGTGGGTGCTGGGAATTGAACCCGGGGCCTCTGCAAGAACAGTCAGTGCTCTTATCTGCTGAGCCATCGCTCCAGCTCCATGGTCTAGGATTAAGGCTAGTGTTATGGCTAGGGTTAGGGCTAGGACTAGAGTTAGGTTTAGGGTTAGAGATAGGTTTAAGGTTAGGGTTTTGTTTAGTGGTTAGTGGTTAGGGTTAGGGTTAGAGTTACCGTTAGGGTTTAGATTAGAGGTTGGGGTAAGAGTTAAAGCTAGGGTTAGGGTTAGGTTTAGGGTTAGAATTAGGATTAGGTTTGGGAGTTAGGGATTAGGGGTTAGAGTTATGGTTAGGGGTAGGGTTGATTTGGTTAGGGGTGGATTTAGGGTTAGGTATAGGGCTTAGTGTTAGAGTTAGGGTTAAGGATAGTGTTAGGGTTAAGTTTAGGTGTTAGTTCTTAGGTTTAGTGATAGATTTGGATTATTGGTTAGGGCTGGGTCTACAGAACGGACTAGGATTAGGGTTAGGGTTTAGTTTTAGAGTTAAGTTTAGGGGTTATGTTTAGTGTTAAGGTTAGTGTTAGGGTTAGGGTTAATATTAGGGTTAAGGGTAGGAGTAGGGGTAGGGTTAGGGAATTTTATGATTAGGGTTAAATTAAAGGTCAGATTAGGATTAGGTTTAGGGTTTAGAATTAGTGTTAGGGTTAGAGTTTAGGTGTTAGGCTTGGTGTTATTGTTAGGGTTATGGCTAGGTTTAGGATTAGGGTTAATTTTAGGGGTTAGTGATTAGGGTTAGTGTTAGAGTTAAGAGTAGGGTTCAGATTATGCTAGGTTTAGGGTTAGAGTAGGGGTAGGGGTAGGGGTAGGGGTAGGTGCTAGAGTTAAGATTAGAGTTAGGGGGCTGGAGAGATGGCTTAGTGGTTCAATTCCCAGCACCCACATGACAGTTAACAACTTGTCTGTAACTCTGGTTCCAGGGGATCCAATGCCTTCTGATCTCTGTGGGCATTGCACAACATGGGCACACTTACATACATGTAGGCAATACACTCATATACACAAAATAAAAATGATAAAATATTTTGAGAAAAGATTAGAGTTAGGTTTTGAGTAGGAGTTTGGATTGGGGTTGGTGTTATGGCTATGGCTGTGGTTAGGGTTAGGGTTAGGTTTATGCTTTGTTGTAAGGGTTAGGGCTATGGTTAGGACTAGGGCTAGAGTTGAGGTTAGGGTTTGGGGTAAGGCTAGTATTATGGCTAGTCTTAGGTTTAGGCTTAGACTTAGCGTTAGGGTTATAGCTAGGACTAGGATATGGTTAGGGCTGGGTTTAAGGTTTGGATTAAGGTTGGGGTTAGGTTCAGGTTCAGTATTGGGGTTGGGTATGGGGTTGGAGTATGGTTTAGGGTTAAGGACAGGGTTAAGTTTAGGGATTTGGTTAAGGTTATTGATAGATTTATGATGTGGTTTAGGGTTAGGGTTAAGGTTCTAGTAAGGATTAGATTAGCTTTAGGGTTAGTGCTAGGGATTGGGCTAGGGTCATTAGGATTTGAGTCAAGGTTCAGTCAAGGCTAGAGCTAGGGCTAGGGTTAAGTTTAGGTTTAGGGTTAAGGCTAGGGTTAGGCCAAGGTTTAAATTTCAGATTAGGGATAGGGTAGGGCAAGGGTTAGATTTAGGATTATGGTTAGAATTGGGGATAGAATTAGGATTAGTTTTAGGGTTAGGTTTAGGGTTTGGGCTAAGGGTTAGATTAAGTGTTTGGATTAAGGTTAGTGTTAGGGTTTAGGGATAACGTTAGGTTTAGGGTTATGCTTTGGTTAGTTTTATGGTTAGGATTAGGCTTAGGGTTAGGGATAAGGCTAGGGCTAGGACTAGGGCTAGGCCTAGGTTTAAATTAAGGATTAGGGTTAGTGCTGTGATTAGTTCTAGGTTTAGGTTTAGGGTTAGAGTTGAAGTTAGGGCTAAGGTTAATGCTAGAGTTAGGGTTAAAGATTAAGATTTGGTTTAGGGTTATGTTAGAGGTTAGGATGGGGGTGAGGGTTAGGGTTAGGGTTGCAATGAGGGTTACTGTTAAAAGTAAGGGTTAGGTTTACAATTAGGTTAGGGTGAGTGTTAGGGTAGGGTAAGGATTAGGGTGAGTGTTATGGATAGGATTAGAATTAGGTTTAAGATATGCGTTTGGGTTAGGTTAAGGATTTAGGTTTAGATTTGGGTTATATTTAGGGGTTGGTATTGGTATTAGGTTTAGGGCAATTTTTAGAGATTAGATTTAGGATTAGGATTAAATTGTGGGTTAGGGTTAGGTAATAGAGTTAGGATTAGTGTTACAGTTTAGTGTTAAGGTTAGTGTTTGGGTTGGGGGATATGGTAAGGTTAAGGTTAGGGTTAGAATTAAGGTATAGGGTTAGGGTTAGGGGTCAAGGGTTAAGGTTTAGGTTAGTGTTAGATTATGGTTAGTGTTAAGGGATAAGGACCAGGGTTATAACTTGATGTTAGGGTTAGTGTTAGGGTTAGGGTTATAGTTTGGTTTAAAGTTAAGGATCAGGCTAGGCCTAGGTTTAGGTTAGGGCCAGGGTTTGGGTTTAGGATTATTTTTAGAGTTAGGTTATGGTTAAGGATAAGTTTAGGGCTAGGGTTAGGCTTAGAGTTTAGGGTTAGGGTTAGGGTTAGTATTATATATTATTAGTAGTGGTCTGCTGTTCAATCACAGTGCTTCCCTGTTTCACCACTATGTTCCTTTTTTGCATCAATATGCTCCACTGCCATATCACTGTGTTCTATTATCTATTCATAGTGTTCAACTGTATCACAATAGTCCACTGTCATATCACAATAATTCATTGTTACCTAAAAATGATCCCTGTCCTATCACAATGCTCCAGTTTTGCAGCATAGTGGTCCACTGTCCTATCAAAATGCTCCTGTCTCAAAATAATGCTCCATTGTTGCATATTAATGATTGTGCTGGATAGCTTTAGTGTCAACTTGACACACCTGGGTTGAGGGAGCCTCAACTGGGGAACTGCCTCTATTGGACTGGCCTGTGGCCATGTCTGAGGGGCATCTTCTTGATGAGTGATGTGGGCTGGCCCGGCCCACTGTGGGTGGTGCCATCTCTGGGCAGGTGGGCCTGTGTTGCATAAGAAAGCCGGCTGAGTAGGGGCCAGGGGAGCAAGCCAGTAAGCAGCGTCCCTCCATGGCCTGTGCTCCAGCTCCTGCTTCCAGGTTCCTGCCCTGAGTTCCTACCTTGAGCTCCCTGATGAACTGTGACCTGGGAGATGTAAGCTGAATAAACCCTTTCCTCTCCAAGTTGGTATTGGTCAGAGTGTTTTGTCACAGCAATGGAGAAACAAACCAGAAAGTGGGATATTGCTGTAACAGATCTGACCTTGGCGTTTTTGGGAGGATTGTGGAAGTGTTTGGAACTTTAGGCTGGAAGAGCCATTGTGTTCTGTTTGTTGCTCTGGAGCTTGGAACAGTTATGCTGAAAGAGTTGTAGATGATGGAGGCCTGGTTTGTGAAGCTTCAAAGGGAAGTGGAGACTATCAGGGCTATTCATGTGATAGTTTGGATTGAGAATCTGTGGGTTCTGGTCGGCTGGGGCTGAAGAATCAGCTGTGATTAAGAAGAGACCAGAACCTGAAGTAAAACCTTTGCTTTGCTGGGACAATTAATGCTGGTTAGCTGGGGCTGAAAAATCAGCTGTAAATAAGAGACCAGCATCACCATGGTGAAATCTTCTGGGAGATATTTCCTCAGGGTCAGGACACAGAGGTGACTGGAGCCTCTATCTCAAGCTGGAAGCAGGACTTGGTAATGTGAAAGAGTCTCCTGAATGGTTCTGGTGTTGAAGGCGTGAAGGGGTCACAGAGAGCAGCTGAGGCTTGGCACTCTGAGAGGCCAGGAAAGGCCATAGGTGAAAGTGCAGCTTCAGTTG
>NW_008348089.1:9307591-9326217 GCF_000622305.1 Nannospalax galili | reverse complement strand
CCCAGATATCCAGCCTTGAGCTACTTTGCTGGATTTTGGTTTTGCTTAGGTTTGCCCAGTTCTTCCCTTTGAAATAAGACAGTTCTTGTTTGGGATTTTATAGAAGCCCACCCACAGTTAAGAGACTATTAAGAGACTATGGACTTTTAAGTGTTTGGATTTTTTAAGGACTGTGGGGCTTTTAAGGTTGTACTGTCTTATCTTGTGATATTAACATCATATCTTGGGGACAGAAATTGGAAAGTTATGGTTTAATAGTGATGTTTGTGTGTCAAGTTGACAAGGGGTCAATTGTGCTGGATAGCTTTAGTGTCAACTTGACACACCTGGGTTGAGGGAGCCTCAACTGGGGAATTTCCTCTATTGGACTGGCCTGTGGCCATGTCTGAGGGGCATGTTCTTGATGAGTGATGTGGGTGGGCCTGACCCACTATGGGTGGTGCCACCCCTGGGCAGGTGGGCCTGTGTTGCATAAGAAAGCAGGCTGAGCAGGGGCCAGGGGAGCAAGCCAGTAAGCAGCGTTCCTCCATGGCCTGTGCTCCAGCTCCTGCTTCCAGGTTTCTTCCCTGAGTTCCTACCTTGGGCTCCCTGATGAACTATGACCTGGGAGATGTAAGCTGAATAAACCCTTTCCTCCCCAAGTTGGTATTGGTCAGAGTGTTTTGTCACAGCAGTGGAGAAACAAACTAAGACAGCGATCTACTCTTCTATCACAATGCCCCACTGTCTCATAATGGTCCAATGTTCCATCAAAATACTCTGCTGTCTTACCACAATATTCAATTTTCCTATCACATTGCTCAATTGCTGCATCCCAATGATCCAACTCTCTCATCAAAATGCTCCCAAGTCTCATTACAATGTTCTACTACTGTACAGTGCTCTACTGTCCCAGCACAATGTTTCTCTGTCTCATCATAATGCTCCATTGATGCATCACAATGGTTGATTGTCCCATCACAATACTCCACTGTCTCATCACAGTGTTTCATTATTGTATCACAATGGTCTACTTTCCTACCACAATACACCATTGTTACCTAACACACTGCTCCCATTGTTGTATCTCAATGGTCCAGTGTCCCAATATTGTTCCACTCTCTCATCACAATAATCCACTGTCCTTTTGCAATCCTCTCTTGTCTCATCATAATGCTCCATTGCTACCTCACAGTTGTCCACTCTCCCATCACAGTGCTTCACCATCTCATCACAATGCTCCATTGTTCCATTTCAGTGGTCTACTATCCTGCTACAATGCTCAATTTTTATATCAGAATGATCCACTGTCCCATCTCAGTGCTCCACTCTCTCATCACAGTTGTCCACAGTTCCATTAAAATACTCCACTGTCATCACAATGCTCCACAAATATATCCCAAAGGTCAACTGTTTTATAACAATGCTCTATTGTTACATCACAATGGTCCACTTTCCCATCATAGTGTTCAAGTCTTTCATCACAATGCTCCATTTTTGCATCACAGTGATCCACTGTCTCATCAAAATGCCCCATTGTTTCATCACAATGGGAGATTGTCCTATACAAATGCCCCACAATCTGATCACAAGGGTCCTCTTATCTTCAAAATAATCCACTCTCTCATCACAACAATCATTATATCACAATGGTCCATTATACCATCACAATGCTACATTGTCTCTTCACAACACTCCACTGCTTCAATACAATTGTCCTCTGTTCTGTCATATGCCCCATGGTCTCATCACAATGCTCTATTTTTGCATCACTTACGTCTACTGTTCTATGAAAATGCTCCATTGTTGCATCTCAGCAGCACACTGTCCTATCATAATGCTCTATTGTTACATTACAATGGTCAATGGCCCACTGTTTCCTCAAAATGATCCCCCGGTATAATCACAGTACTCCATAGTTGCAAAACAGTGGTCAGCTGTCCAATTACAGTGCTCACCTGTCTCCTCACAATTCTCCACTGTTGAATCTCAATAGTTAAATGTCATATCACAGTGCTCTACTGTCTCATCACATTGATCTACCTTATTATCACAGCGTTCTTCTCTCTAATAACAACGGTTAATTGTCCCACCATAGTGCTCCACTGTCTAATCACAATGCTCCATTTTTGCACCACACTGGTTCACTGTCCCATCACAAAGGTCCAATGTCTCATCTCAGTACTCTGTTGTTACAACATAATTGTCCAATTTCCCATCACAATAATCCACTATCTCTTCACAGGGCTCTACTGTTGCACCACAATGGTCCACTATCCCATCACATTGCTCATTTGTCTCTTAACAATGTTCAGCTCTTGCACTGTATTGGTCCACTGTCCCATCACAAAGCTCCCCAGTCAAATCAGAATGATCCATTGTTGCATCACAGTTTTACAATGTCCTACCACAATGTTCCATTGCTACATCACAACGGTCCCTGTCTCTTTATAATTTTCCTGTTTTGTAACAATACTTCAGTGTTACATCAGAGTTGTCCAGTATCCCATCACAATGCTCCCCTGTCACATCATAGTAATCCATTTGAATCTCAATGTTCCACTGCCCTGTTACAATGCTCTGCTGTCTCATCACAATGGTCCAGTATCATATCACAATACTCAACTGACTTATCACAAAGCTCCATTGTTTCTTCCCAATTGTCCGTTTTTCTATCACAATGCTATATTAAAACACAATGATGCACTGTCCTGTGAAAATGCTTCCCTCTCTCATCACAGTGCTTCATTGTTGCTTGACAATTGTCCACTCTCCTATCACAATGGTCCCCTGTCTCATCACAATGCTCCATGTTGCATCACAATACTGCATTATCTCATCACAATACTCAATTGTTACATTACATTGGTCCACTGTCTCATCACAGTGATCTACTTTCTCTTCAGAGTACTCCATTTTTTGCATCAGAATGGTGCAATGTATATCAATCACAATGCTATGTTGTTGCATAAGGGTGGTTCACTCTCTCATCTCAGTGTTCTATTGTATCATCACAATGCTCAACTGCTGCCTCACGCTAGTCCACTGTCCTTTCATAATGCTTCACTGTCTCATCTCAAACTCAGTTGTTGCATCACAACGGTCAAGTGTTTCATCATAATGCTCATTGTTTCCTCCCAATGTTCCACTGTCCTTTCATAGTGTTGACTTGTTCTATTCTCATGGCCCACAGGTGTACAGTGGTACATTGTACAATCACAATGCTTCCCTGTTTCATTTAGTGCTCCATTGATGCTTCACAGCAGCCCACTGTCTCATATCAATGCTCCCCTATATCTTCACAATGCTCTATTGTTGCATCTCAATGTTCTACTGATCTATCACAATGCTCCACTGTCTCATTGCAGTGGTCCACTATAATCACAATGCTCTACTGTCTCATCACAATGGTCCACTGTCTCACAGTGGTGCACTCTTACATCACAGTTCTCCATTTTTGCACCATAGTGGTTCAATGTCCTATCAAATCCTCTACTGTTTCATCAAAATGCTCCATTCTTGCATCACAATGCTCCACCATTCTAGAACACTGCTACACAGTTTCATCACAGTGGTCCTCTATCCCATCACAGTGATTGACAGACTCATTACAATGATACCATCACAATATTACATTGTCTCTTCATAATACACCACTTGTAAACCACAATGGTCTACTGTCCCATCACACCTTCCAGCCAAATGCTCCACTGTTGCATCACAATGGTCCAGTGTTCTATCACAGAGATCCACTGTCATCAATACAGTCCATCAGCTCATCACAATGCTCCCTTGTTTCATGCACCATTTTCAGATCAAAATGCTCCATTGTCCAATCATAGTGCTACATTGTCTCATCATAACACTTCATTATTATAACACAGTGATCCACTGTCCCATCACAATGCTCCACTCATCACAATGCTTCACTCCTGCATCAGAGTATTTCACTATCTCATTAGAATGCTCAATTGTTACCTAACAATAGTCACCAGTCCTGTCACATGATCCATTAGTGGATCACAATCCTTGTTCACTGTCCTATTACAATGCCCAATTGTTACATTAAATGCTCCACTGTCTCACTACATTTTTCCACTCTCACCATAATGCTCCATTTTTGTATTTAGTGTTCCACTGTCTTATCACAATACTCCACTGTTACCTAGCAGTGTTCCCTTGTCTTATCACAATGCTTCACTCTCTCATCAAAATTCACCCTCAATGTATCCCAATGACCCACTGTCCCATAATAGTGCTCCACTGTTACTTAATAATAGTATACTGTCCCCTTCCATGCTCCGAAGTTTCATTATAATGCTTTGTTTTTGCATCAAACTGGTCAGCTGTTCCATCACAATGTTCCAGTCTCATCATATTAATCTACCGTCTCATCACAATGCTCCCCTTTCTCATCATAATGTAGCATTGTTACCTGAAAATGGTCCATTGTTTCATCACAACACTCCACTGTCCTATCACAATGCTTCATTTTTGAATAACAGCAGCACACTATCCAATCTCAGTGCTTAATTGTCTCACCACATTGCTCCATTTTTGTATCCTAATGGTCCACTGTCTCATCAAAACGCTATGTGATTTCATCCCAATGGTCCACAGTCCTATCACAATAACCAGTTTTTGCTTTGTAGGTGGCCAGTGTCCCAGCACACTCTTCCATTGTTGCATCACAGTGTTCCACTATCTCATCACAATACTCAGTTGCCTCATAGCATTGCTTCACTGTTTCATCATAGTTGTCCAGTATCCCATCACAATGCTTCCTGACTCAACACAGTGCTCCATTGCTGCATCATAATTTCCCAGTATTCCATCACAATGCTTCATTAACTCGTCAAAATGGTCCACTGTCCTATCACAATGCTCAACTGTATAATCACAATGCATTATTGTTGCATCATGAGATCCAGTGTACTATCACAATAGTAAACTGTCCTAGTGTCTCCAGTGTCTCATCACAATGCTTCCTTGTGGTAGCCCGTTGGTCTGCTGTCATATGACAATTTTGTTGTTAAATCACAATCACCCTCTGTCCCATCTAAATGTTCCTCTGTATAATCACAATGCTACATTGTTGCAACAGAGTGGTCCACTGACCTATCACAATGGGCCATTTTGCATTACAATTTTCACTATCCTATCATAATACTTCACTGTCTCCTCACAATAGTGTACTGCCCTGTCCCATGCTCCATTGTCTCAGTATAATGGTTAACTGTCCCATCAGAATGCTCCATTGTTTTAACATAGTGCTTCTTGTTGCATCATTTCAATGTTCCATTGTTACATCCCATTGGTCAACTGTCCCATCACCATGTTCCATTTAAATGGTCCACTGTCTCATCACAATACTCAATTATTTCATAACAATGCTCCACTGTTTCATCACAATGGTCCACTGTCCTGTCACAGAACTCCACTGTATCATCAAAATGCTCCATTATTACATCACTGTGGTTTACTAGCCCATCACAATGTTCTCATGTCTTATCGCAATGTTCCATTCTTATATCACAGTGGTACCTTTTACAATCAGAATGCTCCTCTTGCAAATCCAAAGTTCTATTGTTGCATCACAGTGGTACAATTGCCCATCACAAAGCTCTAGTTTCTCATCACATTGCTCCATTGTTGTACCTTAATGGTCCACTGTCCTGTCACAATGCTCCATTTTTGCATCACAATGGTCCACTATCTCATTTCAATGCACCAATGACTCATCACCATGCTCCATTTTTGCATCACTGTGGCCCACTTTCATATCACAATCCTTCCCTGTTTCATAACAATGTTTCATCTTCACAACACAATAGTGCAATGTACCATCACAACACTCCACTGTCTCATCACAGTGGTCCACCATCCCATTACAATGTGATGAGACAGTGGAGTGTTGTGATGGTACATTGTCTCATCACAATGATCCATTGTTGCATCCCAATCCTCCACTGTTCTACAGCCATCCTCCATTTTGACATAACAATGTCTACTGTCCCATCTAAATGCTCCTTGTCTCAGCACAACGTCCCAATATTGAATCACAGTACTCCACTGTCTCAGTCACAGATCCTATTATAACAGTCACAGATCCTATTACAATGCTCCATTTTTGCATCAAAATAGCCCAGTGTCCCATTGCAATGTACCACTCTCTCACTACAGTGTTCCATTGTTGCTTAACAATGGGCTATTGTCCTATCACAATGCTTCATTGTTGCATCACAATGGTCCACTGTCACATCACATTGCTCCACTATACTGTGGCATCACAATGCTCCTTTATTGTATCATTATGGTCCTCTGTCCTATCAAAATACTCCTCTGTCCTATAAAAATACTCCATTGCTACTTAACAATGGTCCTCTGTCCAATCACAATGCTCCACTGTTATACCTCAATGGTCCATTTTCCCATCTCAGTGTTCTCCTGTCTTATCACAATGCTCCACTGTTGCATCATAGTGGTTCAATGTCCCATCAAAATGTTTCACTCTTTCATCACAATGTGCCATTTTTGAATCACAGTGTTATACAGTCCTATGAAAATGCTCCACTCATCACAATGATACACTGTTCCATTAAAATGCTCCCTGTTTCATTACAAAAAAAAGCAATCATTACACCACAATGTTCTGTTTTACCATCACAAGGCTACATTGTTTCATCACAATGCTCCATTGTTTTCCTTTCAGTGGTCACAGGTCCTATAACAATGCTCCACTGTCACATCACATTGATACATTGTCCCATCAGATTGCTTCTATCTCATCACAATGCATAACTGCTACATCAAAATGTCCATTGTCCAATCTCAATAATACATTGTCACTTCATAACACTTATTTATTACATCACAATGGTCCACTCTCCTATTACATGGTCCATAATCTCATCACAATGGTTAACTTCCCATCATAATGCCCCATTTCTCATCACAGTGTTCCATTGTTGCATCATAATAGTTCATTGCCTCATCATAATGCTCCATTGTTATATTGTAGTAGTCCCATATCCTATCAAAATGCTTCATTTTTGTATCACAACGACCCACTATTACATTCCCAATGGTCCACTGTCCTATCACAATATTCCACTGTTACCTAACCATGGTTCCTTGTACTATCACAATACTCCATTGTCACATCACAGTGATCCAAGTTCCTATCATAATTTTCTATTGTTACATAACAATGGTCACTGTCCAATCACAATGCACCATTGTTACATCTCAATTATTGACTTGTTCATCTAAATGCTCCCTTATATCATCACAATGCTCTACTGTTGCATCACAGTGATCCACTGTCCAATTCCAGTGCTCAGCTCTCTCACCAAAATGATCTATTGTTACATCAAAATAATCCACTGTCCTATAAAATGCTTCATGGTTACAAGACAATGATACACTACTCTATCACATTATTCCACCGTCCAATCACAATGCTCTGGTCCACTGTATAATCAATCACAATGCTCCCCTGTCTCATCACAATGCTCCTTTTCTGTCTCACAATGGTTTCTTTTCCCATCACAGTGCTCCTGTTCCATAACAATGCTCCATTGTTGCATCAGAGCTGTGCAATGTCTCATCATAACACTCCCTTTCTTAGTGCATCACAATGATCCATTGTCCCATCACAATGCTCAAGTGTCTCATTACAATGCTCCATTAATCCATTCCAATGGTCTACTGTCCTATCAAAATGCTACATTGTTAAAACACAGTGATACACTCTCTCATCAAAATGCTTCCCTACCTCATCACAATGCTCCATTTTTGCATCACAGTATCCATTGTACCATCACAATGCTCCTGTCTCATAACAATACTCCATTGTAGTGTTAGAATGGTCCATACTCCTATCATAAAGCTCTACTGTCTCATCACAATGGTTCACTGTCATAGCACCATGCTCCACTGTCTCATCACAATCATTTACCATCCCATTACAATACTCCCCTGTCTTATCACAATGCTCTATCATTACCTAGCAATAGTCTCCAGTCCTATCACAATGTTCCCTATTGCATTACAGTAGTTCACTGTCTCTCCACAATGATTCACTGTCTCATCACAATGCTTCATTTTTCGTCACAGTGGTCCACTCTCCTATCACAAAGCTCTACTCTCTCATCATAATTCTCCATTGCTGTATCATAATGGTCCACTGTTTTATTTCAATATTCTATTGTTACCTAAATGGTCCTCAGTCCTATCACAATGCTCCATTGTTGCATTACAATGAACTACTGTCCCATTACAGTGCTTCACTGTCTCATAACAGTGCTCCGCTCCACTTTTGCATCATCCAGTCTCTGATCACAATGATACATTATTGCATCACAATACTGTGGTTTCTCATTTCAGTGCATGCCTGCCTCATGACAATACTACATTGTCTCATCACAATGCTACATTTAAAAAAATATTTTATTTATTATTTTTATTTTATGTGTATGAGTGTATTTCCTGCATGTATATGAGTGTACCCATGTCATGCAATGCCGTGGAGGTCAGAAGAGGGCTTTGGATTCCCCTGGAACTGGAGTTAAGGATGGTTTGTAGCCACATGTGGGTGCTGGGAATCGAACCCAGGTCCTCTGCAAGAGCAGTCAGTGCTCTTAACCACTGAGCCATCTCTCCAGCCCACAATGCTACATTTTTATACAATAGTGATCTACTGTCCCATCACATGCTCCAATGTGTCATTATAATTCATTGTTGCATCACAATCATCCACTCTCCTATCACAATGCTCCATTGTCACATCATAATTGTCCACTCTCCCATCACATGTTCCACATTCTTATCACAATGGTTAAATATTCCATCACAATACTGTCTCATCACAATGCTCCATTGTTACCTAACAATAATCCCCAGTCCAATTACAGTGCTCCATTTTTGCATCACAGTGGTCCACTATTCCTTCACAATGCTCTACTCCCTCATCAAAATGATTGACTCTTATGGTTCAGCAGTTAATACTGGTTGCTCTTGCAGAGGACACAGGTTTGATTCCCAGCACCCACATGGTGGCCAACAATTGTCTGTAGCTCCAGTTCCAGGGAATCCAACACTCTCTTCTGACCTCCACAGGCATTGCACAACACAGGTGCACTTACATACATGCAAGAAATACACATACACATAAAATGAAAAGAATAAATAAAATATTTAAAAGATTGACTTATATCACAAGGCTCTTCTCCCTCATTCATATGTTCTATTGCTGCCTCACAATGGTCCATTCTCCTAATATAATCTTCTACCATCTCATCACAGTGCTCCATTGTTGCTTCACAATGGTCCACTGTCCTATCACAATACTTTACTGTTGCATCATAGTGGTTAACTGACCCATCACAATGGTCCACTGACTAATTGCAATGCTCCATTTTTGCATCACAATGGTCCACTGTCACATCATATTGCTACACTGTGTCACCACAATGCTCAATTGTAAAATAGTGGTTCACCATCCTTTACAATACTTCATTGTAAACTAACTGTTCTCCATCCTGACAATGCTCCTTTGTTGCCTCACAGTGGTTTAATTTCCAATCATAATGCTAGACTGATCACAGTATTCCATTTTTGCATCATTGTGGTCCATTGTCCCATCACACGTACAAGTATGTTATCACAATGCTCCATTATTACATCACATACTTTACCACAGTGGCCTACTGTCTCATCACAATGATCCCCTCTCTCATCACAATGCATCATTACATGAGAGCTCATTGTCCAATCAAAATGTCACATCACATTTTCTTGTCACAATGCTTGGTTGTTAGATCACAATGTTTCAGTCTCCAATCACATGCTCTCCTGCCACATGACAGTGGTTAACCGTCCTGCCACAATGGTCAACTGTTCCATTACAATCTACTTTGCCATCAGAATGCTCCATTTCTTGTATCACAATGGTCCACTGTCTTGTTACAATACTCTGTTATTACCAACCAATGGTCCCCTCTTTTATTATAATCCTCCATTGTTGCATCACAGTGGTTCCCTCTCCTAACACAATGCTCCATTGTTGCAGCACAATTGTCCCCTATCTCATCACAATGCTCCACTCTCATAATAATGGTCAACTGTCCTTCACAATGCTCTTTTTCTCCTTATCACAGTGCTCCATTGCTGCCTCACAATGGTTGACTCCCTCATTACAATGGTCCACTGTATTACCCTGCTCCATTGTTCCATCACAATGGTCCACTTTCCTGACACAATGCTCCCTTGTTTAATCACAGTGACCCACTGCCTCATCAAAATGCTCCTTTATCTGTTCCCAGTGCTCTGTTGTTGCACATCATTGTTCCACTGTTACATCAAAATGCTCCATTTGTTGCATCCAAATGGTCCATTGTCCTATCACAATGTATCTCAATGGTTCAGTGTCTTATCACAATGCTCCACTGTCTCATTACAGTGATCAAGGTCCCACCACAAGTACACCAGTGTTTCATCACAATTCTTCATTATTATATCCCAGTGGTTCAGTGTCCTACAAAAATGTTCCATTTTTACATCAAAATGATCCACTGTCCAATCACAATTCTCTGTCTCATCAGCATACTCAATTCCTGCATCATATTCATCCACTCTCCCATTACAATGTTCCAGTCTCTCATCACTATGCTCCATTTTTGCATCACAGTGCAAAATGTGGTTTTTTTAAAGCTAATTATCCAGGCACATTGGAAGCCAAATTACAGGCATTGTCCTGTTATAAACACCATTTCTCGAGAGAGTGGCTTGGGGACATCTGGACAGCTGCAAGGGAGAAAGCTCATTATTTTTCCCTCCAACTGGCTCTGTTCCTTCTTCCCAGCCAAAATGTGGAGGGCCTCCACCTCATCCAGGGCTCTTGCTTCACAGTCGGTGTCTCCCTGCTGGATCTCCATCAAATGCCTGTCCTCTCACTGTGCTCACTGATGGGGCTCAGGTCTCAGATGTGGTCAAGTAAGTCAAAGCCTCCATATTCCTCATCGATAGCACAAGCAGTCAAACTTCATCCCATAGATTATTTGCTGGCTGTAAAAGAAGAAAGGACTTCAGGATAAGAGATTGGCTGTCTCCAGCAGAGCCACCAATCAGCATTGCATCACTGGCAACAGAACCCTGACATTGAGGACACCCTCACTGCTGCATTGCAATTTTCCCTTGTCTCATCACAATGCTCAATTGTTGCATACAGTGATATACTGTTCTATCATGATGTTGCACTGTCTCATCACAAAGGTCCACTGTCCCAGCAACATGCTCTACTGTCTTATTACAATGTTCCATTGTTGCATTACAATACTCCAATGTCTCATCACAATGCTCCATTGTTACATCACATTATTCCACTGTCTCACCAAATGCTCTACTGTCTTATTTCAAGTCCCCCTTTTGGTACTACAGTGGTCTGCTGTCTGTCACAATGCTGCATTATTGCATGACAATTTTCCATTGTCCCATTTCAGTGATCCATTATCTTGTAATAATGCTTACATTTTGCTTCACAATGGTTCACTGTCCCATTATAATGATCCCCTGTCACTTCTCAAAGTTCTGTTGTTGCATGCCTAAGGTTCATAGTCTCAATCACAATGATCCATTGTGGCATTACAAAGGTCCACTTTCCTATCACACTGCTCCCTTGTTGCATCATAATGGTCACCTATCCCATTACAATACTTAATTGTCTTATAGCAAGGCTTCTTTGTTGTATCACAATGCTCCAATTGTTATATGACAATGAACCTCTGTCCCATCACCATGCTACAGTGTCTCATCACAATGCTCCATTGTTAAATAATAGCCCTCATTCCTGTTACAATGCTCCCTTATTGTATCACGATTGGCCACTGTCCCTTCACAATACTTTCCTATCTCATTACAATGTCCCATTGCCTCATCACGATGTTCCATTGTTGTGTCAGAGTGGTCCATTGTCCTATCACGTGGCCTCCTCTCTCTCATCACAATATTCCATTGTTGTATCACAATGGCCCCCAATCTATCACAATGCTCTATTGTTATATCACAATTGTCCACTTTCTAATTACAATGCTCCCGTCTCACCCCAATACTACATTGTTGCATGCCCAAGGTCCACAATTCACAGTAGTCCATTGTGGCATCACAATGGTCTCCTGTCCCAACAACAGAGTATTGTAATAAGAGTGGACCATTGTGATGCAAGAAATGGAGCATTATGAGGCAATACTTAATTGCCTCATAACAAGGCATCATTGTTTCTTCAAAATGGTCCAGTATCTTATCACAATGCTCCTTTGTTATACGACAAAGTACTTCTGTCCCATCACCATGCTCCCATGTCCATAGCAATACTTCATCATTGCATCATATGGTCCACTATCCCATAACAATGTCCAATGTCTCATCATAATGCTTCATTTTTACATCAAAATGGTCCACTGTACTTCAAAATACTCCATGGTCTCATTGCAATGTTCCATTTGACAATGCTCCACTGTCTCATCATAATGCTCTACTGTCTCATCATGATGGTCAGCTGTTACATCACAATGCTACATTGCCTCCTTACAATATAATCCATTATTATATTACAATGGTACATTCTACCATCAAAATAATGCCCTGTCTCATCACAATTGTTAACTGTCCCATGACAATGCTCCACTGTCTCATCACTATGCTCCATTGTTGTATCACAGTACTCTACTGTTTTAATACAATTCTCCATTGCTACATATCATTGGTCCACTGTGTCATCACACACTTCCACTATCTTATCTAAATGCTCCATTGATGCATCCCAGTAATCCACTGTCCTATAACAGTGCTCTATTTTTGTGTCAGAATTGTCTCCTATTCTATCACAATCCCCCACAGATGCAACACAATGGTCCCCTGTCCTATCTCAGCACTCCATTTCCTAGTTATAATGCTCCATTGTTGTACCCAAATTGCCCATGGACCCATCACAATGCTCCCGTCTCATTCTAATGTTCCATTGCTGTATCTCAGTGGTCCACTGTCTCAACAACACTCCACTTTGGTATCCTAAGAGTTCACTCTCCTATCACACTGCTCCTTGCTATATCCTAGTAGTCCACTGTTTTATCACAGTGCTACATTTTTTGCATTATAATGGTCCTCTGTTCCATTACAGTTCTCTATTTTCTCATAACAATGCTCCATTGTTCCGTAATAATGGTAAAGTGTTCTATTCAAATTTTCCACTGTTCCATCACAATGTTCCCCATCTCATCACAATATTCCCCATTTTTATAATGATGCTATAATGTTGTATCACATGATCCACTGCCCCATCACAATGCTCTACTCTATCATCACAGTGGTTCATTGTCCATTCAAAATGGTCACGTGTCTAAGCACAATGCTCCACTGCTGCCTCACAATCATCCACTGTCCTATCACAGCGCTCCATTGTTGCATCACCATGATTCATTCTCCTATCACAAAGCTCCACTCTCTAATCCCAATTGTACAATGTCCCTGTTCTAGTTTGATTCTCCATTGCTGTGACAAAACGCTCTGACCACTACCAAGATGGGGAGGAAAGGGTTTATTTTGCTTACATCTACTGGGTCACAGTTCATCAGGGTAAGAACTGAAGGAAGGAACCTGGGGGCAGGAGCTGGAGCACAGGCCATGGAGGAATGCTGCCTACTGGCTTGCTCCCCTGGTCCATATTCAACCTGCTTTCTTATACAACATAGGCTCACCTGGCCATGGGCCCTCACACATCACTCAACAATCAGGAAAATTCCCCCACAGACATGGCCACAGGCCATTTCAATGGAGGCAATTCCCCAACTGAGGCACTCTCAACCCAGGTGTGTCAAGTTGACACTAAAGCTATCCAGTACAGTTCCTTAAACAATACACTCCTCTTTTATCACAATGCTGCTTTTCTTCCTCACAATGTTCCACTGTCCTCTCACAGGCTCCATTTTTGCAACATAATAGCTTATTCTCTTGTCACAATACTCCATTGTCTCACCATAATGCTCAAGTATTACATCTCAAGGGTCCATTACCCTATCACACTTATCCAATGTCTCATCACAATCGTCCACTCTCCTATCACCATATTACATTGTTTTATCACAGTGCTCCATTGTTGCATCCCAACGGCCCACTCTCCTATCAAAATGCTCTATTGTTACATAACAATGGTGCCATGTACCACCGCAATGCTTCATTGTTGCATCACAATGGTCCACTGTCCTGCTATATGCTTCAATTTTCATACTGTTGTCTACTGTCCTATCACAGTGCTCCACTGTTTCATACAATGCTTCATTTTTTATCATAATTGTCCACTGTCATATAACAATGCACATTTTTGTATCATGATAGTCCTCTTTCCCATCACCATGCTCCCCGTCTCACCACAGTGCTCCATTAATGCACCAAAATTAATGCATCCTGCCTTTCACAATACCCCACAGTCTCATGACTTTGGTCCACTGTCTTATCATAATGTTCCTCTATTTCATAAAAATGCTCCATTTTTGCATCAAAATTGTCCACTGTCCTATCACAATGCTGCATTGTTGGAAGACAATGGTCCACTGTGAAATCACTGTTTCTACTGTCTCATCACAATGCTCCTTTGTTGCATCATAATGGTATAATGTTCCATAACAATGCTCACCTGTCTCATGACAATCCTCCATTTTTGCATCATAGTGTTCATTGTGCCATCAAAGTACTCTGTATCATTACATTGCTGCATCAGTGGTCCACCCTCACACTAAAATGCCACACTCTCTGATCCCAATGTTCCATTTTTGTATCACAATAGTCCACTCTCCTGTGGAAATGCTCTGTTATTCACTTAAAATAGTTTCTTATTTATTTCAATGGTCCATTGTTCCTTGACCATGGAATATCGCTTCATAGTGCTTCATTCTTTCATCAGCATTGTACAATTTCCCTTTAACAGTACTTTCCTGTCATCACAATGGTCCATTTCTTCATCACAATGCTCCACTATCTCTTCACAATGTTCCATGGTTACATCATGGTGGTCCACTGCCCCATGACAATCCTCCATTCTCTAATACAATGCTCCTTTTTCATCACAATAATCCACTGTCTCATCATAATGCACTTTTTTGTATAACTGATTGTTCACTATCCCATCATAGTGCTCCCCTACCTCATCACAATGTTCCATTGTTGCATCAAAATGATCCTGTCTTTTCACAATGCTCCATATCTCATCACAATGTCCTATTGTTCTGTCACAAACCTCCACTCTCTCATAATCATGCTCCATTGTTGAGTCACTGTGATCCATTGTCACATCAAAATCCTCTACTGTCTCAACACAATGCTCTCTTGTTCCATGAAAATTGTTCACTGACCTATCACCATGCTCCATTGTTACAATACAATCATCTACTGTCCCATCCCGATGTTCTACTCTGCCTCCATATTGATCCTTTTTTGCATAACAATGATCCACGGCCCTGTTAGGATGCCCCTTTATTTCATTATGATGCTCTGTTATTTCATCACTGTGATTTCATCCAAAATACCATCACAATATGCCCTGTCTCATCACAATGCTCCATTGTTGCATTCCAGTGGTCCACTGTCCCATCACAATGCTCCATTGCTACAGTACATTATCTACTCCCCATCACAATGCTCTGTTCTGTTATCACAATGGTCCACTGCTCCTTCACAATGCTCTCTTGTCTCATCACAGTGTGCCATTGCTTCTTCACAATGATCTACATCCTATAAATTCTCCATTGTTGCATTACAATGATCCAGTCTCCCATGTTACAATGCTACACTTTCTAATCACAAAGCTCAAATGCTCCATCACAATGTTCCACTATCTTATTACAATACTTCACTGTCCCACCACAATGCTCCAATGGTCCAGTATCCTATCATAATTCTCCATCATTATATCACAATGGACAATTTCCCCTTCTGTATCCTCCCCTGTCTCATAATAGTGCTTAATTATTGCATGACAGCAGTATACTGTTCCTTGATAATGCTCCCCATCTCATCACAAAGCTTCATTTTTAGATCACAATGGACTGCTATCCAACTACAACATACCTCTGTCTCATCACAGTGTTTTATTGTTCTATCACATTGGACCACTGTCCCATCACAAATTTCCCATTTCCTGTAAATATTCCATTGTTGTATCACAATGGTTTGCTGTCCTATCACAATGCTCCACTGTCCCATTATAATGGTGCATTGTCCCAACAATGCTCCATTCTGGGCCAGTTGTGGTGGCGCACTCCTTTAATGTCAGCACTCTGGAGGCAGAAGCAGGTGAATGTCTGTGAGTTCAAGGTCAGTCTAGTATATGTAATGAATTCGAGGCCAGCTGCAGACACAGGGAGACCCTGTCTCAAAAAGACCAAAAAACAAAAAAAAAAAAAAAAAAAAAAAAAACAAAACCCCCAAACAAAACAGAAAATAACAACATAAAAACAATGCTCCATTCTGTCATCAAAATGGGCTATTTTATAAAAAAATATGTTTTTATTCATTATTTTTATTTTATGTGTGTGAGTGTATTGCCTGCATGTAAGTCAGTGCACTCGTGTTGTGCAATGCCTCAGAGGTCAGAAGAGGGCTTTGGATTCCCCTGGAACTGGAGTTAAGAATGGTTCGTAGCCACCATGTGGGTGCTGGGAATCGAACCCGGGTACTCTACAAGAGCAGTCAGTGCTCTTAACCACTGAACAATCTCTCCAGTCCCGAAAATGGGCTATTATTAAAACACAATGGTTCATTATACCATTACAATGCTACACTGTCACATCACAATTCTGCATTGTTACATCAGTTATCCAATGTCCCATCATATGCTCCACTGTGTCATTACACATTACACATATGGTCCACTGTGCCATCATATGCTCTCTATTACATTACAATGTTCTAATACCTCACTGTAATAATATACTTTCTCATCAAAATGCTCCTCTCTCTTCCATTATTGCAACACAATGGTCCAGTATCCAACCACAGTGATGCAGTGTCCCATCACAATGCTCCACTGTCTCATCACAATGCTCCATTCTTACATCCCAGTAGTTGACTGTCCTTTAACAATACTCCAGTGGTATACTGTCACATCTCAATGCTTCAGTGTATCATCATAAGCCTCCATTGTTGTATCACAATGGTCTACAATCCCATCACAATGAGCTACTCTCTCATCACTGTGGTTCACTGTTCATTCATAACACATTCCTGTCTCAACACAGTGATCCATTGTGGTCTCGAAAAAGAACCACTGTCCAATCACACTGCTCCAAAGTTGCATCATAATGGTCTACTGTCCCATCACAATACTCTATAGTCTAATAACAATGCTCCATTTTTTTCATGGTGGCCCATAGTCTTATCACTGCTCCATGACAATGTTCCCTGATTCCAAAACTCCATGTCTCACCACAATGCTCCATTGTTGCATCACAGTGGTCCTCTGCTCCATCATGGTCTACTGTGTCATCACATGTTCAATTGTTGTATCTTAACAGTCCATTCTCCTATAGCACTCCTCCACTGTCAACCCACAATGGTCCTGTTCTAGCACAATGTTCCATGGTTGTCTCACAGTAGTCCCCAGTCATATCACAATGATTCACTGTCTTAGCACAAAGCTTCACTCTGTCATCACACTGCTCCATTGTTAAATACCAATGGTCATAAAAATCCTCCCACACGTCCCACCCCCACCTACCTTTGCTTCCTTGGGTGGCTCATCCACCAGCTTCCTGGAGCTAGCATCTTTCCTGGGTGAGTCCCACAGCCCACCGTGCCTTGACTCCCCCAGCCTCATTCACCCTCACAGCTCCCCTTCTAGCCTGGTTACTGGCCCATTTCTTGTCTTGGAATCACAGACTCCTGGACCTCTAGGCCTAGATTCCACACTGCTTCCTGATCCTTTGCATCCAGACCAACCCAATCCCTCCCTGCAGTCCCCAGGAGTCCTCTGGGCCTGGTTCTGCTCTTACCTCCCTTCACTTCCCTGGGCTGCACAGCCTCCGGCATCCTGGTGCCAGCTTCTTTCCTGGGTAAGTCTAGCGGCACCCACCCCACCTTGACTCCCCCAGCTCATTTACCTTCCCAGGTCCACTGCCCCATCTCGCCTCCTAGCCTGGGTACTGGCCCATTTCTTGTCTTGGCACCCCAGACCCCTGGACTGACCTCTTGACCCAGAATCTCCACTGCTTCCTGATCTTTTGCATCCAGACAACACAGTTCCTCCCAGTATTCCCCAGGAGCCCTCAGGGCCTCTTCCTTCCCCTACCTCCCTTTGCATCCCTGGGTGCCACAGCCACCAGCTTCCTGAGACCCATCTTTCCTGGGCCCTGCTCCCAGGCCAGTCCAGCCCCTGAGGGCAGCATCTTTCCTGGAGGGATCCAGATCTTAGGAGAAAGCCTGAGCACATTTGATCCTCATCTGACTTGGGCCTCTGTGGGAATTCCTGAAGACGAAAGCAATTCAGCCACGCCAATATAAAAATCAAAATAGAGAACCTGAAGCCTAGACCAACCAGCTTTTCATGCCCCACAAGTAAACCACAAAGGCACATAAAGTTTACAAAAAGAAGCAAACCT
>NW_008348089.1:9277953-9307469 GCF_000622305.1 Nannospalax galili | reverse complement strand
CCCTACCAAGTACCAATAGTCCTCCAGAGGAGTACAATGAGAACCCCCTAGAGATAACACAGGACATGGAACTCAAAAGAACAATTATAACATGATAAAAGAAAACTATAGACCCACATCCTTCATGAACATAGATGCAAAAATTCTCAACAAAATACTTGTAAACTGCATACAGACACACATCAAAAAGATCATCCACCATGATCGAGTTGGCTTTATTCCAGAGATGTAGGGATGGTTTAATATATGTAAGTCAATAAATGTCATAAATCATATAAATGGGCTCAAAGACAAGAACCACATGATCATCTCAATAGATGCAGAGAAGGCCTTTGACAAAATTCAACAAGCATTTATGTTCAAAGTCCTAGAGGGAATTGGACTGGAGGGAACATACTGCAAGATAATTAAAGCCATATATAACAAACCCACAGACAGCATCATTCTAAATGTAGAAAAACTGGAAGCATTACCATTGAAATCAGGAACCAGACAAGGCTGTCCACTATCTCCACTCCTCTTTAACATAGTACTTGAAACTCTTGCAGGAGCAATAAGACAAGAGAAGGAAATTAAAGGAGTAATAACTGGAAAAGGAGAGATAAAATTATCCTTTTTTGCAGATGATATGATATTTTATCTATGAGATGCTGAAAATTACATCAGAAAACTCCTAGAAATTATTAACACATTCAGTAAAGTGGCAGGTTACAAAATTAATCTACAAAAGTCTGTAGCCTTTCTATATACCAATAATAAGCAATCAGAGAAAGAGTACATGGAAACACTCCCTTTCACAATAGCTGCGAAAAAAAATCTTGGAATAAGCCTAACTGTGCTGGTTAGATTTAGTGTCAATTTGACACACCTGGGCTGAGGGAGCCTCAATTGAGGAATTTCCTCTACGGGACTAGCCTGTGGCCATGTCTGAGGGGCATCTTCTTGATGAGTGATGTGGGAGGGCCCAGCCCACTGTGGGTGGTGCCACCCCTGGGCAGGTGGGCCTGTGTTGCATAAGAAAGCAGGCTGAGCAGGGGCCATGGGAGCAAGCCAGTAAGCAGCATACCTCCATGGCCTGTGCTCCAGCTCCTGCCTCCAGGTTCCTGCCCTGAGTTCCTACTTTGGTCTCCCAGATGAACTGTTACCCAGGATATGTAAGCTAAATAAACCCTTTCCTCCCCAAGTTGGTATTGGTCAGAGTGTTTTGTCACAGCAATGCAGAAACAAACCAGGACACTGACCAAAGACATTAAAGACCTCCACAATGAAAATTTTAAATCTTAGAGAAAGAGATTGAGGAAGACATCAGAAGATGGAAAGACCTCCTATGCTCATGGATTGGAAAAATTAATATTGTGAAAATGACCATCCTACCAAAAGCCATTTATAGATTCAGTACAATGCCAATCAAAATCCCCATGACATTTTTCACAGAATTGGAAAAAACCATCATAAGATTCATATGGAAGCACAAAAGAACTTGAATAGCCAATGCAACCCTGAGCACTAAGAGAATACTGCGGGTATTACTGTTTCAGCCACCTGATATTTGACAAAGGGGCCAAGAACATCAGTTGGAGGAAAGACAGCATCTTCAACAAATGGTGCTGGCAAAACTGGATCTCCACCTGTAGAAGAATGAAGCTAAACCCCTATCTTTCACCTTGCACAAAAATCAACTTCAAATGGAACAAGGACCTCAATGTGAAGCCTGAAACTCTGAAACTGTTAGAAGAAAACATTGGCAATAACCTACATGATATAGGTGTAGGAAAGAATTTTCTAAAACGGATATCAATTGCTCAGGAAACAAGGTCAAGAATCAACAAATGGGACCTCATTAAACTAAAAAACTTCTGTACATCAAAAGAAGCAAGCAAGGAAGTGAAGAGGAAACCCACAGAATGCGAGAAAATCTTCACCAGCGATACATCTGGCAGATGTTTGACATCCAGAATATATAATGAACTCAAAAAAAAAAAAAAAAGAGTCAAGAAAGGAAGTAACCCAATTAAAAGATGGGCTAAGGAGCTGAACAGAGAGTTCTCAAAAGAAGTAAAGACAGCTAAGAAGCATCTTAAAAGGTGTTCAACATCACTAGTAATTAGGAAAATGCAAATTAAAGCCACTTTAAGATTTCATCTTACCCCAGTCAGACTGGCTAAGATCAAGAAAACAAATGATACCAAATGGAGAGGATGTGGGGAAAGGGGAATGCTCATCCACTGCCGGTGGGACCACAAACTTGTTCAACCCCTATAGAAAG
Organism: Nannospalax galili; assembly: GCF_000622305.1. Lineage (NCBI taxonomy): Eukaryota > Metazoa > Chordata > Mammalia > Rodentia > Spalacidae > Nannospalax > Nannospalax galili. The sequence goes on along the minus strand of NW_008348089.1, from coordinate 9,305,203 downwards.
CAGTGTGGAGAACTCTTATAAATCTAAAAATGAACCTACCATTTGACCCAGTTATACCACTCCTTGGCATATACCCAAAGAACTCATCCTATTGCAGAGACACATGTACGTCCATGTTTGTTGCTGCTCTTTTAGCAATAGCTAAGAGATGGAAGCAACCTGAGTGTCCCTCAACTGACGAGTGGATAATGAAAATGTGGTTCATTTATACGATGGAGTTTTACTCTACAGTAAAGAAAGATAAAATCATGAAGGTTTCAGATAAATGGATAGAACTAGAAACTTATACTAAATGAAGTAACACAGACTCAGAAAAAACAAACAAACAAATAAACCAAAATGACATATGTTCTCCCTCATATATAGATCCTAGCACAAAATCCTGGTAAGTGAGTATGTATCCAGGCATAACTACAGGAACCAGGATAATGAAAAGGAACCAGGGAGGTAAAGGAAAAGAAAGAATCTGAAAGAGAAGACAGTAGGAAACAGGTGTTAATAAGGGAGCTATGGATAAAAATGAGGTTGTTCTAAGGGGAGGAAGTAGGGAAGGTTATACAAGGAACCTAGGGGATAAAGGGAAAGAAGGAGCTCAAGAGAGGTGGAACCACAGGAGAAAGGTATTATTAAGGGAGAAATAGGAAAAATGGGGGCACCTTAAATGGGGAAACCATGGTGGAAATGTTGACAATGTGAGAGATAATGCCTAGCTAGTTTAAAAAAAACCAGAGGGAACCATATTAATCCAACAACCTACTGAAAATTTATACATACAACTAGATCAAGGAATATAATGTATGTCTAGGCAAGGTTTATCTGACAATGTTTGGTCTTTGGCCAAGATTTATCTACATGGCACATGGTAATGAAAAGTACCAGACTGGTGGAACTAACCTTCTTGGATGTTTAACAGCCATATTTTGAGGCCTATAGTAATTTGGTCAGAGGGACATAAAGGACAGTTTTTGCTCCTTGCCCTCCTAGGTTGACTAAGTTCCAGGGGACTATGAGCATCTCTCAAAATATCCTGTAACTGTGGTGAGTCACCTGTCCTCTTGATCAAGGAGGCTGAGGAGACCCCACCAGATGGAACATAGAGAAAACATTTCATCCTGTTGGGGTTCTCTGTTATGCAAGAAGAAGTCTCTTCACGTCCGGATAGCTCACGAGCTTGGAAACCATGTGCTGCAGATTTACCAGGTTTTAATCAGGCGTTGTCTGATAGCCTGATAGAAGCCCACTGCCCTATGTAAATGTGGCATCCTAAAAGTACCTGTCAGCTAAGACTTCTTCTACTGTCTCTACACTATAAATAGTCCTAGTTTTACCCCAATAAAGTTGGAGCCTGGATCACCTCACTCACACTCGGAGCCTGGATCACCTCACTCAGACTCAGAGCTGGATCACTTCACTTAGACTCAGAGCTGGATCACCTCACTCAGACTCGGAGCTGGATCACTTAGACTTGGAGCTGGAGCTGAATCACTGAGATCTGAGCTGAGTCACTTGTCTTGAGCTGTAACACTAAATCCTGTGATCCAGTCTCCCCGGGGGGGCGCTATTCCTCCGTTATCGGCTCACGGATACCCCAGCTTTCGCCGCCTCCATGCCTCTTCCCTGTGGAGTTCACTGGCCAGGAACTCCGCAATCCTGAGGAAAGGTACAAGGGTGTAATAGAGGTGGGATTCCGACTAGATAATACTCTAGTAGCAGAGGAAGCTCTCTGCTCCAGAGAAGTGTGTAGCCATCAGCTACAGCCAGCATCAGAGAAGTCTGCGCAACTGCCGTCTCCAGAGAGGCGCCGGCTAGGCCCGCCAGCGGCTAGCCAGCGGGAACAGAACCACGGCGGGAGAGTGCGCGCACACCTAACCCCGGGCCACATCCAGAATGAGTGCGCCCGGGAGCCCAGGCACGCTCCCCACATCTCTTGCGGCCAGACTCACGCCAGGACTAGCCAGGTGTGGCGGAGATCCCAGGGTGCCCGCACACACCACGCCGGGGGTCTAGCGACCCGCCCCATATCATCCATGCTTCCCAGTGAAGCCATCCACGGTCGAGCAGGACCATGGTCGAGCAGGACCTTTGACTTATCTTCACATAGGCAGAACTGGTAAAAGAAAGGAGCCAGGGGCCCCTCCCAAGTCCATGTGATCCCTGAGGAACAGATCCTCAAACGACCTTAAGAGTGAAAATAAATTGGTTTATCTGGGCCAACTGCATGGTCTTAAATGCCCCAAAGGAAAGTATAACCAAAGATTAAAGGGTCAATATAATTTTTTAAGAGTCAATATGTATAGCTAAAGGCTATATAACAAGAAACAATGTCACTATCCTACCACATTATACCATTTTTACATAAAGTGGTTCCCTGTCTCATGACAATGCTCCATTGCTGCATCATAGTGTTTCAAATTCCCATCAAAATGCTCTTTTCTCATCATTGTTTCATTATTGCAACAGAATGGTCTATTGTTCCATCAGATTGCTCCAATGTCTCATAGAATGTGAAATTTTTGCATCACAACTGTCGTCTTCTGCTCTATCACAATGCTTGACTATTGTATCTCAATAGTCCAGTTTCCCATCACAATGCTCTACACTCATCACAATGTTCCATTATTGCATCAAAATGATCCACTCTCTTATCACAATGCTCTACTTACTCATCACAATGATCTGCTGTCTCATCACAATGCCCCCTGTGTCATAATAATACCCCATTGTTACATCACAATTGGTAGCTATCATCTCAGTGCTCCAGAAACTCATCATACTGTTCCATTGTTGTATCATAATACTCCAGTCTCTCATTATAATGCTCCATATTTACATCACAATGCTCCACTGTCCCATCAGAGTCTTCTACTGTCTCATCAGAATGCTAAATTTTTGAATCACAATGGTTCACTCCTATCAAAATGATTCATTGCTACATAATAATAATCCCCTGACCCCTTGCAATATTCCACTATGTCATGACAATGCTCCATTATTGCATCACAATGGTCAGAACTCCCATTGCAACCTCCAGTCTTTCATTAAATGCTCCATTGTTGCATCACAATGGTCCTCTGTCCTATCACAATACCCCACTGTCTCAGCAAATGCTTTACTCTATCATGACAATGCTTCATTGTAACATCGCAATGGTCTATAAATGTGCTCCCCTAATCCAGGTTTGGTGATGCACACCTTTAACCACAGTATTTGGGAAGCAGAAGCAGGTGGATCTCTATGAGATTGAGGCCAACCTGGCTTACATAGAGAGTTCCAGGCCAGTTGGGATACAGGGAGACCCTGTCTCAAAAGACCAAAACCATGGACTAGAGAGATGGCTCATCAGTTAAAAACACTTGCTGTTCTTCCAGAGGACCCAGGTTCAGTTCCCAACACCCACATGGTAGCTAAGAATTGTAATTCCAGCTTTAGGGGATCCAACAATCTCTTCTGGTCTCTTCAGGGCATTGCACACACATGGTGCACATACATATATGCAGGAAAAAAACCTCATAAACATAAGATAAAAATAATAAATAAAATAAAAAACCCCAAACCAAATCAAACCAAAATGCTCCTGTCTCAGCACAATGCTCCATTATTTCATTATAGTAGTCCACTGTCTCACAAATATATTCACCTGTCTCATCACAATACTTCATTGTTGCATTTCTGCCCTATCACTGTGCTCCAATGTCTCATCACAGTGTTCTACTATCCTATTACAGTGTTTCACTGATGCACCACAGTGGTCCTCTGTCCTAACACAATGCTCCACTGTTGCATCACAATGGTCCACTGTCCTATCACAATGAAACCCTGTCTCATAACAATACTCCATTGTTGCATCACAGTGGTCCAGTGTCATTAAAATTCACTATACTCACTCTCATAACAATGCTTCATTTTTGCATCAACACTTGTTTTTTAAAAAATATTTTTAGGTCTGGGCATGGTGGTGCATGCCTTTAATCTCAGCACTTGGGAGGCAGAGGCAGGCAGATCTCTGTGAGTTCAAGGCCAGCCTGGTCTACATAGTGAGTTCCAGGACAGCTGGGGCTACTGGGAGGCCCTGTCTCAAAAAAAAGACCAAAAAATAAAAAATAAAAATATTTTTAAAAATTGTATTATCCTCCTGCCTCTGCCTCCCAGATGGTGCTGGGATTAATGGCGTGTACCACTACACCTGGCCACCATTTCATTTTTTAAAACAATATTTTTATTTTATGTGTATAAGTGTATTGCCTGCATATGTGTAAGTGCACTGAGGTCAGAAGAAGGTGTTGGATTCCCCCAGAACTGGAGTTATGGATGGTTGTTAGCCATCATGTGGGTGCTGGGAATCAAACCCAGGTCCTCTGCAAGAGCAGTAGTGCTCTTAATCACGGAGCCATCTCTCCAGCCCCTGCATCAACATTTCTACAGCATCCTATCACAGTGCTCCACTGTACTAACACAGTACTCAGTTGTTTCATAACAATGCTTTAGTAGATCATAGAAATGATCCACAATCCTATGATATCATTCCATTGTTATGCCACAATGTTCTCCTGTCCCATCACAATGATACCCTGTCTCTTAACAATGCTTCATCATTGCAGTGTATGGTCTACTGTCTAATCACAATCTTCCACTGTCTAATCACAATCCTTGATTTTTGTGCTAGAATGGTCCACTCTCCCATCATAATGCTCCACTCATCTCAGTGCTCCAATATTGCATCACGATGGTCCAATTTTTCATTAAAATGCTCTGCTATTTCATCACAGTGTCCCATTGTTTCATCACAATGGTCCTTTTTCCCATCAGAAATCTTCAATGTCTCATAGAATGCTTTTTGCATCCAAATTAGTCCACTATCCTAAGACAATGCTCCATTGTTGCATCACAGTAGTCAAATTTCCCACCATAATGTTCTACAATCTCATCACAATGCCCAATTGTTGCATCAAAATGATACACTGTTATATGGCAATGGTCCACTCACTGATCACACTGGTTCAATCTCCTGTCATAGTACTCCCCTTCCTCATAGCAGTGCTCCTTTTTTCGCATCAAAACTGTCTGCTCTCACACCACATGCTGTAACTGTCTCATCACAATGCTCCATTTTTGCATTACAATATCTCACCATCCTATCACAATGTTCCAATAAAATATTTAATTGGTTAATGATGGTGCTTTATTGTTTTATCACAATGGTTCATTATCAGACCAAAATGCTCCAAAATATCATCACAGTGCTCCACCATTCTATCACAGTTCTCCACTGCCTCATCACAAAGCTCCATTGCTGCATCATAATGATCCACTTTTTTTTTTTTTTTTGGTCTTTTTGAGACAGGGTCTCCCTGTAGCCCCAGCTGGCCTGGAACTCACTATACAGACCAGGCTGGCCTTGAACTCCCACGGAATCTGTCTGCCTCTGCCTCCAGAGTGCAGGGATTAAAGGTGTGTGCCACTATTCTTTGCAAGATACATTTTTTTTAAACTTTAAAAAAATTATTTATTATTTTTATTTTATGTGAATGCGTGTATTGCCTGCATGTGGGTAAGTGCACCTGTATCGTGCAATGCCCTTGGAGGTCAGAAGAGGCTGTTGAATCCCCTGGAACTGGAGTTATGGACAGTTGTTAGCTGCCATGTGGGTGCTGAGATTCAAACCCAAGTCTTCTGCAAGAACAACCAATGTTCTTAACCACTGAGCCATCTCTCCAGCCCCTGATCCATTTTCTTAACACTGTGCTGCATTGTTGTATGACAGTGGTCCACTTTCCCATCATTACCTTTTACTGTCTCATCACAGTGCTCCATTGTTACATCACAGTGGTCAGTGTCACACCAAAATGCTCCATGCACTCATCAAAATGCTCCAGTGTTGCATGAAAGTTGCCCACTGTCCTATCACATTGCTCAATTGTTGCATCACAGTTGTTCACTCTCTCACTATAGTTGAGTACTGTGTCATCACAACACTCCATTTTTGCATCACAAAGATACCATGTCTCATTACAATGTTCCATTTTTGCATCTGTGTTGAATAACTTTAGTTGTCAACTTGACACATCTGGGTAGAGGGAGCCCCAATTGGGGAATTTTCTCTACTGGACTGGCTTGTGGTCATGTCTGTGGGATATCTTCATGATTGCTGAGTGATGTGGAGGGCCCAGCCCACTGTGGGTGGTGTAACCCCTGGGCAGGTTGTTCTGTATTGTATAAGAAAGCAGGTTGAGCATGGGCCAGGGGAGCAAGCCCTCAAGCAGTGTTCCTCCATCTTCTATGCTTTAGCTCCTGCCTCCAGGTTCCTGCCCTGAGTTCCTACCTTGGGCTCCGTGATGAATTGTGACCCTGGAGATGTAAGCCAAACAAACTTCTTTCCCTGCCAAGTTGGTATTGGTCAGAGTATTTTTTCACAGCAATGGAGAAACAAACTAGAACAGCATCATAGTTGTCTAATCCCATTAGAATGCTCCAGTGCCTCATCACAATGGTCCATTGTTGCACCCCAATGATCCACTGTACTATCACAATTTTCCATTCTTACATCACAATTGTGCTCTGTCCTTTCACAATGTTTGCCTGTCTTATGACAATGCTGTGTTGTTGTATCATAGTGGTTCAAATTCCTATCACAATAATTCCTCTCTAATCACAATGCTCCATTTTTGCATCTCAATGGTCCATTGTTATACCACAATACTCCACTCTCTCATCACAATGGTCCAGTGTCCTACACTCATCTCATCACAATTATTAACTGCTATGTCAATGCTCCACAGTCTCATCATAATGCTCCAGTGTTTCATCACAATACTCCACTATCTCATCACAGTACTCCATTGTTACATCACAATGGTCCACTGTCCCATATAAAGGCTCCACTGTCTCATGAAAATGTTCCATTGTTACATCATGATGGTCCTCTGTCCCATCACAATGCTTCACTTGCTTGTCACAGTGATCCACTGACCCATCATAATATTTCACTTTCATGACAATGCTCTATTGTCATCACTTTCTGTATCTTATCAAAAGGCCCTCTCTCCCAGCACAATGCTTCACTCTGTGATCACAATGCACCACTGTAAAATCTGAATCATCTGTTAAAATGATCTCCTGTTTCAGCACACTGCTCCAGTTTCATCACATTGGTCCACTGTCTGTTCAGAGTACTCCGTTTCTTCATAATAACACATTGTTGCATCAAAATTGCTACTGTCCTATCACAATGAACCACTGTTCTAAAACAATAGTCAATTGTTTCATAATAGCACTTTATTGTTTCATCACAATAATCCATAGTCCAGTGACAATGCTCCACTGTAACATTACAATATTGACCTGTCCCATCACAATGCTCCCTGTCTCCTAACAATGCTTTGTTGGTACATCACATGGTATATTAGGCACTTTTCTGTTTCTGTGATAGAAACACTGACCAAAGCAATTTAAAGAAGGAAGAGTTTATTTGAGCTTATAGTTCCAGGGAAATTATAGTCTGTCATGGCAGGGAGGCATGGTGGTTGGAGGTGGCTGGAGCAGGAGCAGCAGAAGCTCAACTCTCACATCATCACACAGACACAGGAAGCAAGAGAGCAACTGGAGATCCAGCAAGCCTTAAGAACTCTTTAAACCCACCCCAGTGATGTGTTTCCTCTGGGAAAGCCACACCTTCTAGAACCTCCCAAAACAGCACCATCATCTGGGGACAAAAATGTCTGAACACTTGGAGGCTATGGGGGACATTTTCATTCAAACCATCACACATGGTCTACTGTGTAATCACAATTCTTCATAGTTCCATCACAATGCTCCATAGCTGTACCACAGTGGTACATTGTCCCATCATAATGCTCCCCTGTCTCATCTCAATGCTCCATTGCTGCATTTGAATGGTCTAATCTTCTATCACCATGTTCCATAGTTAAATTAAAATTGTGCCCCATCCTATCACAATGCTCACATGCCTCATGATAATGATCAATTATTACATCTCAATGATTCAAATTCTCAACTCAGTGCTTCCTTGCACCATCCCAATGATCCATTGTTGCATCTCAGTTGTCTACTATTTTATCACAATGCTCCACTGTCTCATCACAATGGTCTAGTGTCCCATCACATGCTCGTCTTATCACAACTGTTAACTATCTCATTTCCATGCTCAATAGTCTCATTTCAATGTTATATTTTTGTATTACAATACTCCACTGTCTAATCATGCTCCATTGTTACAACTCATTGGTCCATTGTTACAACATAATGGTTCACTGCCCCATCAAAATGCTCTACTGCCTCATGAGAATTTTTTTTTTAATTTTAATTTTTGTCTTTTTTGAGACAGGGTCTCCCTGTAGCCTCAGCTAGCCTGGAACTCACTATGTAAACCAGGTGAGCCTCAATCTCATAGAGTTGTGGCTGCCTTTGCCTCCCAAGTGCTGGGATTAAAGGTGTGTGCCACCATGCCTGGCAGGATTTTCCATTTTTTAAATCACAAATGCCCTCTCTGTTAGCAAAATGCTCCATAATTATGTAACAACATGACACCAGTACACTGTCCCATCTCAGTGCTAAATTGTCCATCACAATACTTTTTTTTTTGGTCTTTTTTGAGACTCCCAGCTACCCTGGAACTTTCTATGTAGACCAGGCTGGCCTTGAACTCGTGGGGATGTGCCTGCCTCTGCCTCCCAAGTGCTGGGATTAAAGGCATGGACAACCAGGCATGGCCTCTATCACAGTACTTAATTGTTCTATCAAAATAGCCCATTATCCCATCACAGTGCTCCCAATATAAACTCAATTGTTCCACAACAATGCTTAATATTTTTTGTCACAATGATCCACTGTCCAATGACAATCCTCCATTGTTATACCACAATGTTCCCCTGTCCCATCACAATTATCCCTTGTCTCCTAACAATGCATCATTGTTGCATCACCCGGTCCACTGTCCAATCACAATGCTCCATTGTCTCACCACAAAACTTCATTGTTGAATCACAATGGTCCATTGTCCCATCAAAATGCTACAGTGTCTTAAAGAATGCTCAATTTTTGCATCACAACTTTTCTCCATCTTATCGCAATGCTATTGTTGCACCCAAATGAGAAATTTCTCCAAATAATTCTCCACTGTCTCATCACAATGCTCCATTGTTGCATCAAAATGATCCATTTTCCTATCACAATGCTCTAATCACACGTCATAATGACCCACAGTCCCATCATAATTCTCCCCTGCCTCATAACAGAGCACCATTGCTAGATCAAGGAGTTCTGCTGTCACATCAAAATGCCACATTGTCTCATCATGATGTTTCATTGTTGCATCACAATGGCCCACTGTCCCATCACAGTGCTTCCCTGTCATTTTTTCATCACAGTGGTCCACCATCCAATTACAAGATTAAAGTGTTACATCACAATTCCTTTCTTTTTCATAACATTAGTTAGCTGTCTCATCACAATGTTCCATTTTTACAGTCACTATGATTTGCTGTCCTATGACAATGCTCCACTTTCTAATCACAATGGTCCACTGTCCCATCATCCTGCTCCTCTGTCTTAAAACAATGCTCCATTGTTCATCATAGTGGTCCACTGTCACATCAAATTGCTTCACACTCTTCATGATGCTCCATTACTCAATTGTTTCATAACAATGTTTATTGTTTCATCACGATGATCCACTCTCCTATGAAAATGCTCCATTGTTACATTACAATATTTTCCTGTCCCTTCATATTGCTCCCTGTCTCATTACAATGCTTCATTGTCACATCACATGCTGTTGCATAGTATTGCCTTCCAATCAGCAAGCTATGGACAGATGCCTTCATCCCAAGCTTGGCTGCACTTGCTTGCCTAGGATCATCACAAACTTGTTGACTGTGACCCTTTGCAAGAAAGGAGGATTAGGGAGAGTCAATCATGCCTCCCAGCCAACTAGTTGGCCCTAGTGGCACAGGGGGAGGGACTAAGGGTATATAAGAAGAAGAAGCTATAGAGAGTGTCTCTTACCATTTTGTACAACTTCAGGGTGGTCACATCCATACCTGGATGGAGACTTTCCACTGAAGCCTTAGGAGGGGAGAACCCACACAACTGTAAGCAAACCCTCAACCACTGCTTTGTAAGTAAACCCAATAAACACACTGGTTTTCCAGGCTGCCCAAGGGAGAAGGGGACTAGACATTGTTTATACCTCCTAGGAGGAATTTTAGCAACACATGCATCTATTGTCCAGCCACAATACTCCCCTGTTTCATCTCTGTGCTCTATTATTTCATCACAATGATACACTTCCATATCACAGTGATCCACTGTCTCATCCCAGTGGTCCAATATTCCATCATGATGTTCCACTGTCACATCACACTGCTCCATTATTGCATCCCGGTGGTCCACTATCCTATTATAATTTCTCATTCTTACATCACTATGGTGCCCTGTCCCACTGCTATTCTCATCTGTCTCATGACAATGCTCTCTTATTGTATTACAGTTGCCTACCGTCCAATTGCAATCCTCCTCATCATCAAAATGTTCCACTATCTTATCACATCCTCTGTTGTCACATCACAATGTTAAACTGTCCCATTGCACTGCTCTACTGTCTCATTAAAATTCTCCACTGTTGCATCACAAAGGTCCACTGTTGTATCTCAATATTCTATTGTTACATCACAATGGTGCCATAGTCCATCCAAATGCTTGCCTGTCTCATGATAATGCACCATTTGTGCACCACAGTGGTTCAAATTCCCATCACAGTGCTGACTCATCACAATATTCCATTGCTGTATCCCAAAGTCCCAAAGTCCAGTGTCCTATCAGAACATTACATTGTTATATCACAGTGGATCACTGTCACATTAAAAAGCTCTGCTGTCTCATTACAATCCTCTATTGTTGCATCTTAGTGATACACTGACATAACACAGTGCTCCTTTGTCTCATCATAATGCTCCATTGCTGCATCTCAATGGCCCCCTGACCTATCACAATGCTTCAATGTCTCACCACAATGGTCCCCTATCTTATCACCATGTTCCACTGTCTCATCACAATGCTTTATTGTATCACAGTGGTCCATTGTCCAATCACAATGGTCCCTTGTCTCATCAAATAGCTCTATTGTTGCATCTCAATGGTTCGCTGTCACAACACAATGCTGTATTATTGCACAACAGTGGTTCACTATGCCATCTCAATAATCCATTGTCTCCTCACAATATTCCACTTTTGCATCACAGTTGTCCACTGTCTACTCATAGTGCTTCACTGTCTCATCAGAATAATCCATTTTTTTGGTCTTTTTGAGACAGGGTCTCCCTCTAGCCCCAGCTGGCCTGGAACTCACTATGTAGACCAGGCTGGCCTTGAACTCACAGAGATCCACCTGCCTCTGCCTCCTGAGTGCTGGGATTAAAGGTGTGCGCCACCACGCCCGGCAGAATAATCCATTTTTTATCATAGTGGTCCACTCTCTTATCAAAATGCTCAACTGCTAATGTCCTAGCTACTTTCTATGGCTGTGATAAAAACACTGACCAAGAACATTTTGAGGAAGAAAGGATTTACTTGGTCTCAACCTCCATGTGACAGTTCACTGCGGGAAACCAGGGCAGGAACTCAGGACAAGAACCTGTAGGCAGGAGCTGAAACACAGAGCATGGAGGAATGCTGCTTACTGTCTTGCTCCCCTAGCCTGTGCTCAGCCTGTTTTCTTATACAACTAAGGACCACCCTGCCACATTACTCAATAATAATAAAAAAAATGCTCCACAGACATGGCTACAGGTCAATCCAATGGAAGCAATTCTTTAGTTGAGGTTCCCTCTTCCAGGTGTGTCAAGTTGACAACTGAAGCTATCCAGCACAACTAACCCATGTCTTTTATTTTTGTCTTTTTGAGACAGGGTCTCCCTGTGGCCCCAGATGGCCTGGAACTCACTATGTAGACAAGGTTGACCTTGAACTCACAGAGATCTGCCTGTCTCTGTCTCCCAAGTGCTGGGATTTAAAGGCATGCGCCACCATGCCTGGCTTACAATTGCCCCATATCAACTTGACATATAAACATTACTATTAAACTACAACCTTTCCATTTCTTATCCCAAAGACCTCATGTTACTATTAATAACACAACATAAAACACTATGACTTTAAAATCCCATAGTCCTTGTAAATTCAAACACTTCAGAAGTTCAAAGTGTCTTTAAAATGTCTTTTAACTGCGGGATCCTGAAAAATCCAAAACAAGTTACATGCTGTCTTATCTGAAAACAAAAACCTGGGCACACTTAAGTAAAACTAAAGTCTGGCAATGTAGTTCAGTGTTGGACATCTGGAATTTGCTCATGATCTGGGCTTCAAAGGGCTTGAGCAGCTCTGCTTCTCTGACTCTGCCATCCACAGCAGGTAGTTTATCTTTTAAGTTCAGGCTTGCTCCACTTCTCACCTGCTGCTGCCCTTTGGGGTTGTCCCATGGTCCTGGAATCTCCAGTATACTGAGGTCTCTGCTGAAACTGTGGTGTACCTTCACCAGTGGCCTCTCTTGGTCTCTTATGATGCAAAGCCTGATTCTTCCCATGATCTCTTCATGCCTTCAATACCAGTACCCCCTGTGAGATCCTTATACATTGCCAAGTTCTGCTACCAGTTTGATGTGAAGCTTTGACCCTGTCTGAACCACAACTTCTGTGTGATAACCCTGAGAAAGTACTTCCCAGAATATTTCACTGAATGATGCTGATCTCTTGTTAGTCACAGCTGATTTTTCACTCCCAGCTGGCCAGCATCAATTATTTCGGTAAAGAACAAAAGATTTCACTTCTAAAAATTCTTAATTCAAAATATATCACAGAGTCTGAGAGTCATTTCACAAGTCAGGACTCCACAATCTACATTTCTTTCAGCATTATCTTTCAAATTTCTATAGAACAGCTCACTGAGCTGCAAGTTCTTTTTCAGTTCAAAGCTCCAAAAACGTCCACAATCCTCCCAGACACAAAGGGTCAGGTTCATTACAGCAATATCCCACTCTCTGGTACCAATTTCTTTTCTAGTTTCCTTCTATTGCTGTGATAAAAACCCTGGCCAATATCAACTTGGCAACCCCAAAAGGGTTGATTTTATCTTGCATCTCCCAGGTCATAGCTCAGCACTGAGGGAGTCAGGACAGGAACCTGGAGGCAGGAGCTGAAGCATAGACCATGGAGGAACTTTGCTTATTGGCTTGCTCCCTAGCCCATGTTCAGTCTACTTTCTGATACAACCAAAGACCGCCTGCCCAGGTGTGGCACCACCCATAGTGGACTGGGCCCTCTCAAATCACTCAGTAATCAAGAATATGTCACACAGAATGGCTGCAGACCAATTCAATGGAGGAAATTCTTCAGTTGAGGTTCCCTCTACCCAGATGTGTTGACAACTGAAGCTATCCAAAACACTTACAAAACAAAGATCTATTGGCTCATCATAATACACAATGTTCCATTATTATATCACAATGATCAACTCTCCAATCACAATGCTCTACTCTTTCATCACAATGGTCCTCTGCCACATCACATTTGTTTACTGTCTCAGCATATTGCTTCATTCTGTCATTGCAATGCTCTATTGTTACATTCTGATATTCCATCAGAATGTTCCCATCTTAGCACAATGCTGTAGTTTTGCATCTCATTGGTCCAGTATCTTATCATAGTGCTCCAGTGTTTCATTGTAATGGCCTAGTGTCCTATCACAGTGCTCAACTGTCTCTTCACAATGCTCCATTGTTGCATCACAGTGGTCCAGTGTCCTATCACAATGCTGCATTGTTGCATGACAGTGGCCTTTTGTCCCATCTTAATGCTACACTCTCTCTTCACAATGTTCCATTGTCACAACAAAATTATTTACTCTCTTATCACAGAGCTCCACTCCCTCATCATTATGTTCCACTGTGCCATCATAATACTCCCCTTTCTCCTAACAGTGTTGCCTTGTACATCAAAGTGATCCACTGTCACATCAAAATCCTACACTGTCTCATCATAATGCTCCACTGTTGCATGACTGTGCTCTAGTGTCACATCAAAATGTTCCATGCTCTGATTATAGTGCTGCATTGTTTATTCATAGTGGTTCACTGTTCCATCACAGTGCCTTACTCTGTCATCACAGTGACCCATTGTTACATCACAATGGTCCATTGACCAATCAGAAAGCCCAAATATCACATAGAATGCTCCATTTTAGCATTATATTTGTCCACTGTACTATCACAATGTTCCTCTTTCTCAAAACAGTGCTCCATTCTTGCATCAAAGTGCTCTCCTGTCACATAACAATGTTCCACTATCTGATCATTGTTCCATTGTTGTATCACAGTGGCCCACTGTCCTATCATAGTGCTCAGCTCAGTGCTCAGTGTTGCATGAAAATTGTCTACAGTCTTATCACTATGGAGTACTGTGTTATCACAATGCTCCCTGTCTCATAATAATATTCCATTGTGGCATCAAAGTGGTTCAAATTCATGTCAAAATGATTCCTATCAAAATGCTCCCATGTCTCCTCACAATGCTCCCCTGTTACAACATGATATCCAACTTTCCAATCAAAATGCTCTACCCTCTCATCACAACGGTTCACTATAATTTTACAAAGCTCTGTCTCACAACAGCGCTCAGATATTGCATTCAAATGGACAATTGTCCTATCAAACTGCTTCAGTGTTATTTCACAATGGTTCACTGTCCTATCACAATTACAATACTCTCCAGTCTCATAACAATGCTCTATTGTTGTATCACTATGATCCACTGTCCCATTACAATGCTCCCCTGTCTCAGCTCAATGCTCCGTTGTTTCAGCTCATGCATCACAATGGTCCATTTGACAATTACAATGTTCCACTGTCCTATCACAATAGTCTAATGTTCCATCATAGTGCTTCACTGATGCTCCATTGTTGCATCTCAAACTTCCATTGTCTATCACAATGCTCCCCTGTCCCATCACAATGGTCCAATGTCCCATCACAATACTTCCCCATCTCATCACAATGTCCATTGTTGTATCACATGATCCACTGTCCAATCACAATTTTCCATGGTCTCCTCTCAATGCTCAATTGTTACATCATAATGGTGCATAGTATAATCACAATGTGCCATTGTCTCATCAGAACATTCCTTTGTTAGATCCCAGTGGCCTAATTTTCCACCACAATGCTTTACTCCATCAACGCAGTGCTTTATTTTAGCATCACAGTGGTACACTGTAGCATCACAATGTCCCCAGTGTCTTTATAATGCTCCATAGTTGCATTACAGAAGTTCAATTTACAATCACAATACTTCATACTCTCATCACAATTGTTCACTGTCCCTTAACAATGCTCCTGTGTTATCACAATGTTTAAGTGTTGCATCTAAATGAACCATTGTCCCATCACAATTCTCCATTGTTACTTTAAAATGATTCACTGTCCCATCACAGTACTCCCCTGTCTCAGCACAAGGCTCCATTGTTACAACAATGATGTGCTCTCTACCATTGAAATGTTTCTCAGTTTCATCCCAATGCTCTTTTGTTGCATCACATTGTCCAATTACCATACTCCACTCTCTTATAACATGTTTCATTGTTGTATCCCAGTGATCCACTGTCCTATCACAATGTTCCATTCTTAAACTACAAGGGTGCCCTGTATTATGACAGTGCTTACCTGTCTCATCACAATGACCCATTGTTGCATCACAGTGGTTGAAGTTCCCATCACAATCCTCACCTATCTTATTACAATGCTTAATTTTTGAGTCACGACTTTCCACTGTCCTATCACAACAGTCTACTCTCATCACAGTGGTCTACTAGCCCATCACAATGCTCCACTCTCTCATTACAATGATCCACTGTCCCATTACAATGCTTCCCTGCCTCATAATAATGTTCAATTGTGGCATTACAGTGGTCCAAAGTCACATCAAAATGATCATCTGTCTCATCAGAATATTTCATTTTGAATAAAAAAGATCCACCCTCCTATCGAAATGATCCATTGTTACATAACAACAATCCTCTGGCCCATCACAATACTCCCTTATCTCATGACAATGCTTATTATTTGATCAAAATGGTCATCTCTCCCATAACAATGCTTCACTCTCATCACAATGCTCCATTGTTGCATCACTATGATCCTCTCCTAACACAATGGTTTAATAGCTCATCATAATACTTCACTTTGTCAATACAATGCTCCAGTGTTACATCCCAATGGTCCATCAAATTGCCTGCTGTCTTATCACAATACTCCATTGTTTTAGCACTGTGGTCCACTGTCCTAGCACAATGTTCAACTGTTTCATCATGATGCTCTATTGCTAGATCACAGTCTTTTACTATGGTATCACAGTGCTCCACTGTCCCATCATGATGGTTCAATATCCCATCATAATACTTCCTTGTCTCATCATAGTACTCCATTGTTGCATCATACGGTTCACTGTCCAATCACAATGCTCCTCTGTCTTGACTCAATACTCTATTACTGCAACACAAGGGTCCATTGTTTCATCAGAATGATCCAGTGTCTCATAGAACACTCTATTTTTGCATCAAAATGGTCCACTCTGAAAACAAAATGCTCATTGTTGCATCACAATCATTTAATTTCCCATCATAATGCTCTACTGTCTCATCACTATGCTCTGTTGTTGTATCAAAATGATTGACAGTCCTATCACAATGCTCTACTAACTCAATTGGACCACTCTCCCATCACAATGCTCCCTTATTTCATATCACTGCTCTATTGATTCATCAATGTGTTCTTCAGTCATATCTAAATGCTTCACTGTCTCATCACAATGCTTCATTGTTGCATCAAATGGTTCACTGCCACATCACAATGCTCCATTGTTGCATCATTGTTGTTCATTGTTCATCATTGTGCTCCCCTCTCTCATCTCAATGTGCCATTGTTACATCATAATGGCCCACTTTCTTATCACAATGATTCACTGTCTCATCACAATGGTCTAATGTCCAATAATAGTGTTCCATTGTCTCATCACAATACTCCATTGTTCCATCTCGATGCTCCACTGTCCTATCACAATGTTCCATTCACATCACAATGGTACCCTGCCTCATCATAATGCTTGCCTATCTCATGACAGCACTCATGAGTGGTTCAAATTCCCATTGTAGTTCCCTACCATCTAATCATAATGCTCCATCCTTGTATCATAGTGGTCCAGGGTCCTAACACAGTGTTCCACTCTCTTCACAACTCTCTATTGTTGCATTAAATGGTCAATACTCCCATCACAATGCTCTACTCTGTCATCACAATGCTCTATCCTTATATCCCAATGGCCCATTAAAATGCTGCCTTGTCTCAGCACAGTGCTCCATAGTTTCATCACTGTGGTCCACTATCCCAGCAAAATGCTCCCCTGTCTTATAACAATGCTCCATGTTGCATCTCATTTTCCACTGCCCTATTACAATGCTCCAGTGTCTCATCACAATGGTTCACTTTCTTATCTAATGCTCCACTGTCCCTTCAACAAGCTCCATGGTTGCATCACATTGGTCCACTGTTCTAACACAATGCTGTATTGTTGCATGACAATGGTCCACTGTTGAATCTCAATGTTCAATTGTCTCACCACAATGCTCTATTACTACATCAAAAACATCAACTGTCCCATTGCAGTGCTCTCCTTTCTCATAATAATTCTGCATTGCTGAATCACAGCAGTCCAGTGTCACACCAAAATACTCCATTTTTGCATCAAAATATTCCATAATCCTATCACAATGCTCTACTTTCCCAACACAATACTCAATTGTTTTGTAACAATGATTTATTTTTTAATTACAACAAAATACTATCCTATGACAATGCCTTATTTTTAGTCACACTATTCCCCTGTCCCATCACAATGAACCCCTGTCTCCTAACAATATTTCACTTTTGCAACAAATTATCCACTGTTGAATCACAATGCTCCATTGACTCAATACAATGTTCCATTGTCTCATTACAATGGAATGCTCCAATGTCTCACAGAGTGCTCCATTTTTAAATCACATTTCTCCACTGTCACATCACAGAGCTCCACTGTTATATCACAATTGCCCAATTTTTCATCATCGTGTTCCACAGTCTCATCAAAATGCTCCATTGTTGCATCCTAATGGTCCAATGTCCTATCACAATGCTCTACTTGTTCATCACAATGGGCCACTGTCACAATAAAATGTTCCTGGCTCAAGACAGCGATCAATTGATTCATTGGTGTTGCCCATTGTCACATGAAAAATTTCACTGTCTCATCACAATGAGCCACTGCTGTACCAAACAATACCACAATGTCCCACCATCCCAACACAATACTTAATTGTATCATAAGATACTATTTTATTTCATCACAATGGTCCACTGTCCTAACACAATACTACATTGTTGCATGACAGTGGTCCACTGTCCGATTTCAATGCTAAATTGTCTCAACACAATGCTCCATTGTTGCATTACAGTGTGTTCCATCACAGTGCCCTCCTGTCTCATAATAATTCTCCCTTGTTCCATCAATATGGTCCACTGTCACATCAAAATGTTCCACCCTCTGATCACAATGCTTCATTTTGCACCAAAATTGCCCACTATACCTTAAATCTAACCTCAATTCAAACCCAAACCTAATCATAACCCTAATCCTATCCTTTTGTTTAACCCTAATCTTATCCTTCAGTCTAATCCTAATTCCTACCCTAATACTAAGAATAAACCTACCCATCTTCTAATCCTAACCCTAAACCTAAACTGAACATCAACCCAACTCTAACCCTAACCCCTAACCTATTTCTAACTCTGTGTTGGTTTGAATGAGATGTACCCTATAGGCTCCAAGTATTTGAATGCTTTGTCCCTAGGTGGTGGTGCTTTTTTAGGAAATTTAGGACATGTGGTCTTGGGGAGGAAACACATCATTGGGAGCAAGCTTTGGGAGTCCTTAGCCCTAACCCATTTCCAGTTTCTCTTTCTGCTTCCTGTGACTACTTGAAGGCATGTGTGCTCAGCTTTCTGTTCCAACTGCTTTTTGCCATGCCTCCCCCATCATGATGGACTCTTATCCCTCTGAAGACCAAATAAACTTTTCCTTCTATATGTTGCCTTGGTCATGGTGTTTTAGCACAGCAATAGAGAAATAACAAATAGAAACCCTAACCCTAAACCTTTGTGTAACACTAACCCTAATCCTAAACCTAACTCTAATCTCTATCCTAATTCTAATCTTTACCCTAAATCTAACTACACTTCAAACCCCAAATAACCATAACCCTAACTGTATCTCTTTGTCTAACCCTCAATTTAACTGTTGGATTAATCTTAATTCCTACCCTAACACTAAGAGTAAGCCTAAATATTCATCTAATTCTAACCTTTGCCTTAACTCTAATTCCTTCCCCAATCCTAAATCCACTGCTAAGTCAAACCCCAATCTAATCCCAACTCTAAATCTAAACAACCAGAGCCTTAATATTTACATTAACCCCATGGTGAAGTGAAAAGGTAAATCTAACCCTTAATCTCAATTAAACCCTAGTCATCAACTTTACTAGAACACTTCCATTACCCTAAGCCTAGTCCTATCTCAATCCATAACACTAACTCAAATCCTAAATCAAACCCTAAACCTAACACTCACCCTAGTTTTAACTCTAATGATAAAAGTAACCCAAACCCTAAACACTAATCTTACTTTAACAAGACCTAACTTTAACTCTAACCTAACTGTAACTCTAACCCTAACACTAACCCCTAACCATAAATCAACCTTAGCTCTAACCCTAAACCTTCATCTAACCTTAGCCCTACAACTAACCCTAACCCTAATCCCTAACCCAACCCACACTCACCATAAATCTAATCCCTACCCTAACCTTACATCTAACTCTAATTCCTACCCTAACCATAACTCTAATCCTTGGGGATCCTGTTTTCTGTTTAGAGTGACTAGTACATATTTCTGGGGGCTTGTCTGGGATCAGAGGAGACCGGCATCTCCTTTGGCACTGGAGTGTCAGTTTCACCCAAGCACTGGAAGCAGTAAACTCACCTGGGAGTCAACAG
Organism: Nannospalax galili; assembly: GCF_000622305.1. Taxonomy (NCBI): domain Eukaryota; kingdom Metazoa; phylum Chordata; class Mammalia; order Rodentia; family Spalacidae; genus Nannospalax; species Nannospalax galili. The sequence goes on along the minus strand of NW_008348089.1, from coordinate 9,285,057 downwards.
ATTATTTGATCCATAGGAGGCTTACTTTCCTAGCATGCTAAAGTCACAGACTTTGGAAGCATGATTGGCCTGGAGGGAACACAAACCAGTTTGGGAAGCTCTCATCAGGACTGGTAAGAACCCAAGTTTGATTCAATTTGATAATTTGGTTTTTGAGCCCACTCCCATGCACAGAAGTTCTGATCAGTCTTCAAAGTCTGAAATTGCCTGAGTAATCTCATGGGAAAAGAAAGAGACGAAAACACAGTTCCTCAGTGACTTCAGGATGCTGAGTACTGGGTGAAGGGCTGTTTGTTCTTATGAGTGTGTGTGTGAGAGACAGAGAGAGACAGAGAGAGAGAGAGAGAGAGAGAGAGAGAGAGAGAGAAAGAAAGAGAGAGAGAGGGGAACAAATTTGGAGTTCCAATTCAAGCATCTGTGATGAACCTCATGCAGCTTAGTGGGACTCTCTTTGGAGTGATCCTGACTGGACATTGTAGAGTCTTGCCAATACTAAGAAATGCTTGAAATAACTTCAGGAGTAGAGCAATTGGAGATGGACAAAGCAAAAGTTCACTCCTCCTTTTCTCTTCTCTTGTGTGACTCATTGGTGGGAGGAAATGGGTGGTCCTTAGAGTAAATTCACCCACTTAGAATGGATGACAAAAAATTTTTTTAAAATATTTTATTTATTATTTTTATTTTATATGTATGAGTGTATTACCTGCATGTGTGTAAGTGCACTGTTGTTGTGCAATGCCCACAGACATCAGAAGAAGGCATTGGATCCCCTGGAACTGGAGTTATAGATGGTTGTTAGCTGCCATGTGGGTGCTGGGAATTGAACCAGAGTCCTCTGCAAGAGCAGTCAGTGCTCTTAACTGCCGAGCCATCTCTCCAGCTCCACACAGTGAAAAATTTTAAGTAAGGATATCCAGGAAACTATGATGTTAAAATGGTTCCTGGAAAACTCTGGACATTCTGTAAAATAGACTGGCTTGAGCTGGGATGGCCCTCTGAGGGATCACTCAATGAGGATATAATAAGGTGTTCAAGACTGTTGTGGATAACCTGGGGTAAAGAGAAGAGATTGGGCAACATAGAGTTAACTGCACAAGTTGATTTGGAAAGTCACAGGGAAGTTGAAGGAGTGCCATGAAGGTCCTTGCACACAGGAAGCTGTGTGGAGGTGTTGGCTAGCACACTGACCAACACAACAGCCATCATCTTGAGCTTGTTATTCCAAAGCCCAGAATGTCCTTGAAGGTAGTCAGTAGCCACAGCAGGACTTTGTACCTAGATACTAGCTTGGGAAAAGTAGCTGGGAAAAATGCTTGTGTTCTGTGAGAAATCATGTACTGTGCTTCTGCTGTAATTGTTTTGCAAGTCCAATAAAAGGAAAAGCAAGAAGATACTCATGGCTTTTGTCCTGGAGGTGCTGAGCCCTCTGCTGTCTTTAAAATAAACATTCCCTGTGTCCGTGGTTACTTTTGGGTTTGAACATCGACACTGGGGTCCCCAGCCAGTTTCTCTACATTGCTTGTTACCAAGATATAGTCCTTTCTAACCCACAATTGTTTCAGGCTTGTTTAGAGGAAAGTTGTAAAATCATACTGGCTAGGATAACTGTCACATCAAAATGTAGGCCAGAACCTGAGAAGACCATTTTGTCTGAAGAATTGGGGAAGTTCCCTGACCTCATGTGCCCTTGTAACCTCCACTTATACGTGCATTACCTGGTCCAGTTGCAATGAGAACCTCAGCCATATCAACACCAATGTCATTACCTGCCCCTGCTATAGGTGGGGCCTCTTTAGAGACTGCTCCCCTGGAGTTTCTTCCTTCTCACCAAGAACAGCCCTGGAGTCTTCAGATGCAACTCCCTACATTCTGGTGTGAAAAAGCAGAAAGGGTCTGGTTGACAGCTCCTGTATCATAGAAGTTTTCAAAATGCCTTACAATTGTTACTGAGTGAATTCTAGGAGTCCCTCTACTATGACCACGAAGGACAGGTTCAGGAAGACCAGTGGTCTTTCATTTATTGGCCCTTCACCATTAACCTCTTAAATTGGAAAAACCATACGTCTTTCACTGAGAGGCCTAAGACACTGATTGATTTAATGAAAATCCACTATTCAAACCTACAACCCAACATGGGTGGATTACTATCAGCTCCTTCTGATGTTATTTAACATTGAGGAGAGGCATTGTATCACCTAGGCAGATTTAAAGTGGCTGAGGGAACACACCCCAATTGACTTAGACAAATGCCTTGTCTTTTGACCAATGAATGTCTTCAGCAATCAAGGAATGCTTGCCTGGGCCACAGACGATAGAGGGAAAGAGGCTAGTTAATCAAAGGATGATACCAATCTCAGTAGAGTCATACAGGGCCCAAGAGGATGAAGTTGTAGGGGACCAGGGTTCATTTTGTTGGTACCCCAAGAGCTGGTCCATGGACTATATGGTAGACACTGGGGCTACATATTCAGTGGTGACTTGGCCTGTGGGCTCCCTATCATGAATACGAGTTACCATTGTGGGGGTCACAAGTATCAGAGCTTGTTACCCCTTTCCCCTGCCCAGGCATTATAACCTAGGAGGCTCCACAAAGTGATTTATGAATTCCTATATTACCCTGAATACCCTGTGCCATTATTGGCCTGAGATTTGCTGTGAAATAACTTTCAATTCTCAGGGCCTAGGAAAATCTGCAGCAAAAATTATGATTTTTGCAGTCCCTTGAGAAAAGTAATGGCACCTCTTTAGCCTTCTAAAGGAACCACATCTGGCACCAGAACTCCCCTTACAGGTGCCTGGGATATGTGCTGAAAGCAGTCCCCCTGCTAGCTCAAAACATATCCCCAATAATAGCAGAATTTAAACCAGGAGCTGAGCCCACCCACCAGAGACAATACTTCATCCCTTGTAAGACACATATTGAGATCCAAAAACATTTAAAGAGACTTTTAAAGTGTGGAATCCTCTAGTCTTGCCAGTCGTCTTGGAGCACCCCCCTCTTGCCAATCCAAAAACCAGGGATGGATGATTATCCAGGACTTACAAGTAGTGAATCATGTCATTGTCTCCATACATCCAGTTGTTCCCAACCCCTACCTACTCTTGAGCCTTATCCCAACTGAAGTAATTTTCTTTACATGCTTAGACCTTAAAAATACTGCTGATTGAGGGAGAGTAGATCTTCCTTAAGGTCTCTAGATAGGGTGATTAGACTGTAGCGGATGAACTTACACCAAAGGACATCTAGGTACAAATGCTTGACTGGATAGGACTTAACATGTATGATAGGATGTGTGAGGTCTGGAGGGGGGTGTGGTATGTGGGGTCATGGATAGGAGAGGGGTCTAAATTTGATTAAGAGCTATTGCATGAAATGCACAAAAGCACAATAAAAAATATTTTTAAAAATTCCTTTTGGATCCACCTGCCCCCCCGCCCCCCGAATCAGACAATGTTTACCTTTTAATGAGAAAATTGCCAAAATGGTGACAAGGCTAAATGGCATGGACTACATTGTCTCAGGGGTTTAAAATTCCTCAACCATTTTTAACACCACTCTGGCCACTGATTTTAAAATCTTTCCAGCAGATCAGCAGGAAAAGTGCCACTCCAATATGTAGATTACCTCCTGCTGGCAAAGAGCAACAAAATAAAGTTTCATCATGAAGGGGGACACAATTGTTCCTCACCCTCTGTGGAAAGTGGACTGCAAGGTTTCAAGGAAAAAGGCTCTAATTTGTTAAAAAACTTTGATACCTCAGGGTTCATTTATCTCAAGGGTAGCATCACCTTGGCCCAGAGAGGAAGCCATGTGTTCTATCTCACCCTCCAACGCCAACTAGGGAATTTATGGAATTTATGGCCAGTTTCTGCAGAATATGGATACCTAACTTTTCTGTCATGGCAAAACCCCTTTATGAGGCTACAAAGAAGGGAGAAAGGAGCAATGATTATGGGAAAAAACACAACAAAAAGTTCATGCTAATGCTCCAGGACTGGAGCTCCCAGGCATAGTAAAGCCTTTCTTTTTATATGTATATGAATGCACTGGCACTGAAGTGGGAGCTCTGATTCAGATGGTAGAGCTATGGCACATCCTTATCTCTTAAAGCAGCTGGACTGTTTCCCAGGCTGGCCACCCTATTTGAAGGCACTTGCAGTCACAGCTCTCTTAGTGTCAGAGGCCAAAAACTAACTCTGGGACAAGAACTGACAGTCTGAGTGCCTTGTGTTGAGATACCTTAATGGAATATAAGGGACAATACTGGCTAACTAATGCCAGAATGGTCAGATATCAGGGGATGCTATGTGTAAACCCATACACTCATCTGGAAGTGGTGCAAACCCTGAACCTAGCAACCTGGATGCCTGTGAGACTAGGTTAGATGGATCATGATTACCTCAAAATAATGAATGATGTGTTTTCTAGTCAGCCTGACTTGATAATATGAGCCTCTTAAGGACTCTGATGCTGAATATTTCACTGATGTGAGCATCTTTGTAAGGGAAGGAATGCATCTGGTTGAATATAGTATGATGGCTCAAAATTTTGCTGTTTAGGCAAAATTCCTTCTAAAGGGAACCTCGGTACAAAAGGCTGAACTCATCGTATTAACCTGAGCCCTCCAGTTGGAAGCAGGGATGCAGGTTAACATTTACACTGACTTGAATTGTGTTTTCACCACTCTCCTTGTACATAGAGATTTCTATAAAGTTCTCATTAACTGAGGGAGGAAAGATATAAAGTATGGTAAAGAAATTCTTGAGCTTCTAGATGCTGTATAGGATCCAAAAAAAGTAGCTGTCATGTGCTGTTGAGGACATCAAAAGGGAAATTCAATAGCTATACGTCAAAATTATAAGGCAGATTGGGAGGCAAAGCTCATGACCTTGAAAGGAGTACTAAAATCAGTGGTTTTGACTGCAATACTGTTCACCAGTCCATTAGCTGAATAGGATTCTATTAATATGAGGCTGCCTGGTTTAAGCCTGAAAATGGAAATTATCTCCAAGGGGGGATGGTGGAGATTTGAGGATGGTTGGACAGACATTCCTGAGACTGGACCCTGCTTTATTTAGACAGTTCCATCAGGGAACCGACATCAGCAAAAGGCCCTGGAAACTGCTTTGAATCAATACTTTTTAATGTCCCTTGGTTCTCCCAGCATAGCCTGATCAGTATGTGAAACAATGTGAAACATGTATTCTGAATAACCCATGATAGGGACCTAAAGCCTCCCCAGGTCTTCAAAGTGTTGGGCCCGATTTGAAAAATTGGTTATTGTTTTTACTGAACTCCCTTGGACCCAGGACTATAAATACCAGTTGGTTTGTGTATGCACCTTCTCAGGCTTGGTAGAGACTTTCCCACCTGAATAGAAAAAGCTCATGAAGTGGCCAGACTCCTTCAGAGAGAAGTTATCCCTTTCCTTGGAATTCCTCTTACTATGAGATCAGACAATGGCCTGGCATTTGTGGCTGAGGTGGTGCAGCTGGTAGCTACGGCATTAAAAAATGACTTGGAAACTACAAATGGCTTATTGCCCTCAAAGTTCCAGAAAAGTGGAATGCATAAGCTGTACTCTGAAACTGAGCAAATGGTGTCAGGAAACTCACTTGCACTGGGATCAATTGTTGCCAATTGCTTTACTAAGAATTAGATGTACTCCAACTACGGAGTAGGAGACAAGGTCTCCCCTAGCCCCACCTGGCTTGGAATTAGCTATGTAGACCAGGATGGGCTCATTCTCACAGAAATCTGCTTGCCTTTGCCTCAGTGCTGGGACTAAAGACATGCCCCACCACAACTGGCCCCCCTCCCCCCTTTTTTTTATATGTTTTGGGCTGACCATGTGGGACTGGATAACTTATCAAAGTGCTGATCCCTGGAGAAAACTGGTTCTTTCTTCCTCATCAGCCATTGATTGCCTATAGCTCTTCATCTAGAGGTGGGACTGTGGAATTTCCCCTTTCCACATTGACCTGTTAATTGGTGGCATTATTATGCAGATTTAGTTTAGGCAATCATGTGGTTGATATTTCACAGGTGCAGCTTCCCTGTCATATGTAGAGGGCACTGTTCCTCTGTCTATTGCAATCTTTCTGCCTCCTACAATGTTCCCTGAGCTTTAGGTGTAGAGGTTGCATTGTAGATATTTTCAATTGGGTTTGGACAGCCCACAGTTACTTATTCTCTGCATTTTGACCAACTGTAGAATTTTGTAATAGTCTCCATTTGTGGAAAAGGAGCTTCATTGATGAGTAGTGAGAGCAACACTTACTTGTGAATATACAAATAAGTGTTTAGAATATAGTTAGAAGTTATATTGGATTTAGAAAGTGTCAGAAGTTTGTTCTCGCTGCTTCCCTGGACCTGCATGACCTGCAGGCCTCTCTCTGACCCACAGGCCTCTCTCTTCTGGGTAAATTGATCATGCCCTCAGCATCCTGACTCCCCCAGCCTCATTCAATCTCCCATCTCCCCCCCGGCCCCGGTCTCTCCTTCTAGCCTGGGGCCTGTCCCATTCCTTCTCTTGGTGCCATAGACACCTGGGGAACCACCACTGCTTCCTGAACCTTTGCATCCAGACCAACTCAGTTCCTTCTCGGGTCCCCAGGAGCCCTCTGGGCCTGGCCTCACCCTCATCTCTCTCTATGATCCCTGGGCCTGCACGGCCTGCCAGCCTCTTTCCTGGACACTAGGCTGATCTTTCCTCTTCCTGATCCTTTGCATCCAGACCAACCCAGCTCCTCAGTGCAGTCCCTAGGAGCCCTTGGGGCTGCTTCCTGGCTCCATCTTCCTTTGAATCTCTGGGTGGCATGGCCACCAGCTGCCCTAGACAAACATCTTTCCTAAACCTGGATCCCAGGCCAGTCCAACCCCCAAATTCCCAAAGCCAAAATCTTTCCTGGAGGGATCCAGACCTTAGGAGAAAGCCTGAGAGCATCTGATCCTCATCTGACTTGGGTCTCTGTGGGAACTCCCAAAGACAAAAGCAATCTGGCCACTCCAACATAAAATCAAAAGAGAGAACCGGAAGCTTAGAGGAACCAGCTTTCCATGCGCCAAAAGTAAACCACAAAGACACATAAAGTTCACAAAAG
>NW_008348089.1:9276399-9276735 GCF_000622305.1 Nannospalax galili | reverse complement strand
AATATCAATGGACTGAACTCCCCAGTCAAAAGACACAGACTAGTTGAATGGATTAAGAAACAAAACCCATCTTTTTGTTGTTTGCAAGAAACTCATTCACTTTCAAGGACAGACACTATCTTAAAATGAAAGGATGATAAAAAAAATATACCAAGCAAATGGTACTAAGAAAAAAGCAGGCAAAGCAATTCTAATATCTGACAAAATAGACTTTAAACTAAAACTAATCAGAAGAGATAAAGAGGAACACTTCATTCTGATCAAAGGAACAATGAATCAAGAAGATATTACAATCATGAACATATATTCACCAAACTCTGGTGCACCCAACTTCAT
>NW_008348089.1:9274252-9274501 GCF_000622305.1 Nannospalax galili | reverse complement strand
CACAGAAAGATACAGAACATTATAAGGGAAATCCTTAAAAACCTATATGCTACTAAATTTGAAAACCTAAAAGAAATGAACAGATATCTAAAGTCCTGGGAACCACCAAAACTAAACCAAGAAGAGATTAACAGTTTAGACAGATCCATAACACATAAGGAAATACAAACAGTAATTCAAAGCCTCCCAGCTAAAAAAAGCCCAGGACCAGATGCATTTACAGCAGAACTCGACCAGACATTTAAAGAA
>NW_008348089.1:9272270-9273137 GCF_000622305.1 Nannospalax galili | reverse complement strand
AATTTTAAATCTTTAAGGAAGGAGTTTGAGGAAGACACCAGGAGATGGAAGGAGCTCCCATGCTCATGGATTGGAAGAACTAATATTGTGAAAATGACCATCCTACCAAAAGTCATTTATAGATTCAATGCAATGCCAATCAAAATCCCCATGACATTTTTCACAAACTTGGAAAAAACCATCATAGATTTATACAGAAGCACAAAAGACCTTGGATAGCCAAAACAACCCTGAGAACTAAGAGGGGGATTACTATACCAGATTTTAAGCTGCGTTACAGAGCTATGGCACAAAAATAGGCCCAGAGATCAATGGAACAAAATTGAAGACCCAAATATGAATAAATGCAATTTCAGCCACCTGATATTTGACAAAAGGGCCAAGAATGGTCACTGGAGGAAAGACAGCATGTTCAGCAAATGGTGCTGGCAAAACTGGATCTCCACCTGTAGAAGAATGAAACTAATCCCCTATCTTTCACCCTGCACAAAAGTCAATTCCAAATGGACCAAAGACCTCAATGTAAAGCCTGAAACTCTGAAACTGTTAGAAGAAATTATTGGCAAAAACCTACAAGATATAGATGTAGGAAAGAATTTTCTAAACCGGACATCAATTGCTCAGGAATCAAGGGCAAGAATTAACAAATGGGACCTCATTAAACTAAAAAGCTTCTGTACATCAAAGGAGGCAACCAGGGAAGTGAACAGAAAACCCATAGAATGGGAGAAAATCTTCAGCAGCAACACATCTGACAGAGGTTTAATATCCAGAATATATAACGAACTCAACAGAGAATCAAGACAAGAAGTAACCCAATTAAAAGATGGGCTAAGGAGCTGAACAGAGAGTTCTCAAAAGAAGTAA
>NW_008348089.1:9271323-9272071 GCF_000622305.1 Nannospalax galili | reverse complement strand
AGAACCAAATATGAGTAAATGCAATTTCAGCCACCTGAAACATCTTAAAAGATGTTCAACATCACTAATAATTAGGAAAATACACATTAAAACCACTTTAAGATTTTACCTTACCCCAGTCAGACTGGCTAAGATCAAGAGAACAAATGATGCCAAATGTTGGAGAGGATGTGGGGAAAGGGGAACACTCATCCCCTGCTGGTAAGGCTGCAAACTTGTTCAACCCCTATGGGAAGCAGTGTGGGGAACCCTTAAAAAACTACAAATGAACCTACCATTTGACCCAGTTATACCACTCCTTGGCACATATCTGAAGAACTGATCCTATTGCAGAGACACTTGTACATCCATGTTTGTTGCTGCTGTTTTCACAATAGCTAAGAGATGAAAGCAACCTAAGTTTCTGTCGACTGAAGAGTAGATAATGAAAATATGGTTCATTTATACAATGGAGTTTCCCTCAGCAGTACAGAAAGATGAAGTCATGAAATCTGCAGGTAAACAGATGGAACTAGAAAGTGTTATACTAAGTGAAGTAACACAGACTCAGAAAAACAATGTATGTTCTCCCTAATATGTGGATCCTAGCACCAAATCCTGATAAGTGAGTATGTATCCAGATATAACTACAGGAACCAGGATAATGGAAAGGATCCAGGGAGATACAGGAAAAGAAAGAACCTGAAAGAGAACAGCAGGAAACAGGCATTAATAAGGGAGATATGGATAAAAATTGGATTAGTTAAGC
>NW_008348089.1:9238674-9270995 GCF_000622305.1 Nannospalax galili | reverse complement strand
GAGGGACATAAAGGACAGTTTTTGCTCCTTGCCCTCCTAGGTTGACCAGTTACAGGGGATTATGAGCATCTCTCAAAACGTCCTGTAATTGTGGTGAGTCACCTGTTATCTTGATCAAGGAGTCCAAAGAGATCCCACCAGATGGACTTGAACCATTGTCTGGCCTACAAAGAGGAGGGTCAACACAGAGGAATCATTTCCTCCATGCTTCCAAGCGAAGCTAGCCATGGTTGAACAGGACCTTTGACTTATCTTCATATTGGCAGAACTGGTAAAAGAAAGGAGCCAGGGGCTCCCTCCCAAGCCCATGTGACCACTGAGGAACAGATCCTCAAATGACCTTAAGAGTAAAAATAAATTGGTTTATCTGGGAGAACTGTATGGCCTTAAACACCCAAAAGGAAAGTATAATCAAAGATTAAAGGGGCTAATATAATTTCTTAAGAGTCCATATGTATAGCTAAATGCTACATAACACACAACAATGCCAGACAGGAGATACCTTCTTTTGAGTTGTTAGCCGGGGTGACCAAAGGGACTCCCAGATAGTAACCCAGCATAGAACTGGGAAAATGAACAGCAGACCCCAATCTTATCTAAAGGAATCAGATGGACAAGCACTGAGGAATGGCTGGGGGTGCTGACAACACAGTGGACTGTAACTGGGATGACAGAATATAAGGGGTCCAGTGGGGGGGTGCAGGAGGGTGCCATTTGGGAAGTGGGTATATAGATGATTAAGATTGTGTGGGATAATGTAGCTGAGATACACACAAAAAAATCAACAAATTAAAAAGAGGAGGAAGCATAAACATTTATATCATGTTAATTAGTAGAGGTGATAAACATTACCATTGAAATCAACCCAAGGACTTCATAGACATACACAGGCGCCAAGGATTCAAGTGCAACCAATTATGACTAGTAATAACCAGATACATACAGATTAGAGATGCATGCACCAATATCTCAGTTTTAGTAGTAAAAACAATGAGTCTGCAAGGAACAATATACTCAAATGAAATGGAGGTCTTTTTCAAAGGTTAAAAACTCATTCAATTTTATGTCTTACAGGGCCTAGACTGAGTTCAATATTGTATAACTGTATTAATTCAATTGTGAACCTAGAAACTTGCATCCACTTGTGAAAGTGATGTACTCTTGCTCTGGAGTGTTTTACTGAATATGTTAAAGCTTTAGTGAAATGCATCTTGTAATCATTAGTTATTAAAAAATTTAACTCTTGCTCTGGAGTGTGTTACTGAATATGTTAAATCTGTAGTGAAATGCTTCTTCTAATCATGCAGTTATTAAAAATTTTAAAAATAATGATTAAAAAATAAGAATTAGTAGATGTGAAAAACATTACCATTGAAATCTACCTGATGACTTTATATCCATGCTCAGATGCCAAGGAGTTGAGAAACTAACCGACTGTCACTAGCAATGATCAGATATGTGGAGATTAGAAATGCATGTGCAAACATCTTAATGTCAATTGCATTGAAAGTGAATTTTTCTGTATGAAAGTGTGTATTTTAATAATGAAATGGAGTTCTTTTTTAAAGGTTAAAACCTCATTCAATTTTATGTCTTACAGGGTTTATACTGAGTTCAATATTGTATAACTGTATTAATATAAATGTATTAATTCAACTGTAAACCTAAAAATTTACAGCCGATTTTGAAAGAGATGCATCTTATCTCAGGAAATTGTTATTGAATATGTCAGTGCTCTTGTAATGAAATGCTTCTTCTAAGTATGTGGTTATTAAATAAATAATTTAAAAAAACTAGAAAAAAAGAAGTTGGTTCTCTTCTAAGAAGTTGGTCTATGCCTTCTCCAGCCACAGGTATTTGGGTAAGTTTACTCCAGCAGGCATAATTTACTCCCACTCTGCAGGCTTTCAGTGCAATTTACAGTAATGAAACATTAGGGATATTTTGCTGAGTCAGTCATTACTGCAATTTGTAGGCTTTTTATATGGCTAAGACTATAACTTACTTTTCCTCCTTGGTAACTTAAATAGCACCTTCTGGTATTGAGAGCTAGTTCTCAGAGTGGAGGCTTTCAAGTCTGTTCCAGCTCAATTTCTCCAAGTCATGTGACTGAAGTGTATGGTGATTTTGGCAATAAGATCTCACCTTCAAATTCGGGGAGGCAACCAAGGGATTTAGCAGTAACGTATATTGTTTTGGGAAGTCTCTCGGACTGCCCTGATCAGAAACTAGAAAGGTTTTTCTTGTTTTACACTGACATCCTTGTTAAGTAATCTTCAGCGAGAAAGAGGACTAAAGGAAGAGCTGTCAGCTAAGATGGGCAGATAGAGGTGGCTTCGAATGCCCCAGCACGCCACCTGTGTTAGAGAAACCAGCAAACTCTACTGATATTTTCCATTATCTATATCTATCATCTATCTATCTATCTATCTATCTATCTATCTATCTATCATCTATCATCTATCTATCTATCTATCATCTATCTTCTATCTATCTATCTATCTATCTATCTATCAATCATCTATCTATCATCTATCAATCATCTATCATCTATCTTAAATAAGCATATGAAACAATACATTTATTTGTGGCTTTTTCAGACATTCTTAGTATTACTCATCTCTCTTTCCTCCCTTTCCCTCTGTATTATCCTCCCTTCCCCTTTCTGTCTCCCTGCCAATTTCCCCCTTGATAGTACTTGCATTTATTCTATTACCCCTCTCTAGAGCTCCTTTCCCTCTTCTGCCATGATTCCTTTTTACTTTCCTGGATTTTGCAGTTACTTCAGGTTATATATTCACTTCTACAGATTCAGAGCTAAGATTGACAAATAAGAGAGAACATGAGAGTTTGTCTTTCGGGGCCTGGATTACATCTCTCAGTATAATGTTTCCGGTTCCATACATTTACCTACAATTTTCATGATTTCATTTTCTCTTTACAGCTGAATAGAACTCCATTGTGTATATGATCCACATTTTCATCATCCATTCATCAGTTGAAGGACATTTAGGTTCCATTTCCTAACTATCATGAAAAGAGAAGCAATGAATACGGCTGAGCAAGTATCTCTGTAGTGAGACATAGAATCCTTTGGCTATATGCCAAAGAGCAGTACAGCTGGGTTATATGTTAGATCTAATTTTAGTTTTTTGAGAATTCTCTACACTGGTCCATAGTGCCTGCATCACTTCACAGCCTTACTAACAGTTAATAAAGTTTCTCCTTTCCCAACATCCTCTCCAACATTTGTTATCAGTTGTTTCCTTGATCTTAGCCATTCTCACTGAAGCAAGATGAAATTTTAACATAGTTTTAATTTGCATTTCCCTTATTGCTAAGGATGTTGAATGCTTTTTAAGATATTTTTACTCATTTTTATTTCTTCTTTTGAAAACTTTCCTGACAATTTTGTGTACTCTTTATTTTTCTTTTTCCTTTTTTAATGGGGCCTTTTGCTACTCTAACACTCCCCCCCCTAAAGAGGTAACCCTAAAATCTTTTAGGGATTAGAGAAAAGCTTCCAAATACTTTCGACATTTTTGACCTTTGGAACAGAGTAGCTTGCTACAGGGCCCAAGGACATTTTGACTTTTAGCTAAGAAACTGGCTACTTTTCTTTGGGGGTCTTTTTACCCTAACTGCCTAGCCAATTCCGACCTCCTATTCTTATCACACACCATCCTCTGAAGGGGTTACCCAAATTGTCAATGGGCAATCTGGATGCAGACTGCTCTGGTTTCTTCCATGCTGAACAGGGTGAGGCAATTGGTGTACCTCTTCAGTGGGTCTATCTAAAAGACTCCCAAATTACATAACTCTTATCTGTAGGGGGAAAAGAAAGCCCTTGACATGTGAATAGGAGATGTGAAGGAGAAATAAAGGCAAGAGTAGTTAGCATTACAAGTTCTAGACAGGGAACCAGAAAAAAGTCAGAACAGGGCAAGTTTCAAATGCTCATGCCAGAGTCCATTGGAATTTCTTAATGAGAGCTTCCAAAATCATCCCTCTATTGGGTTCCTCCTCATTTTTCTTTTGTCTGCCAAGGCTGGACTTGAGAGTGATGAACTAAGGATTTGTTTTCAGGTACTTTGATAGCTGTTGGAGTGGCTAGAATCAGTGTCAGTTCCCTCTCAAAGGCTTCTAGAAAGGGGGAGAAAACAAATTTAGTCATCATTTTAGAACAATAACTGGTTGTCTCCCTTAGCTACAGGTGGGCACTACAGTATTGCAGACCAAGATTTGAAGTCTTACATCTGAGGGGCACTTCCTGCTTAGAAATAAAACCATCAATTGTTGGGAGACCTTTGTTATACAAAAGTTGAAGCTTCTTCACACTGGATAGCTCATGTAGCTTGGGATGTGCTGCGGGCTCCTTTGCATAACAAAGTGCTTCCCAGCATCTTTCCTGCCTCTCCTTTTGAGGTGTCTGCCATGAATGCCCTAAACATTAACATGGCCTTTGACTCTGAAAAGGTATCATACCTTCCTGTAAATTCCTAGCAGACAACTGTCTGGCAGAAGCCCACTTTTCACATGCAAAAGCATCAAGCAGACAAGGCTTTTAACACAACCCCCATGGTATAAAAATCTTAGTCTTCTCTCAATAGCAGGAGAATTTAGGGAAACCGGGCCAAGGAATTCAGGGAGATCAGAGATATCAGAGAACTGGGTCTCAGATAATAAAGCTGTACAGACTAGAACTAAGCCTTGAGCCTTTGAGTCTTGTGTACTGGTGACCTAACTCCTCCGGAGGGTAGCACCTTCCGTTACTGACCTACGGATACTCTAGCTTCGCCGTCCTCGTGCCTCTTCCCTGTGGGGTTCAGTGGCCAGGAGCCCCACTATCCTGAGGAAAGGCATATGGGTGTATTAAGGGACGGGATTTCGACTGGACAAACGCTCGTAGCAGGGAAAGCTCAGCAGCAAGAGAAACTGCAGTAGTCATCAGCTACCGCTTCTCCCAGAGACGCGGGACCCAAGCCGCTGAGCCCAGGCATGGACCCAAAGCAGCCGCCAAAAAGTCTGTGGACCCACAGGGAGTGAACATACGGCTGCGCCCAGAGAGAGAGCGCAGCTGCCCATAATCAATGAGAAATAATTGTCTAAATGACATTTTTTATGGACTTAAGCCTAATGTCTGGGAAGTGTAATCCCTTGAGTTCTTAAAGAAACATACTGATCACTTTAATCTTTGGTTATACTTTCCTTTTGGCTATTTAAGACCATACATTAGGCCCAAATAAACCAATTTATTTTTACTCTTAAGGTCATTTGAGGATCTGTTCCTCAGGGGTCACATGGGCTTGGGAGGAGCTCCTGGCTCCTTTCCATCTATGTGAAGATAAGTCAAAGGTCCTGGCTTCACAGCTTTTGCCCAAGCTTTATCTACATAGCACATGGTACTTCAAAATACCAGGCTGGTGGAACTAACCTTCTTGGATGTTTAATAGCCATACTTTGAGGTCTATACTAATCTGGTCAGAGGGATTTAAAGGACAGTTTTTAGCTCCTTGCCCTCCAAGGTCAACTAAGTTCCAGGGAACTATGGAGCATTTCTCATGTCCTGTAACTGTGGTGAGTCACCTGTCCTCTTGGGAGGCCATGGAGACCCCACCAGGTGGATATGAACCAGTGCACAGTCTACAAAGAAGAGGATCAACACAGAGGAAATATTTCCTCCAAAATGTTCTTTTAAAATATTTTTTATTGGGGGTTGGAGAGATGGCTCAGCAGTTAAGAACACTGGTTGTTCTTGCAGGGGACCTGGGTTCAAATCCCAACATTCACATGACAGCTAACAGCTGTCCGTAACTCCAGTTCCAGGGGATCTGACAGCCTCCTCTGACCTCCGCAGGCATTGCAGGACACGGGTGCATTTGCCTACATGCAGGCAATACACGCATACACATAAAATAAAAATAATAAATTATTTAAAAATTTTAAAATTTATTATTTTAATTTTATGTGTTTGAGTGTATTGTCTGCATGTGTCATGCAGTGCCAGTGGAGGTCAGAGGAGGGCACTGGATCCCCTGAACTGGAGTTATGGATGGTTGTTAGCAGCCATGTGGTTGCTGGAAATCGAACCCAGGTCTTCTGCAAGAAATAACCACTGACCCATTTCTCCAGCCCCTAAAACTTTTTAAAAAAAATCTGTTAGGCACAGGATGTAAAGTCAGACACTTGGACAAGGAGTGGGTATTTAGGAGGCTAAGGATAAACTGGGTTCCAATTATATGACTTATTGTATTTATTGACTGATATATGTTGAACCATCCCTGCTTTTCTGGGGTAAAGGAAACTTGATCGTGGTGGATGATGTTTCTGATCTATACCTGAACTGCACGTGGTCTACAAGCATCTTTTAAAAAATCATTGGTATCTATGTTCATCAGGGATATTGGAAAATATATATATATATTTATATATATATTTTTTTTTTTTTTTTTTTGTGGTGTCCTTACCTGGTTTTGGCATTAGAGTAACGCTGGCCTTTTAGAAGTAGTTTGGAAATGCTCCCTCTGTTTCTGTCTTTTTGAATAATTTAAGAAGTATTGGCTGGGCATGGTGGTGTAGGCCTTTAAACCCAACACTTGGGAGAAAGAAGCAGATGGATCTCTGTGAGAGCAAGGTCAGTTTGGTCTGCATAGCAAGGTCCAGGTCAGCTGGGGCTAAAGAGACCTTGTCTCATGGAGGAGGAGGAGGAGGAGGAGGAGGAGGAGGAGGCGGCGGCGGCAAAGTATTGGTTTTATTTCTTCCTTGTAAGTCTGGTAGAATTGTGTGATGAATCCATCTGAACCTGGGCTTTTTTTAGTCAGAAGGCTTTGTATTACTGTTTCAATCATTTAAGTTGTTGATCTCTTCTTTGTTTATCTTTTGTCAGTTGAATTGTCTATTTCCTTTAGGTTTTCTAACTTAATAGAGTATAGGTTTTTAAAGTATTCCCTTATAATGTTCTGAATTTCTTTGGCGTCTATTGTAATGTTTCTCTGTTCATTTCTGATTCTATTTATTTGGGTCTCCTCTTTCTTTCATTTGGTTAACTGGGCTAAGGGTCTATCTATTTTGTTTATCTTTTCCAAAGTACCAGTTTTTAGGTTCATTGATTCTTTTTATTGTTTTCTTTGTTTATATCTCATTGATTTCTGTTCTTTTTGAAAAAAAGTTTTATTTTGTTTTATGTGTATGATTGTTTTGACTGTTTATAAGCACATCTGTGTTGTGGAATGCCTGTGGAGGCCAGAAGAGAGCACTGGATCCCCTGGAATTGGAGTTATGGATGATTGTTAGCTGTCATGTGGATCCTGGGAACTGAACCCAGGTCTTCTGCAAGAGCAGCCCGTGCTCTTAACCCCTGAACCATCACTCCATTCCCTCTGCTCTGATGTTTATTATTTCTTTCTGATGTACTGGATTTGGGTTTGGTATGTTCTTATTTTTGCCGATTCTTGAATTGCATCATTAAGTCATTTATTTTTGCTCTTTCTAGCTTTGTAATGTAGGCATATAGAGTTATAAGTACATTTCATAATTTAGGCACTTAAGGTTCTTATGACTGCTTTTCATGTGTTCCAGAGGTTTTGTTGTGTTGTGTTTACATTTTCATATAATTTCAGGATTTTTTTATATCTTTCTTGATTTCTTCTTTGACCTAGTCATCATTCAGTTGTTTAAATTCCGTAAGCTCACATAATTACTAGAGATTCTTTTACTGTTGGTTTTAAGCTTTATTTCATTGAGGTCAGATAGGATATACACAGTTATTTCAGTTTTTCTGTGTTTATTGAGATTTGTTTTGTGTCTCAGTATGTGGTCTCCTTTAGAGAAACTTCGATGGGCTGCTGAACAGAATATATATTCTTCGGTGTAGATGTAGATGTAGATAGATGCCTGTTTGGATCATTTGATGTACGGTCTTATTTAATCCTGATGTTTCTATTTATTTTTTGTCCAGATGATCTGTCTATTGGAGAAAATAAAGTATTGAAGTCACCTACTATTACTGAGTTGGGGTTAATCTATATCTTGAACTCCAGCAGTACACTTTTTATGAAATTTGTGTGTCAGAGTTTGCTGCGTATATATTTAGGAGTATAAGGGCTTCTTGGTTAATTGTTTCCTTGATCAGAATGAAGTGTCCTTTATCTCTTCTGATTAATTTTGACGTCTATTTTGTCAGATATTAGTATAGCAACACCTACTTTATTTTATTTATTTACTTATTTATTATTTATTTATTTTTATTTTATGTATATGCGTGTATTGCCTGCATATAGGTAAGTGCACCCATGTCGTTCAATGCCCGCGGAGGTCAGAAGAAGCTGTTGGATCCCCTGGAACTGGAGTTACAGACAGTTGTTAGCTGCCATATGGGTGCTGGGATTTGAACCCAGGCCTTCTGCAAGAACAACCCATGTTCTTAACCACTAAGCCATCTCTCTATCCCCAACACCTACTTTTAAAAAAATTATTTATTTTTTGTGTATGAGTGTAGTGCTTGCATGTGTATAAGTGCACCCATGTCATACAATGCCTGCGGTGGTCAGAAGATGGTGTTGGATCTCCTGGAACTGGTGTTACAAACAGTTGTTAGCTGCCATGTGGGTGCTGGGATTCAAACCCGGGTCCTCTGCAAGAGCAGTTAGTGCTCTTAACCACTGAGACATCTCTCCAGTTCCACCTGCTTGTTTCTTGGTCCCAACTGCTTGGGATACTTTTCCCCCATCTTTTCACTCTAATGGGGTTCCTAGCCTTAAAGGTAAGATGAATTTCTTATAGGCACAAAAAATACTGTTTCTTAATTCAACTAACCTGTGTTTGTTGATTGGAAAGTTGAGGTCATTAATATTTAAAGTTATTATTGAAAGATGTGTGTTGATTGCTGTCATTTTTTTCTGTTTCTATGTTAATCTCTATTTTCTGTTTGTGTGTTGTGGGTCAGTAATTATAGCTTCTTGTATTTTCTTTCTGTTCCCTCTTGGCTATGTTTATTCCTCTCTCTGGTCCACTGTATTGCTTCCAGTATCATCTCTGTAGGGCTGTTTGTTGGACATGAATTCCTTTAGTCTTTTTATATCATGAAAGATTTTTTTTCCCTCCAACTGTGGCAGACAGTTTTGCTTGGTTAATAGTCTGGATTGGCATCTGTGGTCTTTTAGAGCTTGGAGTACATTCTCCAGACTCTTCTGGCTTTTAAAGTTTGGATTGACAAGTCAGTTGTTATTCCGATGAATTTTCCTTTATATGCAACTTGTAGTTTTTCTCTTGCAGCTTTCAATACCCTCTCTTGTTCAGCATATTTAGTGTTTTTATTATGGTACATAGTGGCGAGTTTCATTTCTGGTCCTGTCTATTTTGTGTTCTGTGTGCTTCTTGTATCTGTATGGATAAGTCTTTCCTTAATTTAGGGAAATTTTCTATAATCCTGTTGAAGATACACTCTTTGCCATTGATCTGTGATTCTTCTTCTTCCTCTATGCCTATAATTAGTAGATTTGGTGTTTCCATGATATACCAAAGTTCTTGCATATTCAAGTACTTAAAAAAATCATATTCATTGATTCAATAGTTCAATTCTTCTACTTTACCTTCAAGTCCTGATATTTTTTCTTCTACTTGATACATTCTACTGGCAAGACTTTCCCTTGACTTTTTAAAATTGGGTTATTGAGGTTTTAAATTCCATTTTCATTTAATCTCTTTACCAAATTCAGTTTTCAACCCTGAATCGTCTTTGTCCTATCGTTCAGCCATATATCTGTGCTTTCTTGGACTTCTCTCAGGAGTTTACTCCTGCCCTTTTTCAGTTCATTCAGGTGTTTGCTTATGCCTTCTTTAAATTACTTGAATTCTTTGATCATGTTTACGATTGTTCTTTTAAATTTTGTGTCTTGGGGTTCATCTGGATAATTTGCATTGTAGAATATTTCTACAGGATTAGTGAGTTCTTGGGGGGTATTACTTGGCCTTTCATATTGCTTGTGTTTTTGCAATGTAATGTGGGCATATGGACTTCTTTTGTTCATTGTGTGTCTAATATGAAATTCTAGCCTGCCTCTGTTGAGTGGGAATTTGGTTTGTTTTTGTTGATGCCCAAGCTTGTATGATTTTAGCTCAGGTATGGAGAGTTGGTAGTTAAGTCCTTCAGCTTCCTACTGTTTATTTTTGTTTGGAGGGACAGGTATGATCTAACTCAGCAATAATGAACTAAGAGTGCAAATGTGACTCCAGGCTGGTTCTACCTGGGTTGGTACACAGGCTGCCTATCCAAGCTATGCCTGGGAATAGGTGGGGGGATGATAGTGGGGGTTGGAGAATTTTCTGGGGAACTCAGTAGCCTGGGTTGGTGTGATAACTCCACACCCAAGGTTGGCTTGGGAGTGTGGGGAAGATGGGTGGGGGATAAGTTTCTGAGAAACTTAGCAGGCTGGTTGAGGGGGCAAGCAGCACACCCAATCTAGGCCTGGGAGTGAGAGGATGGTGGCATAATAGGGCAAAGATCTAGTGGACTCATCAGTTGAATTCTTAATTGGAGGCCTCAAGAATATAGAGACATTGAACATCAATGTCTGGATATCATAGTATATCAGACTGAGATCTGGTCTGATTTGAGAGAAACTTCCTTTGAGACTACATTTAAACTTTTCATAGATGGGTCCTCTAGAATGATTGAAGTTAAAATACTATGCTAGGGTGATTGGGGAATGCTTTTTAAAAATTATTTATTATTTTATTTTATGTGTATGAGTGTATTGCCTGCATGTGTGTTAGTACACCTGTGTTGTGCTTGCCTGCAGAGGTCAGAAAAAGGGGTAGGATTCTCCCAGAACTGGAGTTATGGATGGTTGTTAGCCACCTTGTGGGTGCTGGGGGAATCAAAACTGGATCCTCTGCAAGAACAGCTAGCGCTCTTAACTGCTGAGCAATCTCTCCAACCCCAGGATGGGGAATGTTTTAACACTTTTGAATCAGGAACATTATCCAATAATTTGTCAGCTCAAACTTGTGACTTGTTTGCATTAAATCTGGCACTAAAATACCTTAAGGGTCAAGAAAAAACTATTTACACTGATTTCAAATATGCTTTTGGTGTAGTGCTTTGGTAAGATCTTGACTGAACAGGGTCTAATTAATAGTAAGGGGAAAGATTTTGCCCTCAAGGAATTCATCTACCAATTCAATATGATTTGATGTTGACAGAGAAATTGCAATAGTACATGCCCCTGGGCATCAGAGGCATTATTGCCTTGAAGTTAGAGGTAACAATTTGGCAGATGAAGCAGACAAGTGGGCTGCTCTAAGGGAAGTGGTTTCTCTTCTCTATTTCATACTTACCCTTCCCCTAACTCAATTTCCCCACTGTTTGCTCCAGAAGAGGAAAAATAACTGGTAAAAGCAGGGGCTTCCAACAGGGAGGACAGAAAATGGATTCTCTCAGATGGATGTGGGATGTTGTCTAAGCCTTATGTGTGAATTACTATATTACCTCTATAAGGAAATCATTGGAGCCCTCAAGCTATGTGCGATACAATCCTCAGGGCTATGGATGTCTGGGGATTTATACCATAGCCAAACAGTTTACTCAAGGATGCCTGATTTGCTCCAAGGTTAACAGACTGGCCATGAGATAACTACTCCCTGGAGGGAGGAATCCAGAGTTGAGACTGTTCCAAAGTACACAAATAGATTACACAGATATGTAAAAGGTTGGCCATTTAAAGTACCTGCTTATAATAATCAGCCACTTAGTGTGTAGGTGAAGCTGCGACCCTACTTAGGGCTACTTCCAATAATATAATCAAGGTACTATTGGAGAATAACTCCCAGATTTTATATAATTGAAAGCATTAAGTCAGATAATGGAAGTTATTTTACTGACAATATTAGGGTGCTCACTCAAGCCTTTTAAATAAATTGTGAACAGCATATTCCCCTGCCATCCTCCCTCCTCTGGTAGAGAGGATGCATCAGACCTTAAAGAAACATTTCTAGGTGTCTGCTTTTCCTCATGTTTCTCTCCTTTCTTTCTTTGTTAAGAAAGGAATGTTTGTACAGTCATACACATCCAACTTCCTGAAAATGACCCCCCTCCTCACTTCCGCCTTCTGCTTTCCTGCTATTTTTCAAACTAGCTAATCAAGAGTGGACTGTGAGGTTGAACCTCAGCTAATAAGAAACAGCCAAGCTCTCTCTTGCCTTAGAGATTAGAAAGCAGAGGCCAGCCTGGCCATGTATATACAGTTTTGCCTTGCCAAGATGCTTTAATTAGAGTGGTGGTCTCTTTTTGAACCTGAACTTATCTCTAACATATTCTTTAACACAGGTTACCACCCTCCCGGAACTTTAGTTTCAGTAGGTACCATTATTAATCCCATTATACAGATAAGGAAACTGAGTTATCCAGCTTGTAAAGAAACTGTTGAGACTGTGAACTAAAGTCTCAGAAAAAGTCTGCATCTTCAAAGCAAATCTTCTGCAAGGTTGATCAACAGATTAGACCTTCAGTGATTATGGAGAGTTTGGAACATTGTAGTTCCAGAGGCTAATTACCATTTATCTTGGGTCATCTTTAGTCCCTAAATAGCCATTCCTTGTCCACCTCTGTTTCTGACTTAACATCCTTTGACTAATAGACAAAAACATTTTGAAAATTATTAATTTACCAGACCACCAGCTTCCACCAACCCAAAGGCTAAGAAGCCTGTCAGATAGCATCTAGGGCCTATAGAATTCCCCCCACTTTTCTATAACCTACTTCTCTGATGTCTATACCAATGCATTTGAGAAGAGTCTTAATTGATGGCTTGTGAAACTGTTACCACTTTGGGACACGGAGTTGGGGATAACCTGAATCTGTATTCCCAGGCCATAGTCATACATATTTGGCTGCAGAATAAACTGTCTCTCATCCCTTTCAAGGTGAGAGTTGTGTTTCTGCATCAACAAGACCCAGGTTCTTGTCTACTACACTACTGTAAAATGAAAATTAAATAGGCATCACTTCCATGCAAACTTGGGATAATTCGAATTGTCCATTTGACTATTGTGCCTGATTATCTGAAATATCAGATTAGTTATTCAGACTGCCTTTAAGTTCACTTTGTGCTTTATAATGCAGCTGAATTCACAAGCTCCAGGTGGTAAGAATCTTCACCTCTCTCAGAGAAGAAGGCTTAAGCCATTCTTTGAAGGTTCTTAAACTTTTTTAATGCCTGGTTAGAGGGGGCCAGGATGTAGGGAGCCTAACAAGGTCGCAGAGACTGTTATAGTAAGATTTACATTAAACAAACTGTTACTTTTAACACACTCAGTATGCCTGTGTTTGAAATTTAAACCATTTACATTTAAATCATTTAAAATAACCATGAAAATAACTCAGAAGCCTAAGACTGTGACTTTGTGGTCCAGTCCCTGGCTCCTTGGCACATCTGTGATTGGCTGGGGTGAAAAGTTGGACACCCGACAGGTTTTCTTAACAGTTTCCTAAATGTGACGGAGTAGCCACTGGACAGCAGGCCGCACCAAGTAGGTACCACTGACCATGGGTCACGGAGTCAATTCACCTTCTGGAACCACAGCACCAGTGCAGTCAAGTCTAGGGAGGTGTTTACTGGAGCACCCCGGAACAAACCTAGCCAGGGGTGGCTGGAGGGGCGGGGCCTGGGCGGTGGCGGGGCGGGGTCTGAGCAGCGGCGGGCGGAGACGGGTCGGCGGGGCTCAAGGAAAGCTGTGGTGCGGCGTACCTAGCGCCGCCTAGTAGCCGGATGGCGGCCATGTTGAGCGCTGTGTGCAGCAGGCTAGCTTGGGCCCCGCGGGCACCCCGCACTGTCTGGGCGCTCACCCGTAGGTGCCTGCAAGCGCCTGGACCCCGGTCCTGTGCCAAGCAGAGCGAGAGGGCGGAGGAGCCACCGCGCACCTTCCACCCGTCGCTGCTGGAGTTCCTCGTGTGTCCGCTCTCCAAGAAGCCGCTGAGGTGGGCCTTGTCCTCCGAGGGCCCGGGGAGGGGATAGATGGGCCGCGCGACCCCCACCGCCAGCAGCCCCGGAGGCCGCCCGGGACCTGTGTTTTGACCGGCTTCTTTTTTTGTCCTTGTGTCTGTGGGCGTCGGAGGCCAGAGGTGTCTAGGCCAGAGGTTAACGCTCCCCGCTTGCTGTGTGTTTTGACAAGGGGCTCCTCACAGAACCGAAGTTAGCCTGACTGGGGCAACCGGCCATCGCTCAGCACGTAACTGCTGAGGATGACAACTCAGGTCTCTAAGCTTGCAGGGCAAGCTTTTGATTGACTTAGCCATCTCCTCAGCCCCTTTGTCTCGTCACCTTTTTATTATTGCTGTTATTTGATTGCTTGATTTTTGAGATAGGCTCTCGTTATTTGGCTTGGACCTTCCTGGAACGCTTTATGTAGCCCAGGCTAGTTTGGCACTTATGGCAATCTAACTGCCTCATCCTCCTGCGTGCAAGACATTATAGGAGTGAACCATCACTCCTGGCCTGTATTTTCTTAAACTGTCTTTTAAGTGATTCCAGTGTACAGCCACATTCATGAACCATTTAGATTGAGGACAAATTCAAAGCAATTACCTATTTCAGACACGAGAAAAATATTGTAGTAGTCCCCAAATTCTTGTGGAAATGCTGTCTGCGAAAACCTGGTATCTGACAGCCCTAAGTGTTAAGTTTGTGGTGAGCTGCCCATTGCTTGTAGTTGTGGGCTAGCTGGTTTTGTAAAGTCATCTTTAGCCTTCAGCTGGTTCCAGGTTACTGAAACAGAATATTGGCACCAGTAGTATTACAAAATGTATAAACGTCAAAATGTGGTTATCTTTGGGAAGTAGATTACTAGCAATTTTTACTTATATTTTCAGCTTCTAGATTTGTTGCCCTGTATGAACAAATTATTCAGTTTCTTGATTTACCTTTTAGCTCTTTGTATAACTAGCCCACGGCTTTCCGGAGTTTCCTTCTCCGTACCCTCTCGTCTTTCTCAAGCTTTCATTTTGCATATTTTGATTTGGTGATTTCTTTCTATTGTATCAGTCAATTTAACATTTACTGTAAACAGGAAATTGGGGGTTCCCCTAGTTTTTGTTCAATTGTAAGTTAACTGGAATGGTTTTAGGGTTGACCATAATAAGGAAGGACTATCTGAATGAAAGGTAGACATCTTTTCTGACTAATATGAAAAATAAACTTTAGGCATACGTTGGGAATTAAGTAAAAAAAATAGAACGAGATAGACTGATTTTAATGGGAACAATTACCGAGTGTAAGAAAATTTTCTAAGAGCAGTGGTTGAATTAACTTAGTGCTTTTAAGATTAAAATTGTAGCGTTTGAGAGCATTGACTGCTCTTGCAGAGGACCCGGGTTCAATTCCCAGCACCCACATGGCGGCTACAAACCGTCCTTATGTCCAGTTCCAGGGGAATCCGAAGCCCTCTTCTGACCTCTGAGGCATTGCATAACACGGGTGCACTCACATACATGCAGGCAATACACTCATACACATAAAAAAATAAATAAATAAAATATTGGGGCTGGAGAGATGGCTCAGTGGTTAAGAACACTTGATTATTCTTGCAGAAGACCCGGGTTTGAGTCCCAGCACCCACATGGCAGCTAACAATTGTCCGAAACTCCAGTTCCAGGGGCTCTGACAACCTCTTTTGTCCTCGGTGGGCACTGCATGACACAGGTGCACTTACATACATGCAGGCAATACACACATACACATAAAAATAATAAATAATATATAGAAAAAATTAAAATTGTTTGGTTAGTAACTCTGTATCTAAAATTGTGCTATTTATTTAACATCAGGCTCTTCCGAGCTTTTTTTCTACAATTCATTTTCCCTTTTCCCTTTCAGGTATGAAGCATCAACAAATGAACTGATTAATGAAGAGCTGGGAATCGCCTATCCAATCATTGATGGGATTCCCAATATGATACCACAGGCAGCAAGGACAATGCATCAGAAGAAAAAGCAGGAGGAAGTGGAACAGCACTAGATAAAAACTTCTTACAACTGCGACTGTTGAATTTTCCTTTGAACATAGGGTGAAGGGTACATGGTCGGGGAGAACGTTCGTCTGCCTACTTTGGCTGTTCTTATTCCATTAATCTTTTTATCAGGACTGTTCTTTCTTTTGTGGAAGAAAATTTCCCACAGTGCTGCACTAGCACAGGCAGTGTTTGTTTTTAGCCCACTCTTGCCAACTTCCACACCAGTGTATGTGTTCTTCTGCCTTCCGACCTGGATGGGTGTTAAACCCTTCAGGCATAATTAGTGCAACCACAGTCAAGATAATGTATATAGTAACAGGAGTCTTGGGCAAATATCTGTGGATACTCTAGATACAAACCCATTTGGTTTATAGGAAGGCTGCGTTGTCTTTCTCTCAAGCTTAGAACTATGGGGCACACTGCAGCTTTTTTGTACTTTCGTTCTGCCCTCATTTTTTTTAAAGATTTTCACTTACAGCTACTGTATCTGAAGAAACATTAGAACAAAATGTCTCAATGGAGATTAACACCTTTAGTCATCTGAGGACATTTCTCATTCCATTTATTTAACACTTACTAATTTTGTTTAGCTTCAAGATCAATGGGAAATCTATATGTAAGTACTTAGACCAATTCTAAGTTTATAAAATTACCTTACCGGGGCATGGTGGCACACACCTTTAATCTCAGCACTTGGGAGGCAGAGGCAGGTGAATCTCTGTGAGTTCGAGGCCAGCCTGGTCTCCATAGTCTAGGCTGGCTGGGACTACAGGAAGATCCTGTCTCAAAAAGACCAAAAACTAAAGTAAAATTAAAATTACCTTAATTTGGCATCAGGTGCTTACATCAAAACTAAAAGATGTTGACAGTTTACCATAAAACCCAGTTTTCATGGGATGAGGGTGCTTGTTTGGTTTTGTTTTTGTCTCAAGGGTATGGCATTAAAAGAAAAATATAGAAATACTTATACTTCTGTTTTATAGAGGCACTTAATACCCAAAATAGAATTATTCTCAGTGAGTACCTTGGGTAGGGATGGGAAGCTAATTGTGTCCTTTTGAGTTTAGAACCATGTTTCAAGGCACACTCCCAAATTTTCATGCCCTGGGAAATTTTAGTTGCTCTAATACTCTTTTTTTTTGTTTGTTGGTTGGTTTTTTTTTTTTTTTTTTTTTTTTTTTTTTTTTAAGTCATGTGTCATCACACCTGATTTTCTAGAACTTTTAGGAGAACTGAGAGAGGATGTCACAGTTACTATTTTGGAAGCTTAGCATGAGTGTTTGAATCCTACTCTAAAGAAATATAAGAATTGGTTATTAATTTAATTGGTTATATATACTCTAACCCAAGGCTTTAGCTATCTAGGCAAACATGTAGTTACTGAACTTCCCTGTCCCTAATTTACTTAACTTTTTTACATTTATGACTGGGGGCATGTGCAGAGGTCACTAGACAACTTTGTAGGATTGATTCTCCTTTCCATAATGTGGGTTGTGGGGATCAAACTCAGGTGGTTAGGCTTGGTGGCAAGAGTTTTACCAGCTAAGCCATCTCACTGGCTTCCTAATTGATTCTTTTCCTCTCTTCCCTCTCCTTTTCCTTGGCTGCCCTGGAACTCACTACTAGACCAGGCTAGCTTCACACTCAGAGCTCTTCCTGCCTCTGCCTCTTTGGCACTGAGATTAAAGGTGTGCACCGCCATGCCCAGCCCTCTAATTGATCTTAATTAGCACCCAAAAGTAGTTTAATCAAAGATTTAGATTTTCTTCCTATCAACAAAAAATTAAAACAGATGTTTTCTATTGTATTAAGTTAGTATATTAACTATCACTTTCTTAAATTATCCAATAGCAGTATGCAAGTGAACTAGAAAGCTATGGAGCTTTTTAGTCGTTTCTTGAGGTGGAGTTGTTTTTAACCCTGAATCTCACATTTAGCCCACTGAGAACTGTGGACAATGTAGATGAACACGTTTGTAGATAAAGTACTATAATCTGATAAGTCAGTTGCAGCTTTTGAAATTTAAGCATTTTTGGAAGTTGACAAGTTGTTTCTGAGGGAGCTCAGTATTCTCTCACTAACAGACTGTACAAGCTGCACCAGGTTTGGTTATTGGCATATAAACATGTAGTCTTTAATCTTAAACTAAGGGAAAGAAGCACCATTTTACAGATGAGGACAAGCAAAGCAAGAGTCACTTGAGCCAGCATGGTGGAGCTCACATGAAGTCCTAGCACTTAAGAGGATCAGGAGTTCAAGGACAGCTGCAGCCAGGAAACCATTTATCAGAGCCCTAAGTAAGCTCATTGGGTCACCAAAAAAGAAGAAAGTAGAAAGGGAATAGGAGAAAGTGGATCAGTGGGAGAGAGTAAGGGGAATGTGGTGAACAAGATCAAAATACATTATGTACATGTTCGAAGTATGAAGCCCATTATGCATGATTAACATGCTAATAAATTACTTAGAACAAGTAGGCAGATTGGCCACCAGACAAATGTAGATACCCACTTTTAATTTTTTTGTATTTGAATAAACTTTGAAGGGAACATGCCCCCTCTCCCCCCAAAAAAGGTTTTAAGCTGACCTAATTAAGTGGGCACACCATGACACATTGCCTTTATGTTCAAGTAATAAAAATACTTTCACCTACATCAGGCTTCAATTCAGTACATTTTCTAAAGAATGATGTTACCTTTTTTGTTTTCAAGACAGGGTCTCCTTGTAGTCCCAGCTGGCATGGATCTCAGAGATCTGCCCACCCCTGCCTCCCTGTTCTGGGGGATTGAAGGCTTGTGCCATCATGCCTAGCTAGGGTACTTTTTTTTAAATATATGATTTTATTGTTCCAGTAGTAATTGGTTTAAATTATTTTCAATCTTTCATTCATAATTATAAAACATGACTTGAGACTGGTGACATACAGTGCATCTAATGAGCTAAAAATTGTATTATACTCTTTGACATATCGAATGTACCCTAACACATAGATAATAATGGGACTTTGTTATCAATTAGTGAAACTGGCTCCTCATTGGTTTTCAAGCTCCTTGACAAGAAGACCTCTGAGATCTTCCATAACCCCTTGGTGTAGAGGTTATAAAGGAGGCACAGTGGTAGGGTAACATAATCAGATTTATACCAAGTATGAGAGTATGAGTTTATTCCATGATGACTAATAAAGGCATGTTTGTTTTGTTTTGTTTTGCCATTTTGGCCTCTTAGAAGTATTTGCTGAAACAGAAAACAACAGTAGTAGTTAAACCTCTGATGGCTCAGCTCAGTGGTTGAATGCTTACAGCTCTTTGGAGGACCTAAGTTCAGTTCCCACCACCTGTGTGGAGTGGCTCACAACTGCCTGTAACTCCAGCTCCTATAGTTCTCATACCATCTTCTGGCCTCCATGGGCACAGACACAAATAATAAAAACAAATCTTTGGAGGGTGGCAGGAAACTGATGCAAGTACAAATACCTGCTGGAACTAGAAATCCTCCTTTGTAAAAAGGATTATAAAACATGACTTGAGACTGGTGACATACAATGCATCTAATGAGCTAAAAATTGTATTATACTCTGACACATCGAATCTACCATAACACATAGATAAAATTATATAAAATCCTTAGGATCAGGGCTGGGGAGATAGCTCAGTGGGTAAAAACACTTGCTGCTCAAGCATGAGGACCTGAGTTCAAATACCTAGAACCCAAAAAGCTGAGTGTGGTCACACACCCCAATAACCCAACACCATAGTGCAAAGAAGGATAGCTGGGGCTTGCTGCTTGCCAGCCTCGTTCAGGTTCTGTGTGAGGCCCTGCCTCGGTGGAATAAGGCAGAGAATGATAGAGCAGGCCATCTGATGGTTGCCTCTGGCCTCCATGTGCACACACATGTGCACACCACAAATATATATACCACACAAAAAAATTGAGGATCAAGTTAAAATTTGCATGTGAAAATATAAAGAAATAATACTGATTTGTATGATGGCATTGTTGAATTGCTGCAGACCAGTTCCCTAATGAAACAGGCCTACATGGTTAAAATTACAAAACAGAAACTGTCCCATGGACATAGAACAACTGAAACATTTAAGAAAGCCTCAGCCAGAACAGTGAGTTAGTTTGCGGCATCTGGACCACCAACCACTTCTTATCCTCTTGGTTCAGAGTGATGGCCACTCCAGAAGGGTGTGGCTGAGAACAGAGGACTCTCCCCATCAGTTCTCAGATGAACATTAAAGTAGCTCCTGGGAGCTTCAGGTCAGAAGAATAGTCAATATGTAATTATACACGTATTTCTCCAACTGATTTGTAAAACAGTTGTAGAAAACTATAATTGTGTTGGGGGCTTATACAACACTCTTGTTATTAACTCTGCATGGAAAATTGATGTGGGCAAAGCTGTAATTACAGAGCAAGCAGATGATACCAGGTAGTAACTTGCATTCACAGTAACACAGAAGAGAATCAGAAAACAAAGAAGAAAGTTAATACAATCAATGCTCTAAGCTTTTTTCAGACAGTTCTCATGTGTCATAGGCATTATAGACTGGCCAACAGCTCAGTATGAAGACAGCGATGAACTTGGACTGCTGATCTTTCTACCTTCTTCCCAAATACTGGGATTCCAGGCATGCACCACCATGCTCGGTGGTAGGGACTGAACTTAGGGTGTCATGCATGCTAAGCAAGCAGTCTGCCAACTGAACTACGTTCCTATCCCCCATGTTTGCTTTTTACTTCCTATCTCTCTTTAAGACATATCAAGTTATGTAATTATTACAAAGTATTAGATTTTTAATATTAGGACGCACTGTGCCCTAGCAATAATAGTACAAAAAGAGGGCAAAGGGAATAAAGCTACAGAAAAGTAATGTTTCTGTCTGCATTCTTATGAATGGATCTGAATTTGTAATAGATGTTTTAGATCCTCATACACTGTTGGCAAAGAACATAAAATGCTGCGAACTTCTTTTTTCCCTTCAGGTATCAGGTCTTTAAACATATTTGTATTGATTCTTTGAGAATATCATAAATGTACTTTGACCATGAGACCCCCCCCACCTCCACCCTAATCCTGTCCGTGATTTCGCGTCCTCTAGTATTTTCTTTTATTAAAGGCCTATTGAGGCTAATTTGTGTTTCCCCAATGCTCTTGGATGTGGATCCAGCCCTTAGAGCCTGATCAACCTACCAGATTTCACACCCTCAAACTGACTCCCTCTCCCAGCAGCTATCAGTTGTCAGTAGTTTCTCAGCTAGGGCTGGGGCTTCTTGCCCACCTCCCCCATCCATACTGTGTTTCGGTCTGGCTTGGGCTCGCACAGGTCTTGTGCATGCTGTCACATGTGCAACTGCCCTGTTGTGTCCGTAACTGCTTCCTTGTATTCATCCATCACCTCTTGTCTCTTGCAATCTTTCTGCCCCTCTTCTGCAATGATCCCTGAGACTTGGGAGGTGATGGTGTGATACAGATGTCTCATTTAGGGCTAAGCACTCTGCAGTGTCTTGCTCTCAGAGACCAGTTGTGGGTCTCTGTGTCAGTCACCATCTGCTGCAAGAAAAAGTTTGGCAAGAGTTGAGAGATGCACTAACAGGTCTGGTGGAAATCACAGGTTCAGGTCTGCCGAATTCTTAAGAAAATTGCTGTACATTTTTAGGTTTACAGTTGAATTATTACAGTTATACAATATTGTACTCAGTATAAACCCTATAAGACATAAAATTAAATCTTTTTTAACCTTTTAAAAAGATCTCCATTTCATTATTAAAATGCAGAGTTTCATACAGAAAACTTCATTTTTAATGCAATTGACATTAAGATGTTTACACATGCATTTCTAATCTCTATCAGATTATTACTAGTCACAGTCAATTATTTTCTGAGCTCCTTGGCATCTGAGGATGGATATAAAATCAGGTAGATTTCAATGATAATGTTTTTCACATCTAATTATTAAGGAGCAAATTTTTATGCTTTGAAGAATTGTTTTTTAAATCTTTTAAATTTATATGCCCACTTCCCAGGTAGCACCCTCCCGTAGTCTCCCTCCCCCTACTAGAGCCCTTATACTCTGATATCCCTGCTACTGTCTGCTGTGTTGTCGGCACCCCAGCTAATCCCCACTACTTGTCCATCTGGTGAATCTAGTTAGCCTATCTAGAGGTCATAGTATTTTTATAACCATGAATCATTAGCTCTCCATACAAATATGTGTCTATCTCTTTTACCCTAATCTGTATGTATCTGATTATTACTAGTCATAATTGGTTGCACTTGGATCCGTGGCACTTGTGTATGTCTATAAAGTCATCGGGCAGATTTCAATGGTATTGTTTATCACCTCTACTAATTAGCATGACATAAATTTCCATGCTTCCTCCTCAAATATAATGCATTTAAAAAAATTTTTTGTTTGTTTGTGTGTGTGTGTGTGTATCACACAGACCATCCCAAACCATCTCATTCGACTATATACCCACTTCCCAGATAGCACCCTCCCCCTTTCCAAGTTTTGTCCTTGTCCCTGCTAGTGAAAAGTCTCTACTTGGAGATGGCTGTTGTCTTCTACATCTGCCGCTAGATGGCACTTGTGGCTAACTCATAAGATGTGCAACCAAGCACTGGGAAGGAACAACCACAAAGGAAAAACGCTGAGCTAGGTTGCCACATCCCACAAACATTTATGTGGCATTTACTGGAATGCCAGGACAGCCAAAAATGAGCGGGGATAACACAGAGGGGAAGGCAGGACTGAAGAGAGGAGCTGTTGTGGTTTGAATGAGAAGTGTCCACCATAGGCTCAAGCATGCGAATACTTGGTATATGGCCCCCAGCTGTTTGAGGAGGTCATGGAATCCCTAGAGGGTGCACCCTTGCAGAGGAAGCACATCACTGGGGACCAGCTTTGAGAATTCATAGCCTTTTCCCACTTCCAGTTTGCTGTCTTTCTGTTTCCTGGGTGTGCTTGAAGATGTGCGCTCTCAATTTTTTTTCTCCAGCTGATTCTTGCCATGGTGGACTCTTATCCCTCTGAAACCATAAGCCAAATAAACTCTTCTATAAGTTGCCTTCGTCATGGTATGCTATCACAGCAACAGAAAAGTAGCTAATACAGGTGGAGGAGGCAAAGGCTGGGAAGGAGGAGGATTCCCGGCAGAAGAAAACACATGCCTGAAAACAGGGAGGAGAATGTGACCTAAGATGCCTCAGTGGGTAAAGCTGCTTGCTACCATGTTTAGGGACCTAGTTCAATCCTCAGGACCCCATGTAGAAGGTGAGAACTAACTCCAGCAAGCTGTCCTCTGACCTCCATGTACATGAGAGCCCAAGCATGCATACACACATGCACACACACACACACACACACACACACACACACATGCATAATTTACAAAACAAAACTAGAATGCAGTGAAATGGTGGGATCTGAGGCTGGAGCTGTTCTCAGGACACAGAGAGAAGGATCTGGGAGCTATGACTGTTGACAATATCAGATCTCTACATATGCCACAGTGACAACTTATGAGAGTTGGTTCTCTCCTTCCACCATGTCAGTTCTAGGGATGGAGCTCAGGTCATCAGCCTTGGCAGTCAGTGCCTTTACTCAATGAGCCATCTCGCCAGTTCCATGTTTTATTTCTTTAGTGTTCTTTGTACATTGTAGAAAGAAAACAAATTATTCATCTCACACACACACTTTGCAAATATTTTCTCCAAGTCTGTGGCTTTTTATCCTTCTGACTTTCCAAGATCAGAACTTTTTAATTATAATGACATTCAGTTGATCAATTTGTTCTTACATGGATCATGCATGATTTTAGTGTTGGATATGAGAAATTTTTATGTAACTCAAAGTAGCAAAGATTTTTCTCTTGTTTCTAGATGTTTTACAATTAGAGAGGAACTGGTATGAGTTTTTGAAAATCACTATTCACCTGCTAAGTATGGTAAATGGAGGAAACAGCAACAGTAAAGTACAGTAACGAACCCTTTAAATCAGGCAGGTAGCCATGTGGGAGACAAAGCCTCATGAATTTGATAATTGATAGAGCAATTCTCAAAGAACAGATTAATGTACTGGACTTCCATGTTAATTTTTTGAGTTAATTTTATTTTTGAAATTTTTTTCAAGAAAGGTAAGGAGTGAGATGCCAGGTCAGCCAAATCCTCTGCTGTTGCTGATGGCTCCCTGCAGCGCTTCTTCTACTCTCTCCATTGTAGAGTATTTAGGAAGGAGGAGAATACTAAAACACGTCTGTGCTCTTACTGGATCGTTTTCACTCCAGTTTTCAGGACAGCAAAATGTTATTTTCATATTGCTTAAATCTTTTATTGGTAATCTGTCAGTTCCTGTAAGAAACACTAAAAAGAATAGTAAGATTGAATGACTTACTCCCATGAACACTATTATTTTTCTTTCTTTTTTTTCTTTTTTTTTTTTTGGTCTTTTTGAGACAGGGTCTCCCTGTAGCCCCAGCTGACCTGGAACTTACTGTGTAGACCAGGTTGGCCTCAAACTCACAGAGATCCACCTGCCACTGCCTCCCGAGTGCTGAGATTAAAGGCACGTGCCACCACGCCCGACAGTATTTCTTTTTAAAAAAAATATTTTATTTTTGTTTTATGTATATGAGTGTATTGCCTACATGTGTGTGAGTGCACTTGTGTCATGCAGTGCCTGTGGAGTTCAGAAGAGGGCGTCAGATCTCCTGGAACTGGAGTTACCGACGGTTGTTAGCTGCCACATGGGTGCTGGGAATTGAACCCAGGTCCTCTGCAAGAGCAGTCCTCTTAACCTTTGAGCCATCTCTCCAGCCTTAGTATTTCTTTTTAAATAGAGAAATTAAGTTCATTGAAAATACTTTACCTAAGGCCCACAGGCAAAATCTTAACAGTGCATTGTGGGGGGTAGGTGGGTGGGAATCTAACACAGTCACTGCCTTCAAGCAACTTAAAATCTGATTGGAAAAATAGTAGTCCCCTTTATCTGTAGGGCATTAAGTTCTGAGTCTTCAGTGGTGGCCTCAAAATGTGGATAGTATCAAGTCACATATAGAGTGTATTTTTTCTATACATACACACTTTTAATAGACTTTTAACTTTTTACAGCAAAGAAACACTTTATGATTTCTCTTAAGCATATCAAAATTGCCAGCATCATTACTCATGTACTTTAGACTCATAATTAAGTAAAATAATGGTTACTTGAACACAGCACTGTGATACTTCCATGTCAATCTGAAAAACTAAGACAAGTACCTAATGAGCAGGTAATTTAGGGGTCTGAAGACAAAAGTTTATATACAAAAGAAATGGTTTATATCTTGAGCAAAAGAGATTAAGATGGCACGTGATTTCACCATAAATGTATTAAATGTTTGTTTCTGAAATTTCCCATTTAATATTTTTAGACTGTGGGTAGCCTGCAGATTAAGTGAAACTGTGGAAAGGGAAACCACAGATAGGAGGGGGCAAATACCGTTAGATTCTTGTGTAGAAAAAGACAAGTAGCAAGAGAAGATGTGGAAGGCGTAAGCCAGCCAAGGAAGAAACAAGCAAGTGCCCTGAAAACAAATGTAGAAGCGCTACAGAGCAGAGAGAGCAGGACAAACTGAGAAACTGAGGAAATGTCTAAGAGTTCAGAAAAAGCTGGACCGTTAAGGACGGAAAGATTTAGAGAAGAAGCAAGGCTCAAGGTGGGGGAAGGAACACTGGAGAAAGTCCAGGGTGGGAGGGTGCGAATGAGCACAGGGTTGTGTAGGTAATGGAGCTGTTGGGCTGAGGCAAAGATTTTCTTTAGGAGTACCGGAAGGCAAGCTGTTGGGATTCGTATGTTTGAATACCTTCCAACATATTCATGCTATTCATAAAAAATAAGAAAAAGATAAATGTTTTTCAGAAGCAAGGACTCAGAGTCACAAGAAAGCCACAGGGTGAACATAAAACTGAGCTCAGAATTTGTGGAGTTAAAACAGGCTTGGAGAGCTGGGTGTGGTGGTGCATGCCTTTAATCCAGTACTCCCGAGGCTGAAGCAGGCAGATCTCTGTGAGATCAAGGCCAGCCTGGTCTCCATAGGCCAGCTGGGGCTATAGGGAGACCCTGTCTCAAAACAAACAAACAAACAAGCAAACAAACAAAAAACAG
Source organism: Nannospalax galili (assembly GCF_000622305.1). NCBI lineage: Eukaryota > Metazoa > Chordata > Mammalia > Rodentia > Spalacidae > Nannospalax > Nannospalax galili. The sequence continues at coordinate 9,244,841 of NW_008348089.1, read as the reverse complement.
ACTTAGAAACACAAGTAGAGGGGCTGGAGAGATGGTTCCGCAGTTAAGAGCACTGACTGCTCTTGCAGAGGACTCAGGTTCCATCCCCAGCACCCACATGGTGCCTGACAACTGGCCGTAGCTCCAGTTCCAGGGGAATCTAACATTCTACTCTGTGGGTATTGCACGACACAGGTGCACTTTTAATACATGCAGACAATGCACTCGCACACATAAAAATAATAAAATATTTTTTAAAAAAGAAAAGAAGTTGAAAAGCTTGTGTGCAGTAATAGTAGACACAACAATAAAGATATAACAATGGGAAAAATTAGCTAAATAAACTATCTCAGGAAACCCTACATGGCTGAATAACTGAGTGATAACAAGAGCTACAAACAGAATGAATGCTCAGGATTTATAGTGGAGAAGTTGAATGTGAAAGCAGTGGGCAGGGATGAAGTCACGGGGGGGGGGGGATCATCTATCTTAAAACATGACTTTGATCTGGAATGGAGAGAACACTCACCTGTACTGGAAAGTGACTTTGATACTATGATTTGTTATAGATGGCATCTGTCTTAAGTAAGATTAAAATTTTTTTTTTTATTTTTTGGTCTTTTCTGAGACAGGGTCTCCCTGTAGGCCCAGCTGACCTGGAACTCGTTACGTAGACCAGGCTGGCCTTGAATTCACAGAGATCTGCCTGCTTCTGCCTCCCCAGTGCTGGGACTAAAGGCGTGTGCTACCATGCCCAGATTAAATGAGATTTATTTTTACCCCTTTAAAAAGACAGCATTAGAGGGGCTAGAGAGATTGCTCAGGTTAAGAGCACTGACTGCTCTTGCAGAGAACCCAGGTTCCAGTCTCAGCACCCACATGGCAGCTAACAACTGTCCAGTTCCAGGGGATCTGATGCCCTCTTCTGACCTTCACAGGTATTACCTGACACGGGTGTACTAACCATACATGCAGGCAATTCACTTATATACATAAAAATAAAAATAATGTAAAAATATTTTTACAAAGACAGCATTAGAGATGTACTTACCAAGGAACTTTCTCTTTTCTTCCAGAGTCAATTTGTGTAAAGCCTTCCAAAACATCACTATAGTGGGATGTGAATGGTGGAATCCTTGTCCATAAATTGCATTCTAAAGAAAATAATGAAAAAAAAAAGATATTCAGGAAGAGGAAACAAAACTGAAGTTAATCAACTTACCCTTTTTGGCAACATACCTTTTCAAATGCTTCCCAATCATAATCTGTGTTTCCAACAATCATATGCTTCAGTTCCTCAGGATGAAAAAATTCTATAATCTCCTTGTCACACACTTTATAAAATCCTCTCTCAAATTCTTCATAAACCATTTTTACAGAGATGTTGAAGATATAATCCACACACTTAGAAACATAGTCTTTCCTTTCATAAAACAACAAAAAGTTTCAATTACCATAATAACTTGAAAAATTGGTAGCTAAATCTAAAATCTTGAACACCCAACAGTTAATAACCATGAACTGTTACAATTATCTTTTGTATGTGGTACTGTTTATCCAATGATAAACCCAGGGCTTCGTGCATAATAGACAAACATCTTCCTACTGAGTTACATTCCCAGTCTGTTTTAAATTTTATTTTAAGAAAGGCAAGAGCCAGGACTGGAGAGGTGGGTCAGTGATTAAGAGCACTGACTGCTCTTGCAGAGGACCCGGGTTCAGTTCCCAGCACCCTCATGGTGGCTACAAACCATCCCTAACTCCAGTTCCAGCAGAATCCGAAGCCCTCTTCTGACCTCCACGGCATTGCACAACATGGGTGCACTTGCATACATGCAGGCAATACACTCGTACACATAAAATAAAAATAATAAATAAAATATTTTTAAAAAAGGCAAGAGCCAAGTTGCCCAGGTTGGTATTGAGCTTGCAATCCTCTTGCTTTTGCCTGTTGAGCAGTTAAGATTACACACATGTACCATTTTATCTGACTGTAGTTACTTTTTGTAGATTATCTAATTTAATATTGACAATTCCCTCAGGCATATTCGCATATTATGAACATGTAAGAAAAAGAACCAGATACAATGATGTTAAATAACTGATCATAGTCACACAGGTAAGAGAATCAATGCTGAGATCAGAATAGTAGAGCCTTGTAATAAAAGCCTAAACTGCTAATGGTAAGCATGTTTGAGAGATGGTGTGAATTTCATATTTTATTTTATGCTCTTATGAGTAACCTGAATCATGATGAACTACTGTTATTGGTGGTTAAATACAAATGAAAAAGTGATTTCCACTTTGAGCTAGGATGAAGCAGTTGATGGCAGACAGAGCCTCTAAGAGTAGAGCTAAGCTCTACCTAGGTTTTAAGGGGCTGGAGAGATGGCTCAGCGGTTGAGAGCACTAACTGCTCTTGCAGAGGACCCGTGTTCAATTCCCATCACCCACATGGTGGCTATGAACCATCCTTAACTCCAGTTCCAGGGGAATCTAAAGCCCTCTTCTGATCTATGTGGCATTGCATGGCATGGGTACACTCACATACATGCAGGCAATAAACTCATATACATAAAATAAAAAGAATAAAATATTAAAAAGGGTATTCTTTAATATTTTAAATACATACATTCATGGTATCTTCAAATAATTAAAATTTCATTTTTCTTTTCTTTTTCTTTGTGTATGAGTGTTTTGTCTGCATGAATGTAAGTGCACCACATGCATGCAATGCCTGCAGAGGCCAGAAGAGGGTATCTGATCCCTTGGAACTGGAATTAAGGACAGTTGTTAATTGCCATGTGGGTGCTGGGAACCAAACCTGGGTCTTCTGCAAGAGTAGCCAGTGCTCTTAACCTTTGGGCCACCTCTCCAGCCCCAGTATTTATTTGTCGTATAATAATATTTTCACCTTCTTTACTCTGTTTCATTGTACTGGCTGAAGCATCTGGAACAATGCTGCCTAGAAATGGTAGCAGCAGACTGACTTTCTCTTTATCTCAAGTGGAAGTTTTTGGTGTCTCACCATTAAACATAAGATTGACATAAGGATATTACTTTCTATTCCCAGTTTATTAAGAATTTTAATATTAACAAAATGGTCACATTCATATATATTAATAATCAGAAAATTGAAATTTTTAGTGATAAAATTTAATTAGCATAGAAAAAACGCTGTATAATTAAGATTTGTGCAATTTTCTGTATTATAGTGTCATACCGCAACAAAAAGTTTTTAAAAATTAAGAAATTAGAGAAAAAGATTTGGTGTAGACTAGAAATATCACTGCCAATATCTTTCCATTTAATCAGCTGTCTTGGGAAGTCAAGATACTTCGGTAACTTCTATTCTATGTGCCATTTAAGTGTCAGGCATGACAATTGTTACTCCAGGCACAGCATGTACAGTGATAAAGCATGCAAATCAAGTCCCTTTTATGAGAAATGGAGAGGCAAATAAAATCTAAAGCAACATAAGGAAAAGGAAAGACATCTCTTTGAAAGCCATTTTCACTCATTATATATAATGTAAAGTCCATGGTGTAAATGTCTATACGGATTCATATAAGAAACACCAGTTTCTCTGCTTAACTACTAATAAGAACAAAAAATTCTATTAAAAGGGACTTTTAGAGTTTAGCGAGTATAGATATGAATTAAATATTTTTCTTTATACATACTTGTTAGTCTGGTCAACAACTACACAGTTTCCATTAGGAATTAATTCTATATCATTTCTGTCCCAGTGTACCTGTAAACACAAGTGAATTTAGATAACGCCGAAGACAATTCTGAACAATGCATTACTAACACTTTGAAGAATACCTCATCTCCTATAAGATTTTTAAAAGCATAGTTTGTTGCACACAAACAGAACTAGCACTAAAGGTACAAACAAAAAGATTACCATTCACCATGCAGAATGAAAAAGAAATTTCACTTACCTGAACTGATCATATTAAATGAAATTATAAAACTGCCATATCTCAGTATCTTTTTTTTTGTAACTGATTTTTTTTATTCTTTATTTTTTTTCATTACGGCTTTAACATATTCAATAACAATTTCCAGAGCAAGGCTACATCTCTTCCAAAAGTGACTGTAAATTTTTAGGTTCACAGTTGAATTAATACAGTCATACAATATTGAACTCAGTATAAGCCATATTTTTATATAATGCAGATCCCATGTGGTAGATTTGCAAAAATGGCCAGCAATTTCTCCTACCCTATTTTATTTTTAACAATTTAAGATTTTATTTTGTTTTATTATCTTTAAATATTTTATTTATTATTATTACTTTTTTTTAATAGAGCATAGGGTAGGGGTTTATTTACAGAAGAGTGGGCAGCCCACATTTACGGCTGCATCATAATGAGTATGTATTTAAGTCCACACACTGAAATACAGATCCTGTGACCCCCAAGAGCTGCACAAAATGGTGAGAGAGGTGCCTCTTGGTGTTCTTGGCTTATATATCCTTTGCCCCTCCCCTGACATGCAGCTAAGGTCAACTGATTGGGTGGGAGGGGTAACTGACTCCCCCCTTGACTCCTTGATGAGTGTGGGAAGGAGGTGTGACTATAGCTTGCTGGCATAGTGGTCAGAGGACGTTTCCAGTTAACACTCCACCCCTTCCTTTGGCTCTTACATTATTTCCACCAACCTCTTCTGCAAAAGTCCCTGAGCCTTGGAGGGAGTGGTAGGTGTGGAATGATCTTCCTCCCATTGTGGCAAGGCATTGAACTTTTGAGTCCCTGTATCATCTGTTTTCCATGGGCTGTTGGCCAGTTTCAGTGGGATTTTATCTACACCATGTGGAGGCTGGATCCAGACGCTCCCAGGCAGTCTGCTGAGTTCTTAGTGTCTAAGCCAGACAGAGGCCAGAACAGCCACTCTCAGGATTTCTGCTAAGGTTTGTCCTACCCTGATTTTCATTCCATTTTGCAATGTAATTGTGTGATACTCTGGCTATGGCCATGTGAAATGCTTTGCCAGTGGGATCTGGCAGAAGCAGAAACTTTTGTCATTCCATGCCATTTCCTATACTGTTTGTAACCCTGAATCCACCATGAAGGCACCTCAGTGGCCTGGTAGTGGATAAGAGATCATGTGGACAGAGATGAAGCAGCTCCAGCTGAGGTCCCTATAAGCCAACCAAACCATGAGTATCAGGTATGCAAATGAGGTCATTACATACCTTCCAGGCCTGTCTGGAAACTGAAATAATCATGTTTATTGCTTTAACATACTAAATTTTCAAGTCAAGTTGGATGTGACACAGTATATCTAACTGATGAATTCAACTCATTAAAAAATGAGAAAAAAACCTTTTTCGTTAGCATCATTCAGAAATTTGTAAAAGGTGACATGCTGTGGTAAGCATGTAAAGGATTAATCAAAATGAAAACTGATTTATATTTGTAGTTTTTGATACTCACATTAAAGTGGATGTAATATACTTCTCCAAAGTCACTGCTTTCATCATCCAGAAGTGCTTGCAAACTCCTACAAAAATAATTTTGTTAAAAAAGCAATAGTCATGATCACTAGTTACACCACTGCCATGGATAACTTCAATTTTCAACTTCATTAAAGTAGGAAATACCAAGGACATTTGTGAGGCATGCCTTTGGATGTGCCTGGGAGGAAGATTTAAAATGTGGGTACCACCATTCCATGGGCTGGAGTCCCAGACTGTTGAGCTGTAAGAAGATCCAGCCACATGCTCCATGAACTCCAACATGCCTTTCCCACCATGATGGACTGTATTCCCTCAAACTTTGAACCTAAATAAATCCTTGCTTCCTTAAGTTGTTTCTTGTTGTGTATTTGGTCACAGCACTGAGAAAAGTAACTACAACAGACATCTAAGATAAATATCAAGCACATAGCTATTCTCAAGATAAGAAATGAGATACAGAAGACAACATCTATTTCTTTGCCCATTGAGTCTAAAGAAGGCCAATTAAAAGCATGTTTGTCTGCAGGTTCCTGCAGGTTACCCTCCTGATTTGCAGTTCTCAAACTCTTTTTAACACTATTTGGAAGCAATATTTCATTTTGAAACAAAAATTAGCCTGCTATTTTTGTCTGGCTTTTTTTTTTTTTTTTTTAGAGGATGTTTTTATGGTTCCCTTTTTTATTTTTTAAGTTTTATTTAATAACCATGTGACTAGGAGAAA
>NW_008348089.1:9197214-9236943 GCF_000622305.1 Nannospalax galili | reverse complement strand
TTTTATTATTTTTTTGTTGTGTGTGTGTGTGTGTGTTGCCTGCATGTATGTGAGTGTACCTGTGTCATGCAATGCCTCGGAGGTCAGAGGAGGGCTTCAGATTCCCCTAGAACTGGAGTTAAGGACAGTTTGTAGCCGCCATGTGGTTGGTGAGAATCAAACCCGGGTCCTCTGCAAGAGCAGTCAGTGCTCTTAACCGCTGAGCCATCGCTCTTTTTTTTTTTTTTTTTTTTTTAAAGACAGGGTCTCACTATGTAGCCCTGGGCTGTCCTGGAACTCACTATATAGACCATGCTGGCTTGGAACTCACAGACATATACCTGCCTCTGTCTCTGGAATGCTGGGATTAAAGACATGCACCACCATGCCTGGCTAGCCTGCCATTTTAATATACATTCCATAACATGAGTAAGATTGAGAATTTTTACTTAAGAGCCACTTCTATTGTTTTGTTGGTATTCTTCTTGGACACTTTCTGTATTTTTCTAAAAAATGTGTGGGGATGGTCTATACAGCAAGGATATTAATGCTTTCTACTATATGTCACTGTGGTTTTGTTTGTTCATTTTGTTTTATTTTCTTGAGACAGAATCTTGCTATGTTGCCCTGGCTGGATTGGAACTCATGAGGCAAACCAGGCTGGCCTCCAACTTGTAACAATTCTCTTGCATCTGCCTCCAGTGTGCTATTATAAGCATGCATCACTGCATCCAAATTATTGTCATTTTTTTTTTTGCCAAATGGTAACTTGTCTTTTAACTACAAAATAAATTCCTATTCCTACCTTAAAGGTGCTGACCAGGAAGCAACTTTTAATGTAAGAACCACTAGCATATTTTGTATCACAATATACTGTGATATTTTTGAAGGGACTGGAGAGATGGCTCAGTGGTTAAAAGCTCTGGTTTCTTCTGCTCAGGATCTGGGTTTGATTCCCAGCACCCACGTGGTAGCTAACAACCACCCATAACTCCAGTTCCAGGGGCTTCAACACCCTCTTCTGACCTCCACGGGCATTGTGCAACATGGACGCTCTTACACACATGCAGGCAAATACACTCATACACATAAAATGAAAATAATAACTAAAATATTCAAAAAATTGTTTTGAGACAAGTCATGGTAACAACTCTTTAATTTTAGAAAATGAAAGTATGCTCTGATAATTCTTACCAAAGCTAAAATTGTTTTTAAAATCTAAAATACTAATGTTGAATATGAAAATATTATTGGTATATGGTTAAATATTTATCTAAATGTTAAAAAGAGACTGTGTTTACTTACTTTCCAAAAACAGGACTGAGTTCTATTAAGTCTTCCAATGATGGCATTTGGCCCAAAAGTTTCTTGAAGACTGCCAGTGGGAAAGGTATGTTGGCAACATTGCGGTTAAAAAGGGAAAGTCCACAGAGAATCCCAAAGAAGTAGTACCTCTTCTCCTCAAATTTAGGCTGAAAAGAGAAAAATAATCTTTTCTCCTATGGGCAAAAGGGAACGCCAATTTAAATACATTATCAGCTTATAACAATCGAAGATTACCTCACAATCACATCACTACCTCATCTCCCAGTATGAAACAGTCTGCAGACTTAATTTTCTATTCTTGTTTCTCATAAGCCAAGAGAAGAGAACTTACCCTGACAGGAAACCACATACAGGAAGCCTCTTCAGGATATGTGAACATCTCATATTCTGCATGGGTCATCGTTTCAAAGAGACAGTCAAAGAACTCTCTCTGAACTCCTCCCATGCCATATCCAATTTCTCCATCAAAGGAAACCTGAAGAAACACAACAAAATATTGTGTCATTTTCAGGGCTTGTACTGGTATATACAAAGCCTTCTTTACTTAACAATTATGGATCCAAGTTTTTGGTAGGCACTATAGTTAAGTAACTTACTCCTCATCTATAATATCCCAAGTAATTCTATGATGCTAATGAGGCTTTGAGAATTTAATGAACTTTCCCAGGTTTATGCAACATCCTGGAAGTACATTTTAAATTTCCTCCTATGGTTGTCACATCTCAGAGCCTATGGTCTTTATCACTAAACTATCACTGTCATTATTGTAGTCATCAGATCCATGAAATATAAAGAAAATAGACAGAAATGATAAGTATCAAGATTTTAATAAAACACACACACACACACACAGAGCGGGAAATAAGGTATCTGTGAACTTTACTGTTTGTTCTTTGAAGATGCAGCACCCACTTTTGATAACCACTGCTCTCCTAGATGATTCTATCCAGGCCATTGATGATGGTCAGTCTTGATGGCCAACTTGATGAGATTTAGAATCGCCATGGAAATTAATCTTTGGATATGTTTGTGAAAGATTATCTAGATTAAGTTACTTGAGGTTGGATGATCATCCTAAATGTGGGTGATACCATTCCATGGGTTGGGGTCCCACACTAATAAAAAGGGGACAACATAAAAAGAAGCCATCACTTCCTGCTTTCTGACTGGCACAATGTGACCAGCTACATCCGGTTACTGGTGCCATGCCATCCCTACCATGATGGACTGCGCTCCTTGGACCGTAGCCAAAAGAAACTCTTCCCTCCTCAAGTTGCTTTTGCTGGGCATTTTGCTGCAGCCATAAAACACATAGCTAACACATCATCTCTTCTCCTTCAGTCACCTCCCTGCTCATTCTTGCCTTTCTTTCTTAGAAGCTTTAGTTTGGGTTTACAAACATGATGTGGTCTCTCTTATCCTCAAAAGGAAAAAAAAAATCTCAGGATTGCCTTCAATCCAGACAGGTTACCCCTTCTATTCTAGGATGCCCAACTTCTGAGAATGCATACCAACTTCCAAACTCTCGTTTCTACTTAGATGGTTCCACAAGATCCACTAAAACCAGTTTGTCCAAGGACCTTCTCACATCGCCTCCTTTTGATTTTGACAATACATTATACTCTCTTCACTGTACCTTCTTTCTCTTTCTTTATTGGTAGGGGGAGGAGGGATAAAGTCTCAGGCAGCCTAGGCTGACCTCAAACTTACTATGTAGCCAAGGATATTCTTGAACTCCTGATGCTCCTCCCTGACCCAAAATGCTAGGATTACAGGTCTGTGCCCCATGCCTGGCTACCTATCATTTCTCTTGTTTTTTCTTATGAAGCATTCTTTTTTTCTAACTTAATTTTAATTAGTTAATAAAAATTTATTTATTAATTTATATTAATTTTAATTTTTTCTAATTCTAATTTCTTTTTCTTTCTGCTGCTGGCTTAATTTTAGAATTTCTTGCTGTTCTATACTAATTCATCTCTCTGCATCTTCCCTAAATGTTTTTTTTCCATTTGAACATTATGTACTGTTTATATGTATTTAACCTTTAGATCCACTATGTTTTCTCTTTGAGCTGACAAAGGCTTACTTCTAAAGGACTGCTCAACATTCCACCCACATATCCCACTAACACCCCAAATAGCTCCTAACTGTTTTTTTTTATTTGGGTGCCTGCCTCTTCTGTTCCCCAGAGAAGTAAGTTTCAGGGAAATACTGAAATCTCTTCAGTAAGACCAGGGGTCTGGTACTCAGAAATCTGCTGGTCTTACAAAGTACCAGTTTCTCCATAAGCTCATTGAAAGATCAAATGGAATAACCTATGTGAGATGCCTCACGCAGAGTCAAGAGAATGGTGAACGTTCACTGAGTGTTACGTGTATTGAGAAATAGAAAAATGGTAATCCAGGATCTCCTCTGTTAAATATTATTAAATCAATCTTTATTTGTCAGAAGTGGGAAGTTTAGTGCCTGCTATTTGGGCCCAAGCCCTTGGCACTGATACTTATCAATTGTGCTGCTTTTGGATAAGTTACCTGTACCTCAGCTTCCCCATCTGTAAAGTGAGGAGAAATTAGTACCTACAGCACAGCATTGCTGAAGGGCAACATAGAAGGTGTAATGAATTTTTAACAGTTCTTGGCACAAGGAAGGCTTTCGACAGTGTACCTACTGTTACTACTCTGTGTCAAATGCCAAACAGAAAGATTATATAGCATGCTTAAGGAAAAAATCATTTCTGAATGTTCATTACATTGTTAAATGTACAATTATATCATGCCCCTACCATTTTTGTAATAAGTCTCTTCTTCCACAAGGCAACATGGATTCCTGCATCAGCAGAAACACACCATTATGCCCTGTGCTGACGCCCTCATCAAGCAACTATTCAGACTGGGTGAGGCCTTTGGAGAGACTAGGCTGTATAGGGCTAACACTGGACTAGCTGCCTCTCTGGGGTTGGGGGGAGAATCATCTCACACACTGGTTTGGTTCAAGCACACTGAGTAAGGACCCATAGCTACTACTTGAAACTCAAAGGGAATTGGGGAGAGCTCGCAACAGACTATCTTTGTGACAAGAGGAGATCTTTTCCTTTATCTAAGACCCTTTGCTCCTTTCTTTTGTGTTTTTCTTCATCCTACCACAAGAATATTAGACAAGAATGATACTTTACCCATAACTCCCTCCTCAGGTCTTCATTTTCAACTTGGCTTAGCTGATTCAAAACATCATCAACCAAATGATCCCTTCTGACTTTAAGATTAAAGGTGGCTGCCAAGGTTAAACCAGTCTCTTCCAGAATTCCTTCAAAATTCAAACCCGCTATAATCTTTCTTTCCTAAGAAAACAAAAATGTTTCATTTAATTTTCCCATTTGCTTTCTTAAAATAGGAATTTAAAAAATGGAATAAAACAATTCTGTTTCAAAAGTGCACTTTGCATTTATGATAACTGCCTGACATGTACTCCTGGTGGTAAATGTTTGCTCTCAGCCAGCAGAAGCATGCAACCTATGTAATTAGCTACTTTGATGAGAGAACCTGGGTGAGCAGGGAAGTGGCCAACCACAGGCTTCATTGAACCAATTTATCCTGTCTGCATAATTATTAATACTTAAGCCACCAAAGATAATTATCCCCAAAGGCTAGGAGATTTACCAGTATCTGCTGGAACAGGGCACTTCTCACGCAGAAGAGAAGCTTGGGTGTTTAGAAAGAAAGGAAGCTACAGGATAATGCCAGACCCCATTAATCAGGAAGCTAATGTAAGAGAGATAAGGAGGAAAGGAATGTGGGAGATGGGAAGGGAGAGGATGACAGAAGAGGGAGAGAGAGGTACAAGAGGAAGGAGAGAGAGAAGGAAGGGAAAGGAGAGAGGAAAGAGAAGGACAGAGAGAGGGAGGAGAAGGAGAGGGGAAGAGACAAAGGGAGAGAGAGAGAGGGAGAGAGAGGGAGAAAGAGAGGAGCTTGAGGGAAAGGGAGAGAGAGAGAGGGAGAGAGAGAGAGAGAGAGAGAGAGAGAGAGAGAGAGAGAGAGGAGGTGGGGGGATCAGTCCATTCTGAAACCAAATGGCAATTTGAGGTCATTGAAGTCTGTGGTTCTTAGTAGAATGGCAATGAAATACCAGTTCTATAAATTTTCACTGGAAGTTTGTGCAGATTTAAGGGGACAAGGTTACAGAAATGGATACAAAACAAAAATATATCACATTTTTTCCATTTCTTTTGTTAAATATCTCATTTATAGTCATATTTAGAACTTAGAAATCAAGTTCTTCTAAAAAATACTTTTATTGGGAACTAATACTTTTATCAGTGATTAAGAGCACAGGCTGCTCTTGCAGAGGACCTGGGTTTGATTTCCAGTACCCATAGGTGGCTAACAACTGTCCATAACTCCAGTTCCAGGGGTTCTAACACCCTCTTCTGACCTCTGTGGGCACAGTGCAACTTGGGTGCACTTACACGCATGCAGGCAATACACTAGAGGCAGGCGGATCTCTGTGAGTTCAAGGCCAGCCTGGCCTACCTAGTGAATTCCAGGACAGCTGGGGCTACAGGGAGACCCTGTCTCAAAAAGACCAAAAAAAAAAAAAAAAAAAAAAAAAAAAAAAAAAAGATAGTAAACAAAAATTTAAAAAATAAAATAAGTTTTGCTGAGAATTTCATACAACGTGTTTTGATCATATTCACCCTCCACTCCTCCCTCTAACACCTCCAAGATCCACCCCCACGATCCTACTATTTCCCCCAACTTTGTGTCTTCTTTTGTTCTCCAATTTGTGCTGCCCACATACTCCTGGGTGTGGGGCCACCTACCAGGACTCACATCTTTAAAGAAAATCAACTCTCCCTCCCCCAGAACCCACCGACTGTCCATAGCACCTCAGTTGGAGATAGGGGCTCATGAACCCCTTCCCACTCCATGCTGCAGTGTTGACTGGTTGCTCTTGTGTGTGCACACAGCTGCTGTGAGCTGATGAGTGCAGTGGTTCTGTCATGTCCAGAAGACACTGAGAAACCAAATTCTTATTTTATAAATGCATTGTATGAAATTATCTACTATAAGGACATATATTTGTGAATTATACATAACCATGAACACTTTTAAATACTTTATGGAAGGCTCTATTTTGAATAGTTTACCTATACTAACAAATTTAATCATAAATATGTAACAAGGTATGGATTCTCTGTTGTATGTCCTTAAGCTCCTTGTTTTACTATTATTTATTTATTTATTTATTTATTTATTTATTTTGTGTGTGTCTGTATGTGTATGCAACACGCATGCGTGTGGGTGTAGAAGCCAGAGCACAATTTTTGGGAGCTGGTTCTCATCTTCTACCTTGTTAAGGTGAAGTATCCCTTCTTAAAGATGGCCTAAGAGTTTCCTGATGAATCTCCTCCTGTCCTGCCTCCCACCTTGCTAGTAGGAGAGATGGGATTACAGATGTATGCTACTACAGCCAGATTACTTTCGCTTTTTTTGAGACGAGATCTCATGTAGCTATTTAGCTCAGGTAGGCATTGATTCACTATGAGCCAAGGATGGTCTTGAACTCCTGTTCCTCCTCCCCAACCCCCAAATGCTGGGATTATAGGTGTGTGTCACCATGCCCAACTGGCATTTTTAATTGTCTGATTATAAGTCTCAAACTACTTTGAGTATATACCGACAAACAGAACCACTTCAGCTGGTAACACTACATTGAAAGCACTAACTTTTACAAATCTTAATTATGGTTCCATAAAAATATCAGCCATTTATGGGATCCTGATTTCAAGAATCCTTTGCAATCTCTATTCTTGCTACACATCTTTCATTCTGCCCAGGTTTCTACATCCCTGAGTGCTACAATTACTGAGCAGTCTCCTTTTCACAACCAAACACTGCACATCTAAAGCTTTTATCATGTGATGTATGCTAATGAAGACACCCAACTAGGCATACATACCTGCATTTTAAGAAGAGAATCTGCTTGCAGTAGTTTAATTTTTGATAGAGTAGTAAAGATAAATGGAAAATGACTGAATATGATGCAGCGTGGCGATTCTGCAAAAGCATCCTAAAAATGAAAATTATGAGAATTCTGCTTCATTGAAAGACAGAGCCATCTCACACTTACTTTACAGCTTTACTGTTCTTTTGTTTTAAAATCTCAGTATTTCCAGCCAAAGGAATCCTAATTGTTGGTTCTCATAAAGAATCTGTTTAACACTTACTAATCAAAGGTGCATAAGCCTAGTACTTCCAATGCCCATTTAATTTTCAAATTTAATCATAGAATTCAGATGCTTTCCCAGAGTCTATTCTGCTGCAACCCAAGTTTTTGCAAAGAGAAATTGGTTCAGATGTACTGGGTAAATGAAGATGGTACAATGTGGAGGGCTGGCTAGCTTTTACATGTGCTTTTCCAGGGAAGGACTGACTTGCTAAATGTAATAGAAGACAATCTTTAGGGAAAGGAAAATTACCTCAGGGCAGCTGCTGTTCTGACAAAAGCCCTTAATTGTATTTAAAAAAATAATTTATTGAGCGTTTCATACATGCATATAAGGTATTTTGATCAAATCCATGCCTACTCCCGCCCCTCCCCAAATTCCTTCTATGAAGCCAGCATCACAATGTCCTTGGGCCCTTTAACTGTATTTTAAGGAAGATTTTTAAAACCTTGCCTTTGCAAGGACCCCTAGCCCAGAGCCACAACCCAGCACCTGGGGCATCACAAGATCTGCTATGGCCTCTTCTTGGGCACCAAGGGTTTATGCTGTTTAGCGCCCTATGTCCTTCTCTCAGGAGAGGATGAACAGGTTTCTACTTTTTAAAAGACTGCATGGTCCCATATTCTCATAGCTCCTCCCATCATGTGCTTGCCAGAGTGGTCCAAGTTTTCTTCTAGGTAGCAATCACTTTCTGCATTGCCCCAGCTGCAAAATTGCAGACATTTTGAGTCCTGCTTTTTCCCACAAGACCTGGTATTTCAATTACGCAATTTTTCAGAGTACTAGATTTTACAGAAATTCATCGAAAAAGTTATATCATACATTTCCACATTAACTCAATGATGATCAAGTTTCCTCTTTGAACATATTGTACTTACTAAGCTCATTTTGTAAAAGGATCTTCTGAATGCTTCTTCATTAAAGTTGAGCCAGCCTGAGAGTTTATCTACTTCGAAAATATTTTCAGGCAGTTGGTATTTAGTCTGGTTTACCTTAAATAAAACAACCCATGAGAAGGTTTTATTTTATTTTTATTTTTTGTGTATGAGTATATTGCCTGCATGTATACAAGTGCACCTGTGTCATGCAATGCCTACAGAAGTCAGAAGAGGGTGGTGGATCCCCTGGCACTGGAGTTACAGACAGTTGTTAGCACCATGTGGGTGCTGGGAACCAAATCCAGGTTCTCTGTAAGAGCAGCCAGTGCTTTTAACTGCTGAGTCATCTCTCTAGTCCCCAGGTTTTATATTTTAAAACAATTTTATCAGATAGCTCTTAATTAGATTATCTGAACAGTAAATTAAACACTTGACAACCAGAATAAAATTCTGTTTAATTGCCAAAGCCCCAAGTTTTATGAACATAACGATTATTGATGATGTGATGACAAACTTCTAGTCACTTTTGATTCATAAGAAAATCTTAAGTCCAAAAGCAAGTAACAGTTCAGTGTGAAAGCAAAGTACTCTGAGGCCCTGTTCTTCACGTTTAGTCTTTACAGCTTAACAATATACCAGTCAAAGACAGTCTCCCTGCCGAGGTGTATGCACAACAACTTCCCTATGAAAATATGGGAGGAATTACTAGCCTGCATCCCATGAAATGATCAAGATTGTTATGACACATTCATACACATGAAGATTTGACACAGTTGATGATGCTGAAAAACAGTGACACTAGGTGCTTCAGACATTAAATTATTAATGTTCAGACATTCGATTATTAGAGTTTGACTTGGATGAGCAAACATAGTCTTGGCTTAAATTACTAATTCTCTGATATTCTTAAAACTTACCCTGGTTAGGAACTGAGGCCATTCATCTAGAATAATCTTACTGACTCTCACTCTGATCCCAGATAATTCAGTCCTACTATTACTACTTGAAGCTATTTCACCTCTGTGGCACACCAAATTCCCAATACCTGAAAACAAAATAACCTTCAAGTCATGAATTTAAGCATCATCAGGAGCCTGGCAGCCACCAACTATCCTTTAAGAAACTCTGAGCCAGACATCTGGGAAAGATGGAGGAATATAGTTTGGGAACTAAAGGGAACAGTATTTTATCACTCCATCTACTTCTCCTAGAATCGACTTGATCAACCTTCCAGGAAACCTCTTCTACCATCAGACTCACAGACTTTCTCCACAGACTGGACTTGCTGCTGTGACAGCACCGAAAGCAGCCACCACTGCCATAGGGGCATTTTCACCCCGGCAGCCAGGGCTAACGGACTCCAATCTGCAGATCTTAAAAGCAAGTCAGTAGAGATTTTACAGAAGGGATTTCCAGTGACTGCTCCAGAGCCACCATCAGAAAAGGTAAAGCTGTGGCAGCCAAGCACCAGCTCTGAACAGTGCTGACCCTGTGGGAACCCAGCAAGTATAGTGGGCTGCCCGGCTGTCCACAACTCGCAGGGCAGAGTCAAGTAAACTCCACATACAGGGTGATCTAGGTGCCCACATAGAGAATGGGTCCATTTAAAAGCAACATGGAGCACAGCCTGAACCAAGACCAAGGAAACAAAGCGGCCCATCAGCCAAGGAAAGGAAAGCAACACCCAGGCCAGTGATCTCATTTTCTCCTATTTCCACTCAGCACTCCTTCCCTCTGGGGCTATTCTTCATCTACCAGTGAGTCCAGCGCCTCTCTGGACATTTGCTTTTTTAAAAAAAATTTATTGAAGTTTTGTAATTTCATACAACAGTTCTTAATCAAATTTAGACACCCCCTCCCATCCATGCCCCCATCCCCCCACCAGACCTCATGTATTCCGCCATACATGTTAAGTCCCATCCAGCCAAGCATTTGTACCCAGATGTCCTTCAGTGTAAATTCATTCACCGGAATCTAGTTAGCCCATCTAGAGGTCATATGTAAGGTATACTCTCCCTCATCCAGCACCAATCAGTTTCCAATAGATCTCAATCTAGGGCCAGCCCCAGACCCTTTTCTCTCCTCCCCTCTGGGCCCTTGTTTAATTGAGTTGGCATGGGCCCTGTGCTCGATGCCACCATTGCCACAAGTTCACATGGAAGCTTTCATATAAGCAGAAGCTTTCGGGCCACTCTCTGGCCATTTTTATGTCCATAGCACAGGAGGGCTTTGCCTCAGGCCAACACTGTCCCCTAGTCCCCTACTGTTCACACCTTTTACATACACACTCTCTCCCTGTCTCTTTTCCCCTTGTTTTCTTCTCTTCCTTGCCTCTCTCTTTTCCCATACCCATTTCTCTTAATGTTACAAAGCCCAGAGCTGGATCTGCTTTATGATGTCTGATGACATTTCTTTACCTCCTTTTTAGTCTGCCATTAACCAAAACTCCCATATAGCCACCCAATTTTTTGCCTTTGCCTCAATTATTCCCACTCCTATGTATGTCCCCTACCTCCTATCTAACAACCTAAAACTTACTGAAAGTGAGACCTGCCTTGCTGAGTTACCTTGCCTGCATGTTCTTTGTGCAGTACGGTAGGGTCTTTGGCCCTCAGATTTTATTTCAAACAGTTAACTACTGGATAGTGTGTTGCTGCAGACAGTAGTCAGCCCACAGGAGCAGACTAGAGGTACAGCCTGGTGCCCAGACACCAGTTTAACAGATGAAAATATAAACACAACTGTACCACAACCTAGTCTCTCCTGAACACTGAAAACATATACATTGAAAGAAGAGTCGCAACCTGAATTAAAAGAACAAAAACAAGCCAGGCGTGGCGGCGCACGTCTGTAGTCCCAGAACTTGGGAGGCAGAGGCAGGTGGATATCTGTGAGTTCAAGGCCAGCCTGGCCTACATAGTGAGTTCCAGGACAGCTGGGGCTACAGGGAGACCCTGCTTCAAAAAGACAAAAAAAAAAAAAGAACAAAAACAACAACAAAGCTTAATCAATGATCTAACTCGATTGGCAGATCCCAGCACAGAAACACGAGTGACATAAAAACCCAAGTGTTGTAGTTTGGCTTCTCTGTGATAAAACACTGACCAAGAGCTTACACTTCCATGCCATAGTTCATCACTGAGGAAAGTCAGGGCAGGAGCTCAAGGCAGCAGCCTGCAGGGCAGGAATTAAAACAGGGACCATGGTCTTACTAGCTTTCTTCTCTGGCCTGCGCTCAGCCTGCTTTCCTAGACAACCCAGGACCATCTTCCCAGGAGTGGTACCATACACAGGGGGCTGAGCCCTCCCATATCACTCAAGAATCAAGAAAATGCTTCATAGATGGCCACAGGCCAATCTGATGGAAGCAATTCTTCATTTGAGGTTTCCAAGTTTAAAGAAAAAGAAGCCCAACCAGATACAAGAGGCACATAGAATACCAAACAGATAGGACCAGAATACAACATCTTCATCTTAAATTATTGCCAAAACATTAAATGTACAGAACAAAGAAAGGACATTGAAAGCTGCAAAGTAGAAGGACCAAGTCCCCATGCAAAAGCAGACCCATTAGAATAATTGTTGACTTTTCAATCCAAACCATAAAAAGCAAGAAGGGATTGGACTGAAAGATCACAACTGCTAACCCAGTCCAGTACATCCAGCCAAACTATCTGTCATAATTGATGGTGAAAGAAAAACTTTCCATAATAAAAGCAGGCTAAAAGAATTCATGCCCACCAGCCAGATCTATAGAGGATACTGGAGGGAATGCTTCAGTCTGAAGAAAAGAGTAAACACACTCAAGGGACCACAGCAGGAAAATATATGATATTATGACACTCATTAAACAAAAGAAGAATAAGAAAGTCCCAAACACTACAAAATCAACAAAATGACAGGGAGCAATACATACATTTCAGTAATAACTATGACAACAACAATAACACTGACAAAATTAATGATTTCAATTCACCCATCAAAATACACAAACTAACAGACTGGATTAGAAAACAGCATCTTCTTTTTTTTCTGCCTCCAAGAAACATACCTTATTCCCAAAGACAAACACTATCTGAGGGTAAAAGGATAGAAAAAAAATATTCAAACATATGTAAACAGGAAACAATCATTGCTATAAGTATCTGACAAAATAGGCTTCAAACCAATTCTTGTCAGAAGAGATAAAGAGGGTTACTCCATATTGATCAAAGAATCAATCCACCAAACAGAAATTATAGTTCTAAATATATATACTCCAAATATAGACTGCTCCAATTTAGTAAACCAAACACTACTAGATGTAAATCACAGATTAACCCCAACACAGTAATAGCGGGTGACTTCAATACCTGACTCTCACCATTAGCCAGATCACTATACAAAAAATGAATAAACACTGGAATTAAATGACACTCTACCTCAAATGGACCTAACAGACAGCTACAGAATATTCTACCCAAATACCAAGAATACACTTTTTTCTCAGCATTACATGGAACCTTCTCTAAAACACATCACATAGTAGGACACAAAGTACGCCTCAATAAATATAAAAAATTGAAACTACATCCTTTTTCTGTCTGACTACAATGAAATAAAGCCAGAAATCAACAGCAAGAGAAACTACAGAAACTATACAAACTTATGCAGATTAACCAACACAGTACTGAATGATGAATGGGTCATTGCAGAAATAAAGAGGAGATTTTAAAAGTACCTAAAATTGCTGGGCGTGGTAGTGCATGCCTTTAATCCCAGCACTTGGGAGGCAGAGGCAGGCAGATCTCTGTGAGTTCAAGGCCAGCCTGGTCTACACAATGAGTTCCAGGACAGCTGGGGCTACAGAGAGACCCTGCTTCAAAAAGACCAAAAAAAAAAAAGTACCTAAAATTAAATGATGATGAAAAGACAACAGATCCAAGTCTATGGAATATAATAAAACTCAGAGGCCGGGCGTGGTGGCACACACACTTGGGAGAAAGAGGCAGGCGGATCTCTGTGAGTTCAAGGCCAGCCTGGTTTACATAGTGAGTTCCAGGACAGCTGGGGCCACAGGGAGACCCTGCTTCAAAAAGACCAAAAAATAAATAAATAAAAAAAATAAAAACCAACTAACCAACCAACCAAACAAACAAACAAAAACCAACTCAGAGAGAGCTAAATAAGCAACCTGATGATGAAGCTCAAGACATTGGAAAATCAGGAACAAATGAATCCCAAAAGCAGTGGATGGAGAGAAATAATAAAGACCATGGCAGAAATTAATGCACTAGAATTGAAAAAAATAAAAAGAATCAATGAAATAAAGAGTTGATTCTTTGGAAATATAAGCAAAATTAACAAACCTCTAGTTAAATTAACCAGAAGAAAGAGACAAACCAAATTAATAAAATTAGAGATTAAAAGGGAGGCATTACAACAAACATAGAGGAAATTCAGAAAATCATGAAGAGAATCTTATGGTAAGATCCTATTGCTGAAGACACTATACACATTGATCATAGGATATGGAGAAATCAAGTTGGTACTGTCCAGGAAGCTTTATCCCTGCTGACTAGCTTTCATGCTACTGGAAGGTACTATTCAGGCTGTTGGGGGAGGAGGAGACATCATCAGCAGTCTTACTGAACTGTGAATTGTGTGATCTGCAGTAATGTCCAGCATGGTAAGATATGCCCATAGATGCAATAGTGGCACAAATGCTATGGGGTAAATAATCACTTTCTGATTAGATTTAAGACCTGCGCCACAAGAGAAAACACATGCCTAGTACTGTGAATCTGACCAACAACTCATGTTTGAGGAGATCACAGGCCCGAGGGGTGAACCTACTATTATTATTCTGCTAAATGGACAGAATATCAAATTTCCCTCTGAATTCATATGTCTCTTGCTTTTTTTTTTTTGGTTGTGAGCCTGAGCCCTTAACAGCTCCACCAGCTCTCCAGTCCTAAATTCACGTCTTTACCCAACTATTAATGTGGCTCTCAGACCTCATCAGAGAAGTTTCTTCATACAGTGAACAGTGGTTAACACAGAAAATGACAGCTGGTCAAAATGAAGAGAATAAGAGTTAGTGGAGTGTTCAGCCACAAATGGGACATCTATATCACATCCCATCCCCAAAGCTCAGGGACCATGGTAAAAGAGGGGGCAGAAAGACTGTAAGAGCCAGAGGTTGAGGAAATCTAGAGCAAAACAGCATCTTATGGACATGACAGGACAGCTGCACTCATAAACTCACAGCAACTGAATTGCCTGGACATGACCTGCATAAGACCAAGCCAGTCAACATTCCAGAATGGATGATGAGGGGTTCGTGAGCCCCCATCCCTGAGAGTTATGGACAGTTGGTGGCTTCTGAGGGAGGGAGACTCAAATATCTTTAGTGGTAGGTAGACCATGTTCCCTGGCAGCCAGACCATGATCCAATGGATGGCCCCATATCCAGGAGTATATGAGCAACACAAATTATAGACAATAGTTTTTGTTTTAAAGAAGACATGAAATGGGAGGGGGTAGGGAAGTTGGAGAGAATCTGGGAAGAGTTAAGGGGAGAAAGTAAATATGATCAAAATATAGTCTATGAAATTATCAAATAATTAATAAAATATTTTTATGAAAAGGAACCCAGTCCAAATAATTCTAAAATAGGATCTTAATAATATATGCAAATCACAAGGCAGATGATAATAGCGACACTAAGAGAAGCTTTGAGCAGAAGCAGAGATGACCAAACTGACTGCAAAGACAAGATAGCAGAGTTACAAGGCATGTACAGAGGCTTACATTTATTTATCACAATCTATTTATTTGTGTGTGGGGGATGTGTGTGTGTGTCATGTATGTGGACATGCACATGCCAAAGCATACATGTGTAGGTCAGAGAACAACTTGCCCAAGTTGGCTCTCTTCTTTGACCATGTAGGAACTGAGGATCAAAATCAGGTCACCAGGCTTGGTGGTAAGTGCCTTTACCTTCTGAACTTTGCCACTTGCATAAGGTATACATATATTTAGATAAAAGGAAGCTTGAAAAGAAGGGAGGGGAGAAGAGGAACGGATAGGAGAATGAAGAAATTCCAAATAATGACCAAAAAAAATAAATTTAAGTAGCAAATTGGGGTGCCTGGAAATGAACAAAATTAGTACTTGAAATAAAAATATAAAAGACACATTTAATTACAAACAACAATCACTAAAATGACTGTTCATGAAGTGGGTGATTAAACTGAAGAAACTGCCCAGAATGGGTGCAGAAAGACTAAGACAGAAAATGAGCCAGAGTTTAAGACAATCCGGCGTAATTTTTTTTTCTGGTATTTTGAGAAAGGGTCTCCCTTGTAGCCCCAGATGGTCTGGAACTCACTATGTAGATCAGGCTGCCTTGATCTCAGACATCTGCCAGCCTCTGCCTCCCAAGTGCTGGGATTAAAGGCATGTGCAAAGATGCCCAGCTTTAACATATATATGTATATTAAATTGGAGAGATGGTTTGGCAGTTAAGAGTGCTTCCAGAAGACCTGAGTTTGGTTCTCAGCACCTATATCAGGCAGCTCATCACTGCCTGTAACTCCAGCTCCAGAGGATCCGACACCCTCTTCTGGCCTCTGTGGGCACCTTCACTTATGTGCATATATCTGCACATAGATGGTCTTGAACATATACATTATTAAAAATAAAAATAAATAAAATGAATGAATTCCATAAGCTACTAAAAGGTAACACATTTAAGATGTTATTTAGAGTAGCCTAAATATTTAAATATCCTGGAAGAGCTCCAACTTTTATACTAAAATAATAAAACTTTACTGAAATGCTATTTAATAAATGGATAGACACCAAAAGAGTTATAGTAATAAATAATATATTCACTTCTTACCAAAGTGAAACACAGTGCAATTCCAATCAAATTCCCAATGATATTTGTGTGTGTGTGTGTGTAATGACAAATTTTTGAAATTTATATAGAAAATGCAAGTATCCAAGCCAACCAAGATACACTTCAAAAACAAAGTAAGGTATGTTTCTTACCAGATAAAAACAATTAGTGTAGAGCTACACAAAATTACCAATGGTATAGAAAAGAGTCCGGAAGTGGATCCTACAGAGACAAACTTGGATCATGATAGAGTACACATTATATAATAGTGGGAAAAGAATAGTATTTCAGTGAATTGTTGCTTGGGTAACTTTTTTCAAATGAAAAATATCAAAATAGTCAAAATAACTCTTGACATAAATTCCCAATTATATTTAACACCAAATAGTGAAGGGCAAAGCTAAAATCAGCACCCCCAGTAGACTTGGGTTGCATAATCTCTGCACTGGAATCATGACTCACGGTCCCTGCTCTGGTTTTCCTCTAGTCACAGCCTTTCTCTGGTGTAAGGGGTCTGTAGAGTCAAGGGAACCTCTCTACATACAGCCTGCACAACCTCTTGCTTAGTGACCCCAGTCAACCTCCATGCCCTTTGGCTTCTGGGGGCAGACTGTTGCACAGAAAACCTCAGGGTTAGCCAAGAACTGCCTGTGGTGGGAAGTGGGATGGAACCAGGACATGAGGCATCAACAAAATGGCATGTGACGCCCACTGTTTTGCAGGATAAGATCAAACTGGGGGTTCCATGTATGCAGGGAAACATTTTACCAAATGAGCCACATCTCCAGCCCAGTATGTTTATTTTATTTAAGTTTGTTAGCTAGGCTTCCCTTCCTCTGTAGGCAAGTGCTTTACCTCTGAGCTATACACCCAGCCCTTGTTACCCTGGTTTTCTAATCTCTTAAATCTCAGACATATAGTGTACAGGATTCTATTTGGAATCTTCCTCTAGTACACCAGGGCATGATATTTACACATAATCAGAAAAGGACTAAGGCTGGTAAGACAGCTCAGTGGGTAAAGACCCTTGCTCCCAAGCCTTGTGACCTGAGTTTGATTCCTGGGATCTCCATGATGGAAGGAGAGAAGTGACATTGCAAGTTGTCCTCTGACCTTTGCTTGTACCATGACACACATACACACAAAATAAAAAAAGGACAATGTAATAATAATATAAAAAAGAGTGCTAGAAGTCAAACATTTTCTAAAAAGAAAATGACTAGTATCCAAAATAAAAAATAAAAATCAAACCCCTTATAGCCAATAAGACAAACTCAAATATGTTAATTGATTTAAAATGAACAAAAGTCAAGTATAGACATCTCACAGAAAAAGAGAAGCAAATATTGCAATTATAAACAAGAAAATGCATTCTAATGCATTGCAATCTGTGAAATTCAATCAAAGCCACAATTTGGCAGCATTTCACATAAAAGAAAACTCTTCAAAACTTTAAAACCAAGTGTGGAGCAATAGGAAACCTTACCTTCTGCAGAGGATTTAAATTGGTCCAGCCACTTCAGATGATAGTTTAGTACACTTGCCTAGCATATGTGAGGCCCTAAGCCTCTGAAACACACACACACACACACACACACACACACACACACACACACACACACACACACACCACATGATAGTTTAGTACTACCCATGAAGAATAATACTCTAGCCATGGTGGAGCACGACTATAATCCCAGCACTTGAGGCTAAGGCAGGAGGAGCTTGAATTCCAGGTCAATGTGTACTGCATATCAAGACCCTATCCAAGTAAAGCAGGGGCCGCGGGTGCAGTTCAATATTAGACCACTTGTTTAACATAAAGAAGGAAGGCCTTGGCTTTGATTCTCAGTACTATGAGAAAAAATGGGGGGGGGCAGCAAGACTGCTCAGTGGGTAAAGGCACTTGCCACCAAGCTTGATATCAATTGATTCCAATTCCTGGGGCCCACAAGTTGTCTCTGATCTCCATATTCATGCCATGGCACATGTGCACACATATGCACACACAAACACAAATGATAGATAGCAGGTAGATAGATAGATAGATGATAGATAATAGATAGATAGACAGATAATTGTAATTTAAAAAATAGGAAGGGAAAGATTAACTTTCAATCCAGGATTATGGTTACATCTGTGAGATTCAGGAGTGCCAATCAATGAGGGACACACATGCATCTCTAAAGTATCAGAAATGTCTATATTTTGTAGGCATACTGAAGATTATTTTACTTTTCTTCAGGCTGTACATGACCAGTCAATCTCTGTATCCATGGGATTGGTTCAGGAGTCCCCCATACAAAACCCCACAGATGCTCATGGCCCTTAAATGAAATGGTGTCACATTTGCATATGGCCCGAACACATTGTCTCCTATGCTTTAAATCTTTCTATTATTTAGACTATCTATCATAACACAAATGCTATGTTAATAGTTATTACACTACAGTTTAGGAAATAATGAAAAACAAAAATCTGTATAGATCAGCACTGATGCAACTTTCTTTTACCAAAAATAATTTTCAATCCACTGTTGACTAAATCGCTGGATGAAGAACTTACTGATAAGGACAGCTAGTTGCATATTTCTCTATCTGGATGATGCAATTTATTTTTAAAAACACTTTAAAACAGCAATATAAACCTCATGTGTTCCATATGAATTTGTGTAAGATTTGGACCTACTGAAAACAAGAATTCAGTCACTAAATGCAGAAATGGAAATTTCTAAATAAAACCTTACCCTATGCAGCTTTTTCAGTGTTTCTAGAAGAGCTTTAAGGTGACAACAATTTTCATCACTATTCACCCAATAATCCAGTTGTGAGTTAATGGCCATTTTAAACATCTGGACCAGGTTGCTGAAAACAGATTCCTGCAGAGTTGCCCAATATTCCTCTAAGAAATACAAAAAAAGGCAAATATAACTGTAAAAATTGCTCTTAGAATCTTAAAAGGTTAAGAGTGACTGCTATTTTCATAAAGTCATAAAGTATAAACATCATAATGATAAAATGCATTTGTGGTGTAAACTTCAGTTGATAAATGCAGCTACAGTTAGTACACAGACATTTCAAACATACTAGAAACTTTAACTTTCTAACATCTTGGGAAATTCGCAGTTAAGAGAAGCATAAATGTCATCTAGTTAATTTGTGGAAAAAGTAGTCAAAATTAATCACATTCTTTGCATAGATTAAATAGCATAATGTATTAATATTCAAATTAAGAACTGTTTGTGATTGCACATTTTTGTGTGCTTCCAGCCCGAGTTTTTCGCCCAATTTTAACAGAATTACAAATAATATTCTTAGTTGTGACAGTACTCTCAGGGTAAATGGGAAATGCTATATTATTAGATAAATGTTGACATTAGTGAAATATCTCCAAGTTACATTTAAATGGTTAAATAAAAACCAAAGCTAGTCTGAACATAAACAGAAGCATCATAAATGACCAAATACTAATTATTAACTCTAAGACAGAACATACACACATGGGTAATCATTGTTCCCTTCTTTCAACTTGTCTATAAAAACTTTCTTAAGAAAAAGTTAGCGACAAAGGACCTCATGAACAAGCCCATGTGTGTTCTAACTCAGAGAACTCTAAAATAGTCAATATAGTACACTAACAATACAAATGAAAACACATAGACACATGCATTCACAATCTAAGTTTTTCTATAATTTTACTAAAGTATATTATCCCACAGAAGATGGGTAAAGAATTTTCAACTAAGCTGTCAACTTTACCCAGAACCCTTGAAGACTGGTCACTCATTCTATAGAGAATTTCTGCAAATGGAACCACCAGGCTTTTCCAGTTGTTACAGTCATGCATCACTGGACATTCGGGAAGAAGTAAGAAAACTTCTAATGCTTCCGGGTGTGGAGAATGAAATGACATGTTTTTGAACAAATTATTCCTGAGAGAGGTGGTTATCTGTGATAAGGAAGGATGAGGAGAAAAACATTCAAAGCTTAGCAATGTATAATTTAAAAAAAAAAAAGTAAAAACACAACATGGCTCCTGGTAACATCTCATATGACCACCCATGTCCACCACAACTGTTCGTTTTTTAGCCACTCTAATTTCCATGTAGTTTTCTAATTCAGCATCCAGTTGTTAGGAAAAACTCAAATTGAATTCTGGTCTTTGTACTAAATGCATTCAGATACCAGTAGTCATTTGTTTAAATGGGTGAACATTATTAAATACTCTACTATGAAGGCAAGCTTGTAGATATGGGGTACTTAATATTTGAGAGATACGATGTTAAGTGGTCATTTAATCCTTACAGCTTTTCTGTAACACTATTAACAACCTATTAACAATTATTAATAAGCCTGCTTCACAGATCCAGACATCTATGCTTTAGAACAATTAAGATCATACAAAGGAATTTTGCCTGAATCTTTCTGACTTTAAGACCCAAACTTTTTTTTTTCTGTGCTGAAGATGGTACCCAGGATACCACACAAACTAGGCAAGTACTCTACCTGAGCTACAGCCTTAGCCCTAAACCTAAACTCTAAATCACTGAATTGTGGAGCTGCTGTTTAAATGTCATCTCTAAAAGTATAAATTCTTACAATTATCTACATTTACATTTAAAATTTTGTGTGTATGAGTATTTTGCCTGCATGCATGTAAGTGCACCTGTGTTGTGCAATGCTGACAGAGGCAAGAAGGAGTCAAATCCCCTGGAACTGGATGTAGGAATGGTTGTTAACCAAACCCAGTTCATCTGCAGAGCAGTCAGTGCCCATAACCACTGGACCATCTCTCCAGCCCCACAATTATCTGTTTTTAAAACGAAACTTTATACTGTGCTCCCATTGTGAGAGTCAGTCCTTGGAATTATGAATGCCTAACAACTCTATTTTAAGGCCTCAATGGCATGCACTCTACCCACCTCTTTGCTTATCAACAATAACCTCAAACCTCCCAATCTACTCCAACTTTTATAACTAAAGTCATACCCAGACACTTTCAAGCCAGTTTTAGTGCTTTACATGCTGTTGTTTCTCAGGTATATCCTTTTGCTTACATGAAAATCCTTTCCCATAGTGGCAGATGGTAAGCTCGCTTCCCTCCCAGCTTGTTTTCATTTGCTGCCCTAGTAATAACTAAATTCATCGAAGATATTTATTGTATACTAACTACATTCTAAGGTAGATATTAGGGAAATGGTGGGGCATGAAATACACAGTTTCTGCACTAACACCTGCATGTTTGTGTCTGCATCCTTCACTAAACCATGAGCTTTCTTTACAGGGCAAAGGGCATGTCTCTTTCACTTTTCACTAAGCGTCATCATGACAGTGCCTAAAGTGCCTAACACATAGCAGGTAGTCTACATTTGCTGAATAAATGAAATGACAAAAATTTGTGAGTCTACTACACAGAATCTCAATACAGAAATATGACCAGTCTGCTAATCCACCTTCTCTGAAACACTGGGGATCAAGAATGCCCTTTTAGTATGTCATTTGCACATTATATGCTATTTTCTTTTTTGGCACAACTAAAATGTAATTAGAAAGCAGGGGCCCTCAGTGGTGAGACTGAGCCCTGGACAGCCCTTCCACATTCAAAGATGAGGAAATGGCCAGCATTTTTGATGACCTTTCCCCAGCTATATTCAGAATCCTACTGAAGGAATGCTGCAGTGACCCTGACGAAAGAATTTTGACTGATCAAAGTGAGCCAACAGAGGAACAAACATGGATGAAACAGTTTGAGGGTGTATGTGAAAGTGGAGGGAGGGAAACAGGGTGAAAAGGTTGAAGTGGGGTTGATGCAGGAGATGTGGGAGAGGAGAAGGTGGTGAGGACGGCTAGCCAAAATTAAAGACATGAAACAGCTCTATGGGAACTTACTACTTTGTAAGATAATTAAAATTTTTAACTTGGGGCTGGTGAGATGGCTCATTGGGTAAAGATGCTTGTTACCAAGCCTGATGACCTAAGTTCAATCCCTGAGACCCACATGGTAGAAAGGGAGACTCCTGTAAGTTGTCCTCTGATTGCCACACATGTGCCATGGCACATATGCATCATCATACACACACACAAAATAAAATTGTTAAAAAAGAGAGAAAAAATTTAATTTGAAGGCTGGAGAGATGGTACAGGAGATGAGTATTTCTTGGGAAAATATGAAGACCTGAGTTCAGATCCTCAACACCCATGCAAAAATCCAGGCATGGTCCCACATACCTGTGACCCAGGGATTAAAGACAGGATCTTTGTGGATTGCTGGTTGTAAGCCTAGTCAAGAATGTTCCAGGCTCAGTAAGAAAGGCTGTCTCAAAGGAATAAGGCAGCATGTACTTGAAGTCCCCTTTGAGCATCCACATATACACATGGGTATACACACCAACACATACATGCATACTCATACATGTGCACACAAAACTATGTATGTAAATACATAGATATAACTATTTAAATGTGTGTATAATTTGAAAAAGAGAATTGAACCAAAATACCTTGAATGGGTGGATAATCCTGTTTCCAGGAGACATAGGTTATTAAGTGAAAATCCCAGTGCCAGGTGTGGGACACATTCCTTATTATTATTCCCCAAGAGGTCTCTAAAACAATACAGCTGTTGCCATTGCTCTTGTTTGCCTACCAGAAGTAGATAGTAAGACCCTGTTTTTGAAGATGCCACACACTTTAGTTGTAGGACATAAAGAATTAAGCTGGAACTGACCTGGAAACTTCCTCACTGCTGACCAGAATTCATAGTGCTAAGGGTTGATATGCAGACTGCTAGGGGAGAAAAACCATCAATGGTCTCACCCAGCTAATCTTGCATCCTATAACACTGATTGGCCAAGCTATGCCCACTGGTGCAACAGTGGCATGACTGTTATGGGGGTAAGCAACCACTTTCCGATTGAATTTGAGGCCCTTTCCATGAGAAAAGAATCATGCCTGGCACTGTAAACTGGTCAAAAGCCCATGACTGCGGAGGTTAAGGGCCCTAGGAAGGAACCTACTCCTGATGTTTTCCTAAATGGATACATTGTCAAACTGCCATCTAAATCATTTTTTACCCATAGATTAGTGATGTGCTCATCATTGGTCAGAGATGCTTCTGTTTGCAGTGGGCAGCAGTGAAGATAGAAGCCCATATTGGGTCAAAATGGTAAGAACAAAAGGCAGTTGAGTGCTCAGCCTAAATGGAACAACTATTATCACCCCTCCAAGGCTCAGAGAACACAGCAGAAGAGGGGGCACAAAGGATGTAAGAGCAGGGTGAAGAGGAATGTTGTGAATGCTGTCTTCTGTACAGGACATGGCCACTGCACCCTCAACAGCAGCTGCGGTTGCCTACCTATCAATATTCCAACACGGATAGGGGAGGGCTGGTGCAGTTCCACCCCTCCCTGAGGAGCTATAGCAGTCAGTGGTTGCTGGAGGAGGTGGAAGCCATTATCTTCAGTGCTGTAGTCATTGGAAAGGTGCCCTTATGCAAATAAAAAAACATTTTCATGCAAGCAATCTTTTAAAAAATATTTTATTTATTATTTTTATTTTATGTGTATGAGTGTATTGCCTGCATGTATGTGAGTGCACCCATGTCATGGGATGCCGTGGAGGTCAGAAGAGGACTTCGGAGTCCTCTGGAACCAGAGTTAAGGACAGTTCGTAGCTGCCATGTGGGTGCTGGGAATTGAACCTGGGTCCTCTGCAAGAGCAGTCAGTGCTCTTAACCACCGAGCCATCTCTCCAGCCCCTCATGCAAGCACTCTTAATTAAACCCAGAGGGTTACAAAAACAAACATGAAAGGAAGAGGACTAGGGAGAAGGAGCTTAATAGGTGTGGGAAGAAGATAGGGAAGAGAATTGGGGAGTATATGATCAAAGTAAACTATATACACGTAGGAAATTGTGATAGAATGATTCTTTATAAAAAGGATATGTGGGAAATTTTAAAAAATAGATTGTGGGATAGTTCTTGGACTAATGTTAGAGGTGCTGGTAAGTATTCAAGTCCTGATAAAGGTGCATAATTAGGGACCGCTTTCACCTTAGGCCCCATAACTGTACCATGTTTCTCTCCCAAAGTTTACCCTAATTTCCATACCCC
Organism: Nannospalax galili; assembly: GCF_000622305.1. Lineage (NCBI taxonomy): Eukaryota > Metazoa > Chordata > Mammalia > Rodentia > Spalacidae > Nannospalax > Nannospalax galili. Next base: position 9,212,543 of record NW_008348089.1, on the reverse strand, counting down.
TTTGAGAGAAATGCATAAGAGATAAAGCTTGTAGAGAGAGAGAGCCAGACAAATGGCTTAGTGGGCTAAGGTGCTTGCTGCCAAGCCTGCTGACTTGAGTTGATCCCAGGGACTCACATGGTGGAAGGAGAGAGTTGACTCCTGTAAGTTGTTCTCTGACCTCTACATGTGGACTATGGCATGTACAATCCCCTCCAACAAATAAAAAAACTAAAAAAAAAATGTCTTTTTGAGACAGGGTCTCCTTGTAGCTCCAGCTGTCCTGGAACTATGTAGACCAGGCTGGCCTTGAACTTACAAAGATCTGCCTGCCTCTGCCTCCCAAGTGCTGGGATTAAAGGCATGCACCACCACGCCTGGAGTAAAAAAATATTTTTTAAAAAGATATAAGGAGAGATGAAAAGATAGATTCACAGAGAGGCCAGGGGTAAGCAGAAGAGGAGAGAGGGGAAAAAAGGAAGCAGAGGAGGGAGATGAGAGAACCTAAAAAGCTGATCAAACAATACAAAGGAAGAGAGATTTTTTTTTTAAAAGCAAGCCCTGAGTTGGAAAGATTCTTTCTAGAATGTGTGTGTATGTGTGTGTGTGTGTGTGTGTGTGTGTGTGTACACACACAATGCCATAGACTACCTGCAACCCACATAATATTCCATCAATTATGTCATGAAAATGGGTGAACTGTTCACAGCTATCTCACTTTTAGGCTCAGCTGTGAGCCTGCGCCTTTAACGGCTGTGCCAGCTTTCCAGCCCAGTCTCGCTTTAATTTAATTTGGATAAGCTACAGTCTCAGAGAATCTCCTAAAAGAACATATTTCTTCTAAAATTTTGGGCTCCTTTATAAGTTAATTAATTCACTCATTTATTTTTTAAGACAGGGTCTTACTATGTAGCCCTGGCTAGCCTGGAGCTGGCTATGTAGACCAGGCTGGCCTCAAACTCACAGAGACCATCTGCCTCTGCCTCCCGAGTGTTGGGATTAAAGGGCCACCATGTATGGCTTGGTTCGCCTTTAAAAACCAATTAAAAAAAATTATTTGTGTGTGTGCTGCAACACATTCAGCACACGTGTGGAGGTCAGATGACAACATTCAGGAGTAGGTTTTCTTTTTTTTTTCTATGAGTTCTGGGGATCAAATTCAAGTTGTCAGGATTGAGCAGCAAATATCTTTACCCACTGGGCCATCTCATTGGCTCCTGACTCCTGTGTTCTTATAATAAAAGTTCAAGTTCATTTTCTTTTTACAAAAAATTCTGAAGAATACTACCATGTTAGTAATGGAGTTCTTTTTAGTTAGTTCCTTAAAGATGTTTCTGGCTTTGTTTAAGTCTGAAAGAACAGGCATGGTTTCTGCAACCCGTCTGTAAGAAAAGATAAACAGATACATGAGAAAGGACACTCCAAAATTAAGTATGTTCTCAGATTATCCACATGTAAAATTTCTTCTAGAGTTTCCTTCATTTCATTACAGTTACTTTTATTACAATCTATAATAACTATAATAATTTGGCTAAATATAGAAACCAAGCGTGGCATCCCATGTCTGTAATTTCAGCACATGGGCAGCCAAGGCAACTGAATCTTGAGTTTGATGTCAGCCTGGGTTACATGGTGAGTTCCTGGACAGTCTGGGCTATACAGCAAGACCCTGTCTCAAAAAATAACAGAAAAATAACAATTTCACAGAATATAAACATGACTGAAAATGTAGGATAATGAAATGTTCAAATAAATTAATATATAACTTTTGCATAGAATATCACATGGCTATTAAGATGATGTTAGAGATGGGCAGTGTCACAGGCTTGTGATTCCAGCACTCGGGAGGCTGAAACAGGAGTACTGAGTTTGAGACTAACCTGGGCTACACAGTGAGACTTTATCTAAAAAATTTACAGAAACTTCAATTGTAGAACTGAATAAAATAGAAAATAGACAAAAATATTAAGTATAAAGCAACATACAGAATAGGACACCCTTGTGTGTGTGCTTGTGATCAATACAAGGGTCTTTTGCACACTAACTACATGCTCTGCTACTGAGTTACACCTCCAGCTCTACCCATTTTTTGCATAATACTTTTGTATAGAAAAGGGAGACATAAACTTGGTGTGGTGGCAATACCTGCAGTCCTAGCACTCAGAAAATAGGTGCAGGAGGATCACCACCAATTCAAGGCCAGCCTGATTTATTTAGCAAGTTCCAGGCCAGTAATGCCCAGGGCTACATTGCAAGACATCGTCTAACAAAAAACCAAAACAACAAAGAGACAGACATGCAAACATACACATGTGTGTATATGCGTATGTTTTCCCCGTTTATACTGGATTTAAACCAGGCTGGCTTTGAACTTGGGATCTTCCTGCCTCAGACTCCTGAGTAGGCAGGGATTATACATGCATAACACTGCCCCATTGGTATGATTCTTTTGCTTTTTTTTTTTTTATAATAGATTTATAGACCTAGAACTCACAACCTTCCTGTCTCTGCTTCCCAAGTACAATTTTCTTTTCAAATTTTTATTATGCAAATTTCTTTTCTTGTGGCAAGGTCTTTGTAGACACTAAGCAAATGGTTTACCACGCAGCCACATATCTAGTCCTTAGTGTATCTGATAGTTTATATAGAAAACAGATATTAGTTTTTCTTGACAAAAATTAATTTTAGAAAGAGAACCATATAACTAGCTTTTTGTCATGTTGCCTTTTTTATGTATATTTTCATGGCAATCTTAATACAATTTTCATTTATTGTATGTGTTACCTTTCTCTTAAGAAACTTCCAGTCAGGCAAGCTGGAGATGAAAATATTTCTTGAATTTCCCTACATAAGGAATAAGACAGTGGTTAAACCAAATCAGAAAGTATACCTCCTTATAGAATGAGATATAAACAAAGCATGTCAAAATTGCCTTTGCACTTCTCCTTCTGTCTTCTATTTGTTGGCATATTATCTAGGCATCTTTAAAAGTCTGCTTGACTTGGTAATTTTTGGGGGGTGTCTTTTTGAGACAGGGTCTCTCTGTAGCCTGAGCTGTCCTAGAACTTACTATGTAGACTAGGCTGGCTTTGAACTCAAGGAGAGCCACCTGCCTCTGCCTCCCAGGTGCTGGGATTAAAGGCTTGTGCCACCACGCCCGGCCTGACTTGGTAAATTTTAAAATGCAAAAGTAATTTTAAAAAAGTTTTTAAAAAAGTAACAAACATGGGGAATAGAAAGATTTAAGCTCAGAAAAGCTCCAGAGAAAGACCAAAAACCCAAACTCAGAGTCAGAACTTCCTTTGAAAACATTCCTAATCCATCCAACTTCACAAGATCTATTTCTGTTAGAGTGACATGTGAACACAGTTACCAGAAGTTCTGTGTGTGTGTGTGTGCGTGCGTGTGTGCATACACATGTTCGTGCGTGTGTGCGTACATGCGTGAGAACAAAACTCAGAACAGAACCCAGGGGCTCATGCATGCTACATAAATGCTTTATCACTGAGCTCCAGACTTAATTATCAGGAATTAGATGGAGAAGAGGATGTTGAGTTTCATCTGAGAATTGACTACAGACTTTAAATTTTTTTTGATTTATTTATTATTATTTTATTTTTTATGTGTATGAGCATTTTGCCTGCATGTATACAAGTGCACCCATGTTGTGCAATGACCAGAAGAGGTGTCAGATCCCCTGGAGTCATGGGCAGTTGTTATCTGCCATGTGAGTTGGACAGTTGTTAGCTGCCATGTGGGTGCTGGGAACCAAACCCAGGTCCTCTGCAAAAGTAGACAGTGCTCTTAACCACTGAGCCAGCTCTCCAGGCCCCAGAAACACTTCTTGATCATTTGTGTCCTCTAATTATGATGTAAGTATTTTATATACATTTTCCAGAATTAGGAAGAGATATCAAAAAATATCACTGAGAAGATGTTTATAAGAATGAGCAATCTTAGAGATGCTAGTTCTGCTGCTCAAGGTACTGATGCCCCAACTGCTTTGTGCATGTGCACAAATCTGTGATTCCAGGGTCAAATATAGAACTGGTTAGAAATATCGAATGTATTTCCTGTAAAAATTCACAATATATTTATATAAACATATTTAAGGTCTAGGAAAGTTCTATAGTAAAGAAAGCTCTCCTCGTGGAGCATACATTATGATGATTACTTTCATGTTAACTTGGCTAAGCCATTGTATCCAGATATTTTCCAATTATTCCGCCTGCTTCTGTGAAAGTATTTTTGAGATGAGATTAACATTTAAGGTTTCCCGTGCTCCAGCAGATGGCCCCACACCTGTGCACACATGGGCAGCAGTAATTGGACTCAGTGGGTTATAAAAGAAAGGAAGGAAGACACTTAATTTTGGTGGAGACATGTTAGAATGGATGTAGAGGAAACTGGAGCATGAAAATGGGGGTGGATATGGTCATATTTCATTGTATATATGTGTGAAGTTCTCAAGAAAAAAAGAAAAATTATTTTTAAAAAATAGATTAACACTTGAATCAATAGATCCTAAATAAACCACATTACCCTCCATAATGCAGTTGGGCCTCATCCAATCAGTTGGGGACTTTAAAAGACTATGCTACCCCAAAATGAGACCATCACATTGAAACTGTCACAACAGTCACATCAGTTCTTCTTGGATCTCCAGCCTGCTGGCCTGCTGTGCATAATTCATAATACTAGCTCTACAATTACCTAAACCAGTTCCTTAAAATAACCTTTTTTTTTGGTCTTTTTGAGACAGGGTCTCCCTATAGCCCCAACTGTCCTGGAACTCACTATGTAGACCAGGCTGGGCTTGAACTCACAGACATCCACCTGCCTCTGCCTCCCGAGTGCTGGGATTAAAGGCGTGCGCCACCACGTCCAACTAACCTTTTTCTTTTTTATAGGATATCCTACTGGTTCAGTGCCCCCTGGAAAACATGGGCTAATTTCACTAGGGACCATAGAATCTCCTTTCTCTCTATTTTGCAGAACCGGCTTGGGACATTTTATTTTAGACAGATGTAAGCATGGTCAGACACATGGGGGAATATGTACCTTTTTGTTTTCTGCCACTGTTTAGTTCCCACATCAGCAATCCATCTTTTTACAGTCCCTTCATTCAATGTAACAATTTTCCTCCTCTGATTAACGTAAGAATTCTGTAAACAATAAAGTCAGATACAATAACTTGACACATCAGAAATAGGTACTCATACTTGGGCAATAATAATTTTGTTGTCATTGTTGTTGAGACACATTCTCCCTGTTGCTGAGGGTGATTTCAGTCTCTTGAGGTCAAGCTATTTTCCCACAAGTCGAAGTGCTGGGATGCCAGGAACATATCTATCCATCTGGCTGGTTTTCCAATACAGATAACTCAACTCTGGGAAAAAGTGAGACACCGCCAAGGCATGATTTCATCATTTCATTCCAGTTTCTTGTCCAAGAGGGCTTGGACTTAATTTCTCTGAATGCCCCAAAACTCAGCACTTTATACAAGTACAATCAGATTAGAGTGAACATCAACATTTTGAAGGGAAGGTCCTAAACAGCTGTGTAGTTAGGTGAGAAGAGCTCGATTTTCCCTTAGTGAGGCTGGGCAAGGAAGTTCTGGACTGATGAGCTGTAAGCCTATGAATGTTGAGGCTTGTTGGGAGTGTACTCACTAGCCACATCATTTTCGAATCTGTTAGCTTGTACTCTCACTAGGAGGAGGACCAGTGCTATCGGTAAGGAGTTCCCCAGAAGGTATGTAGTATCTGGGGAAATCAGACTGATTCACTATTTGCCACAGACTGCTGATTTCTGTGGAGAGGGGGAGACAAAAATGAATAAAGCAGAGGCAATAAAGAATCGCTAACAGGGCTGCTAGACAGTTTGGTGAGTAAGATATTTGCAGTGCAAGTCTGGTGACTTGAGTTCAATTCCCAGAACCCATGTAAAAGTGGGAGAGGAGAAATAACTCCACGAAGTTGTTCCTGACTTCAAAACGTGGTGTGAGCACACCCACACAGCATCAATATGCACAAACTAATAATGATTTTTTTTTTTAAAAAAAGAAGCTATATTCTTCTTCCTCAGTGCTGCCTGCGAGGTGGCTGCCATCTCCTGCGCAGCATCATAGCTGCCCTCAGACCTCTGGTAAAGCCCAAGATCATCAAAAAGAGGACCAAGAAGTTCATCCTGCCCCAGTCTGACTGATATGTCAAAATTAAGCGAAATTGGCAGAAACCCAAAGGCATTGACAACAGGGTGTGGAGAAGATTCAATGGTCAGATCCTGATATCCAACATTGGGTATGGGAGCAACAAAAAACAAAGCACATGCTGCCCAGTGGCTTCCAGAAATTCCTAGTCCACAATGTCAAGGAGCTGGATGTGCTCCTGATGTGCAACAAATCTTACTGTGCTGAGATAGTGCACAATGTATCCTTCAAGAACCACAAAGCCACTGTTGAAAGAGCAGCACAGCCGGCCATCAGAATCACCAACCCCAATGCTAGGCTGCCCAGTGGAAAAACGAATAGATGGCTCACATGCTCCTGTTATCTGTGCTTAAATAAAACCATAAAGCCTGCAAATAAAAAAATAAAATATAAAAAATAAAAAAGAAGCTATTTTTCTTTTTTAAGCTATTATCATAATAATGTGATGATTTTTAAGTTCACCAAACTTAGCTTCTAGATAAAGAAGATACCAAGTTTTAGAAGAGCTACAGGTCAAAGTTTACCTCTTTTTGTATCCAGAGCAAAATGCTTTGATTCTCTCCAGCAATCAGTATCAGCTCCTTGTCAGAGCTATGACTTTCTGAAAGGGATGTAGACAACATAAGAATATACAAAGGAATGTGGCACAACCTGCAGACTTAATTTAAATAATTTCACATTCTTCAAAAATGCAGTTATTTTATCCTTGTAATAGATAAAGATCCAGTTAATTTCCTATCAGTTTAAAAGATAGAGATATAAGCCTTAACACATATGACAGAATGCATGAAATCCAGTGGGTGAGCAATAGGGGGTATAAATATGATTAAGATGTATGAAATGTTGGGGCTGGAAAGATGGCTTAGCGGTTAAGAACACTGGCTGTCCTTGCAGAAGACCCAGGTTCGAATCCCAGCACCCACATGGCAGCTAACAACTGTCCGAAACTCCAGTTCCAGGGGATCCGATGGTCTCTTCTGTCCTCTGTGGGCATTGCATGACACGGGTGCACTTATCTACATGCAGGCGATACACGCATACACATAAAATAAAAAAAAATAAATAAAATATTTTTTAAAAGATGTTTGAAATGTACAACATTCAATAAAAATATACATTAAAAGATAGAAATATAAAGTCTAGGTACAGATGATTTATAAAGTTAGCATACAACACCAGTTTAATATAAATGCTTCTATCTATAACATAACAAAATTTTCATTAAGTATTGCCTACTTTAAATCAGGTCTGATTCTTCAAAATTCAATATTTAACCATTGACTGATGGTTGTGAAGAACATGACTAAATTCAAATCATGTAACATTACAAGAAATCAAAGTCAATAAATGAGTTGCTTAAGGAACCAATTCTGCAGTTCACTTCCCTGGAAGAAATGAGAGAACTCTAAATCTAAGCTTTCAGAAACAAGAAGCAAGTGTTCCAAAAGAGCTTCAAAGCACAGGCTCTGGACCATGCAGGGCACAGTCCAGATCCAGCTTTGAGCAAGAGTCTAGCCCCCTGCTCTCCAGGTGACCGTCACCTTCCAGAATCCATGAAAAACTTGATAAAACAGAGAGCACAGGTAAATAAATGCCCAGCACAGTTGCAAAGTCTGAGTTCTGTATACCAGCTTCCCAGCATTCTGAGGTTTCATAGGATTATGGGCCAATCAAACAAGGGAGAAAAAGTAATCATCCTGGAATTAGTGAGTCTCTTAAAAACTGAAACGAGAGCTGTATGTGCTTCCGAATCCACATAGGCTTTATTTTATGATCACCCATTTATATTAATCTTAATCTGAAGGAATAAGAGAAAAATAATGATTGTTATGACTTAATAAATTAAGTTGAATCTTTCAAATTATTTACAAGTAAAAACAGGAGACCAATATTCAGAAAAGTCTCTTCCATGTCTACACTGCTTTCCTGTCACATCACACAGAAGAATCAATTTCTGAACAAGGTATTATGACAAACACTGCACTCCTGTAGAATTTACCAAGTGTGAGTTCTTCATTTGATGACAATTTCATGGGACATGGTATCAGTTGGTTATGTTTTGCACCATTTCCTAATTGTCCTTGTTTTCCAAAACCGAAGGAAAAGACCTTTCCAAGATCAGACACATAGGCAAGTGTGTGCCACCTATTAAATAAAAGCACACACTGTCAATGCTTAACTATCCCCATAGTGAGAGTATTTAGAGATACATTAAATTGGCAAAATCAGTTAGCCACTGTGTAACACTAACTCTCAAAGGATAAAAGTCATCTAGAGCCCAGCATGGTGGCACGGTCCTTAAATCCCAGCCCTGGAGAGGCAGAGGCAGGTAGATCTTTGTGAGTTTGAGGCTAGCCTAGTCTACAAACCAAGTTTGAGACCAACCAGGGTTACAAAGTGAGACCCTGTTTCAGAAAAAAGAAAGCAAGCTGGGCGTGGTGGCACACGCCTTTAGTCCCAGCACTTGGGAGGCAGAGGCAGGCGGATCTCTATGAGTTCAAGGCCAGCCTGGTCTACATAACGAGTTCCAGGTCAGCTGGGGCTATGGGGAGACACTGTCTCAAAAATACCAAAAAGAAAGAAAGAAAGAAAGAGAAAGGAGGAAAGGAAGGAAGGAGGGAGAGAAGGAAGGAAGGAAGGAAGGAAGGAAGGAAGGAGGGAGGGAAGGAAAGAAGAAAACCATCTAGAAACCAAGAAATCAAAGTGTGGCTGAGAAAACTGAGAACCCTGTGTCTATTCACAACCATTATGTCACACTCTGGCAAACTGTATTCCCTTTGTTGGGAACAAGTACTCCCCCTGCCCTCATGTGCTTGAGAATCACCACCTCCTGAAAGCCATCTCTGAATCCCTTCTCTCTCCCCATGCTAGAAGAATGCATCCGATGACTTTCTTTGAACTCCAATTCTATTTCCCAAAGGCCTTCATAATGATCTTTCTTACTGATTTGCCCACTAGTCTCTCTCATCAATGATATGTAATCAGGAATCTGGCTCTGCTCAAACATCAATCTGGCCTTGTTTCCAGTTCATGGGAGGTAACCTCTAAACTCTTAATGTTTCCAAGTGAAAAGTAGTGTCTTTAGTACTCATGGTGGGCTCTGGGACCACACATTGTAGCTAATAAATGGAAAGCTCCTCTGTCATGCAAGTAAACCAGACCTGCAGGAGAGAGGATTCAATCAATCATGCCTAATCAATGAACTCCCAATAAAAATCTGGGTAGGTATGGTGACTCAAGCCTGCACTTGGGAGGCAGAAGTAGGAGGATTACTCCAAGATGGAGGCCAGCCCGATCTATATAACATATTCCAGGCTAGCCAGAGCTACATTGTGAAACCCTGTTTTTTTGTTTTTTGTCTGTTTTTGAGACAGGGTCTCACTATGTAGCCTGGCTAGCCAGGAACTCAGTATGTAGACTAGGCTGGCCTCAAACTCATAGAAATCCAAAACTGCCTCTGCTTTCCGATTGCTGGGATTAAAGGTGTGCACCACCAAGCCTAGCTGACTGGTTTTAATTCACCACTTATTAAAAACCACAATGTTAAGAGTCAGGTCACTAAAAAGTATGTCAAAGGTTGAAGGTGGAAAGGTGATTACATCAGTGATCTTTTGTGATTTATGTTTGTATATTCTTCCCAAATAAATAATACCTTATTTTTTATCAAGGATGAAAGTGTATAAGTAGTATTGCACAGACTTAGCTTATGTGAGGCTCTGGGTTCAGTCACCAGCAAAACACACACACACACACACACACACACACACACACACACACAAACACACAAATTCATATACTAAAAGATTTATTACTGTTACCTAATAATGTAACTTAAGTATCCTCATGCATTTGAAAATAGTCTATCTGAAGGAAATTGCTAAATTACCTGTTTATCAATATTTACCATTTTTTCTTTGACATTTTACAACTTACCTTCCACATGCTATTTGAGTCACTTTGTTTCCAACAAGTCCAGTTACCAAACAAGGTTTTAGCTCATTCTGCTTTGAATTGTGACCAAGCTGTCCATATTTTCCAGCACCAAAAGTAAATATTAACCCATCCTAAGGAAAGGAACTTCAGGTCAGATGCTACAGAAATACAATACAGAAGCCACATCCATGAATATGCCTCTACACCAGTAAACAAAAAGTGCTGTGAAAGTAAATTTCCCAAATCACCAGGACAGTCCTACATGTGCAGAAACACAAATTCCCCACACGAAGTGCTTCCAGAAACCATCAAAAGAAACAATGTAAACCTACCTGTGTAAGCAGGGCAGTGTGCGAGGCACCACAAGTGAGAAATTCAATTTTCTGGTTGTCTAGTGCTTCAGTGAGGGAAGGAGAGTCTTTTTCTGTGCAAGGAAAGAATAGCTGAAGTGACCAAAAGGAAAGGTCAAGTTTCACACCGCAGTTACCTATACTGCTTCTTACCCTAGCAACAACAGCACCCAACCCCTTTTGACGATAACAGCTCTATGTTGGTATGTAAAGGCTTGGGTTCTAGGTCTAAGGATGGGGTGGCTGAAAGGGTCGTGCTTCAGGCTCCCAAACTATGAAAGGGTCATGCTACTTCCCAGAGCCCCATTCCTTACCTTCAATCTGACTTGATTAACTTTAAGTGATATTCCAATTCTAGCCCAGAACCTTTTCCTAGTACTTGGGACCTAGAATTATTTCAAAGAAGCATGTTCTTCTTTTTCTTTTAAAATTCTGTCTTCACTTTCTACTATCTTTTCTTCATGACTAGGTAACTGTCAAATAACAGATATTCAACAAAAAGAATGCAACCACTCCTTACTCTTAAGCCCCTTTTGAATATTTTTCTAATATTGACTTATGGGTAATTCTATATAATTAGCAATGACCCTTATCAGGAGACAGTGTGATCCAGGGCAAGGTATATGTTACTATATCCAAGTAAAGCAATAGAGTCTTTTAACATGAGAAATTTAACCAGTATTTTGAGACAGGCATATTTTGCTATATGCTTTATAGTATTCAACCATGTGAATTACATGGCATGTATGTGTTTGTACATATTTGTGTGTGTGTATAAATATAAATACGTCTCAATACTAACAGCTTCCACACTGGAAATATCTGTTGGACTGATTCTGTCCCCCAAACACAGAGGTGAACGAGGAGAAAGTAAGGCTCTGCACCACCTGCAGCCGGGCTCATTTTTCTCTAACATATTTGTTGATAGTGTAAATTTGGAGATACATTCCATACCTTCAGTGTGGCCCAGGCCGAGTTGTCCACAATCATTTTTTCCCCATGAGTAAATGTTCCCAGACATGGATAAGGCCATGCTGTGGGCTTCTCCTGCAGAAATCTGAACCAAGGGCACGCCCATGAGGTGCTCCACCATCTGGGGCGTGGAGGTTGAGGGAAATCTCCTTCCAACTCCAATCTGGCCATGTAAGTTCTGCCCCCAGGCAAAAAGTTCACCATCTTCACATAAAGAAAATCTTGTTTTATTAAATTTCAAATGCAGCAACATAACCCTAGCAGGCATGTCCAACCTGCAGTCCTTGGGATACATGGCTAAGGACAGTTATGAATGAGACCAACACAAAAATCACAAACATAGCTGGGCATGGTGGTAGGTGGCACATGCCTTTAATCCCAGCACTAGGGAGGCAGAAGCAGGAGGATCTCTGTGAAATTGAGGCCAGCCTGGTGTACATGGTGACTTCCAGGCCAGCTGGGGATACAGGGAAACCCAGTCTCAAAAAAAAAAAAAAAATCACAAATTTACTTAAAGCAGTATGAGTTATATTTTGTGATTTTATATGGTGTGAGAATCAATTGCATGGTTTTCCAGCTTGAATTCTGTGGACGACAAAGTCCCATTGCAATATCAAAATGTTGGACATGCTACAGCTTGGAGCCTTACCTACATGACAGTGTGATATACCACTATCTCCTACGTTCACAGTCACGGGTCTCCTGGGCCCCACACGACTCAGAAAAACACAGAAACTTTCTGAGCAGTGAGTCAAGTTGCTGAATCTCCATCTCTCAATAAGATATTTGAACATATTTGAATTGAATTCAAGAAATTCTTACTTACAAAAGCTATAAGCTATAAGTCTGCCTATGAGAAAGCTAGTCAGAAGCAGTATTTTCTATATTTCCTTCGTTTCATAAATCTAAAGATCTACTTACAAATTTGCTTTCAGCCAGGTATGGTAGCTGGACCTTTTAGTTCAATTACTGAGAAAGTTGAAGTGAAATTTTTTTTCTTGAGCCCAGAAATTTGACATCAGCCTGAGCAACATTCTGAGACAAACATGCACACAAAATTCACTTGAAAATAAAGCATAGCATCTTCAAAGATATATCATTTATTAACTAAATATATGGAGGACATATTTCTTTTGTTTTTTAAAATGTTTTATGTAGCCAAGGCTGGCCTTGAACTACTGATTTTCCTGCTTCCCGAGTGCTGGAACTACAGGTATGCACCACTATGCCCAGCTGGAACACATTTTTCAGAAATAATTTTTAGATATTATTTAATGGACTTGCCAACTTCCAGTGAAATCTGAAAAACTTTTTGGAAAATCAATGCTTACTGGGCACCAATTGGGAGATGCTGTGCAGGATTTGACAGGGAGCATGGCCTCTTCTTTAAACAGCAACCATTAATATATAATAACGAGCATGGCCATTTTCCTTTCTTGCTTCTCCAACTCTTATTTTATGCATTATGATTAAACAATTAAATATATTTGTACATAGTCAAGTGCCACCACACCTAACAAACAAGCACAACACCCCCTCCTTCTATACTCATCTACCACTGGACCCTAGATTTAAATCTCCAAGACAATGTATGTCTGTTTCATTTTCATAACCTGAACATTATAAATACTCAATATGAAATATCTACTCATTAATAGATAAAGTAGCAAGTTTCTACCAGCATAAATTCATATTCTCACACCTCAACAGAGCTTTTAGTTCAGGTCAAATACTTGGTTATTTCTTCCCTTCAGTTTCTATTTAGTTTATGAACACGTCCATTCCATATATTTTTTCAAGTTCCCTTATACTGGCATTCCCCCTTATCTTAATTATGAATCCACTCAAAGTTCAGTCTCTTTTGGCTATGACCCATATTCACAGCTTCCATTTCACACCGTGCTGTCTGATAGGTGACCCTGAAGGCATGGAGAGATCCCTGGAATTCAAAGATGATGTGGAAGCACTTCTGTCTGCAACCTGACCACAGAAACTGAACTAGGGGGATTCTGAGGTACTACCAGAGGAGTTTGAAAAATATTGGGAAAAAGGAAGAAGGTTCTGGAAAAGGATAGACCAAGAAGAATGCTTTTGAGGTAGGTGAGGTGGCATGTACCTTTTAATCCCAGATACCTGGGGAGCAGAGGGAGGAAGATTTAGGGTTTAAAGCCAGCCTGGGCAATATAATAAGACATTGTTTCAAACAAACAAAAAGAATGGTTTGGATACTCAGAAAAATTTGTTTCATATTTGAAAAATAAAAGCATGGAACAAAATGTAGGAAAACTAACAATAGAAACCCGAAGACTTTTTTTTAAAAAAAAAAAACATTTTATTTATGTGTATGAGTGTGTTGCCTGTATGCACCCGTATCATGCAGTGCTCATGGAGGTCAGATGGTTGTTAGCCACCATGCGGGTGCTGGGAATTGAACTCCATCTCTCCAGCCACAAAACCTGAAGACTTTGTAACTCAAAGAATTCTCTCATTTTATACCCCCTTTAAGAACAATATTCTTAAACAAACAAAATTCAGATCTATATTTCTGACCTGTTATAAAATAAAATATGCATATTCTCCATATAAACACATTTACTAATTCTAAAAAACACAGTTATTATTCCAGAAAAGTACCTTTTGAGAGTGCAAGAGAGTGATAATCACCACAGGCAATCTGAATTATACTTTTTTCTTGTAAGGTGTTTTGATACCTGATGAAATATATTTCATGTCAGTCACTCTAATAAAGTCACAACAAGATATTAAAACTGTATTTAATTAGGAGTGAAGCTCAAGGAAAGTAGGCTTTAAATTTACTGCTTTATATTCAGTACATCTTAAACTATTTAAAAAGTTTTAGTATTTAAGAAAAAAACAATGAATATTCCTTATTTATAATAAGGTAATTCTAAAATATTCTTACACAATTTTACGATAAAAAATAAATGCAAGTTCAAAGAAATTCTAATTTTATGATCTAAGAAATAAAGCTCATAAATTATTCCATGATAATGCATGTTTTCCTAGGTTGTAAAATGTTTATTCCCAGAACCAATTTATAGGGTCAAATAAGTTAATGAATGTAAAAGTCCAATTTGGGGAGCCTGGGAGGACTAAGCTCAATCATTGCACTTGATGTCAAAATGCACACTAGTAGCTCTTGGTAGTATACTGGTAAATTTTACTCATGAATTCAGACTTCATCACTTACTTAAGACACTATTTAATCAAGAAGGAGACCAAAAGAATCAGGTATTATAACGTTTTCCTACAAAATTGTTGCTTCTTAAGAAAGATTAAAATATTTAATGACAGAACAAAGTTCCCCACCTTAAGTTGCCGATGCTATAGTTGTACTCCAAGGGTTTTCCATCTGAAGACAGAATTAACATATGCTCCACTCCTTGGTCCATGGAATGTATCTTCATCCTCCCCCCCAATTTAATATATTCTGCAGAGCAAATCCAAATGGGGAACTATCATCACTTTGATTATCACCTACCATCACTAGTAAGTCATTATACTACACTTAAAATATCCTGGGAAGGACCCTTTGAACAAGACTCCTATATCACAAGCATTAAATTCAACAACTGCTTTACAAAGAACTATGGGAACAAAGGGGAAGAAGGAGCTCAAAAGAGGTGGGACCATAGCAGACAAAAACTATCAAGGGAGAAATGGGGACACTTTAAATGAGAAGGTCAGGGAGGGAGGATAAGACAGGGAGAGAAAGAGGAGTCATAAGAAGTACACCAAAGGAGGCAACCAGAGAAGTGAACAGAAAACCCACAGATTGGGAGAAAATCTTCACCAGCGACACACCTGACAGAGGTTTAATATCCAGAATATATAACAAACTCAAAAAACAGAGAATCAAGACA
>NW_008348089.1:9196192-9197152 GCF_000622305.1 Nannospalax galili | reverse complement strand
GATTAAAATATGTGCTATGGACCTGAACAGAGCGTTCTCAAACGAAGAAATAGAAATAAATAAGAAACACCTTAAAAAGTGTTCAACATCTGTAGCAATTAGGGAAATGCAGATCAAAAGTACTTCATGATTTTATCTTACCCCAGTCAGACTGACTCAGATCAAGAGAACAAATGATACTAATGCTGGTGAGGATGTGCAGACGGGAATGCTCATTCACTGCTAGTAGGATATTAAACTTGTGCAACTACTATCGAAAGCAGTGTGGAGAACTTTTTAAAAAATTAAAAATAAATCTACCATGTGATTTGGTTATACCACTCCTTGGCATACACCTAAAGGACTCATCCTACTGTAGAGAAAATTGTATATTCATGTTTGTGGCTTATCTTTTCAGAATAGCTAATAAATGGAAACAACCTAACTGTCCCTCAACTGATGAATGAATAATGAAAATGTGGTTCATTTATTCATGGAGTTCTCCTCAGCAGTAAAGAAAGATGAAATCATGAATTCTGTAGGTAAATGGATGGAACTAGAAACTGTTATACTAAGTGAAGTAAGAGGGATGTTCCCTCTCATTGTGGATCTTAGCCCCAGTTCCTTATACTTGAGTCTATATCCTGATGTAGCCACAGAAACAAGGAAAATGGAAAGGAACCAATGAGGAAAAGGGAAGGAAAGAGCCCAAGAGAGGGACATCTTAGGGAACAGATGTTACCAAGGGGAAAATGGGAAAAATTCAGGTGTCAGCTCATAAGGGAGGAGAAAAGGACATTCAAGGAACCTAGGGGGTAAAGGGAAAGAAGGAGCTCAAGAGAGGTAGGACTGTAGGAGATGGATATTATTAAGGGAGAAAGGGGGGAAATGAGGGCACCTTAATTGGGAAAACCATGATGGAGGGGTGAGACAATGCGAGAGATAAATAATGCCTAGCTAGTTTTAAAAACCAGAGGGAAC
>NW_008348089.1:9194955-9195212 GCF_000622305.1 Nannospalax galili | reverse complement strand
AGGGATATCAGAGTATAAGGGCTCTAGTGGGGGGAGGGAGGCTATGGGACGTTGCCGTCTGGGAAGTGTGTGTATAGTTGAATAAGATGGTTTGGGATGTTGTGTGTGATGTACATACACACACACAAAAATCAACAAATTTTAAAAAATGTATTATACTTGAGGAGGAAGCATGGAAATTTATGTCATGTTAATTAGTAGAGGTGATAAACATTACCATTGAAATCTACCCAATGACTTTATATAATACACAGGTG
>NW_008348089.1:9193516-9194410 GCF_000622305.1 Nannospalax galili | reverse complement strand
CTTTAAAGGATAAAAACTCACTCAATTTTATGTCTTACAGGGTTTATACTGAGTTCAATATTGTATGACTGTATTAATTCAACTGTGCACCTAAAAATTTACAGCCACCTTTGCTCTGGAATTTGTTACTGAATATGTCAAAGCTGTAATGAAATGCTTCTTCTAATCATGTGGTTATTAAATTAAAAAAAAACAAAAAACACAGAGGAATTATTTCCTCCATGCTTCCAAGCAAAGCCAGCCATGGTTAAGCAGGACCTTTGACTTATCTTCACACAGACAGAACTGGTAAAAGAAAGGAGCCAGGGGCTCCTCCCAAACCCATGTGACCCCTGAGGAATAGATCCTCAAATGACCTTAAAAGTAAAAATAAATCGGTTTTATCTGGACCAACTGCATAGCCTTAAACACCCAAAAGGAAATTATAACCAAAGATTAAAGGGGTAATATAATTTTTTAAGAGTCCATATGCATAGCTAAAGGCTACATGACAAGCAACAATGCCAGATAGGAAATACCTTCTTTTGAGTTGTTGGCCAGCATGGCCAAAGGGATTCCCAGATAGTAACCCAGCACAGAACTGGGGAAATGAACAGCAGACCCCAATCTTATCTAAAGGAATATTGACAACTGATTACTGCTAGAGGAGGAACAGCTGACCCTCCTAAAACAAAGACCTCTAGATCGGCTGACTAGATTCACCAGAAGGGCAAGTAGTGGGGAACGTCTGGGGGTGCTGACAACACAGCAGACAGTAGCAGGGATATCAGAGTATATGGGCTCTAGTGGGGGGAGGGAGGCTGTGGGAGGGTGCCATCTGGGAAGTGGGTGTATAGTTGAATATGATGGTTTGGGATGTTCTGTGTGACACACACACACACACACACACACACA
>NW_008348089.1:9117269-9193133 GCF_000622305.1 Nannospalax galili | reverse complement strand
GCATCTTAGCTCTGGAAATTGTTATTGAATATGTCAATGCTGTTGTAATGAAATGCTTCTTCTAATTATATGGTTATTAAATAAATACTTTAAAAAATTTTTTAAAATGAACTTTTGAAAAAAGAGGAAAATAAAATTTTAAAAAATTAAAAAAAAATAGAGGGAATTGTATCAGTCCAAAAACCTACTGGAAAATTACATATACAATATTCAACTACATGAGTCTGTGAGTATAGCTGATGAGTACGTAAGAAGAAATAGTGCCAAATACAAGAAACCTTCCTTTGAGTTGTTAACAGGGTTGTAGTCCAAGAGATTCCAAAAATTATGCAGGCCATTGCTTGATTACCTCCCAGAATGTGATGGTAAGACCTTATTGCTGAAGACAGGACATAGTTTGAACACAGGGTTTGGAGCAATGGAGCTGGAACTGACCTGGAAGCCACCTCCCCTGAATGTAGCTCTCATAGTTTTGGAGAGCACTATGCAAGCTGGTAAGGAAGAACATCAATCAATGTCCAACCCCAGCTTCAAGGCCTAAAAACCACATTGATGATCAGCACAGCAAACGACATTGGTGCAGTAGTGGCACTTTTATCTGGGGGGTAATCAACAGCTACTCAATTAGTCTTAAAGCTCACTCAATGGGAGGAAACTCATGTCTGGTACTGTAAACCTAGCCAAATACACATATCTGGAGAGGTCATAGATCTTAGAGAAAAACCCCAAAACTCTCACATCCCTAGACAAATGTAATTTCTTACTATGTGCAAAATATGGATCCTTAAATTTACAGACAAGTATCCCAGTCACCACCCATCAAAGTAGCTTCTTTTTCAACAGACAGAGATTATTACAGAGTTACACCACTGGTCACACACAGATATTGTCTGTGAATTGCTCAAGCCTAAGTGGCACATCTAGGATGCAGCCTCTCACCTAAGACTCATGGAACATAGAACAAGGGATGAAAAGAACACTAACGCATCTTTCAATTCTCATCAATGAAGCACTCTCATGCAAAGAGGGCCAGGAACACAAAAGGCCACAAATTGACAGAGAGAGAAAGAGAGAGAGAGAGAGAGAGAGAGAGAGAGAGAGAGAGAGAGAAAGAGTCAGCAGAGTGTGGGTCCTTGGACAGGACACCTACACTGAGGTCCACCCACCCGGGGCTCAGGGACCATTGCAGAAGAGGAGGGTGGAAAGACTGTAAAAGCCAGGGAGGAAGTACATGACCATATGGAAATAGTCCTATAAGCACTAGGGACCCTTCTCATACAAACTTACAGCAATGGTGTCAGCATGCACAAGACCCATGCAAACTTACGTAGACAAAAACTTAGCACAGAACTGTGGAAATGAACAGCAAGCCCCAATCTTAGTTGAAGAATTATTGGCAGCTGATTATTGCTTGGTGAGGAAGAGCTTATCTTCTTGAAGGGAGAGACCCTAGATAGGTTGACTAAACCCTGGTGGATGAATTTGCACTGAGGGACATCTTGGGACACTAACTTTACATAATAAGCCTTAATACAAATGACAGAATGTATGAACTCCAGTGGGAGGAGGGCTATGGGAGGGTCCAAAGGGGAAGGGAGAAAGGGGTATAAAGATGATTTTATGTATGAAATACACAAAACTTTAATAAAATTTTTAAAAAAGAAGAGAACTGCCTCACCTCTACAAACAAACAATACAACAATTGACAACCCATGAAACTAAAAAGCTTCTTAACAGCAAAAGACACCATCGTTCGAGTGAAGAGGCACCCTACAGAATGGGAAGAAAAAATCTTACCAGTTTTACCTCTATATAAGGTTAGTATATAGAATATACAAGGAACTCAACAAACTAAACATCAAAAAACCAAAGAATCCAATGAAAAATTGGGGCAAGGAGATGAACAGAATTCTTTAAAGATGAAATACAACTGGATGAAAAATATTTTTTAAAATGTTCAACATCAGGGTGAAGATGGGGGGAGGGGAGGTCTAAATTTTATTAAGATCTATTATATGAAATGCACAAAACAATAAAAATATTAAAAATAAAATGTTCAACATATTTAGTCATCAGGGAAATACAAATTAAAACCGCTTTGAGATTTCATTTTACCCCACTCAGAATGGATGAGATACAAAAACAAACAATGCCAAGTGCTGGTAAGGATGTGGAGAAAGGGGAACTCTTATCCACTTCTGGTAGGAGTGCAAACTGGTGTAGTCATTGTGGAAATCAGTGTGGAGATTCCTCAAAAAGCTCAAAATTGATCTATCATATGATTAATATGATCAATATATACTACTCTTGGGTATATACCTGTCCTGGTTTCTTCATTGCTGTGACAAAACACTCTGACCACTACCAACTTAGGGAGGAAAGGGTTTATTCAGCTTACATCTCTCAGGTCGCAGTTCATCAGGGAGCCCAAGGTAGGAACTCAGGGCCGGAACCTGGAGGCAGGAGGTGGAGCACAGGCCATGGAGGAATGCTGCTTACTGGTTTGCTCCCCTGGCCCCTGCTCAGCCTGCTTTCTTATGCAACACAGGCCCACTTGCCAAGGGGTGGCACCACCCACAGTGGGCTGGGTCCTCCCACATCACTTATCAAGAAAATGCCCCTCAGATATGGCCACAGGCCAGTCCAATAGAGGAAATTCCTCAACTGAGGCTCCCTCAACCAAGGTGTGTTAAGTTGACACTAAAGCTATCCAGCACAATACCCAAAAGACTCTGTATCTTCCTATAGAGATACCTGTTCATGGGTGGCACCACCCACAGTGGGCTGGGTCCTCCCACATCACTTATCAAGAAAATGCCCCTCAGATATGGCCACAGGCCAGTCCAATAGAGGAAATTCCTCAACTGAGGCTCCCTCAACCAAGGTGTGTTAAGTTGACACTAAAGCTATCCAGCACAATACCCAAAAGACTCTGTATCTTCCTATAGAGATACCTGTTCATCTTCATTGCTGCCTTTTTCATAATAGCCAGAAACTGAAAACAACATAGATGTCCATCAACTGATGAATGGATAATGAAGGTGTGGTACATATACACAATGAAATTTGCAGGTAAATGGATGGAACTGGAAGCAATCATCCTGAGTGAGGTAATCCAGACCCAGAAAGACAAATGTTGCATGTTCATTCTCATAGTTGGATGCTAGCTTTAAAATCTTAGATATGCATGTTTCAACTAGAAAATCCAGAAAGGTCAGGAAATTAATAAATGGCCATGCGGGGGTGGGGGTGGAGGGTGGCTTTGGGGCAGGGGAGATAGAATGCAGTGACATAAAAGGGGAAAGGGAAATAGAGTAGGAAGAGATAAATGAGGTTAAGAGTGGGAAGTATGGGGATGGACAGCTAACACTAAAGACCTTTAGAAAAAGCCATATGGAAACCTACCACTATAGAAGCTTCTTACAGTACATACATAGACATTATAAAAAGAGATTAAAGGGAATTACCTTATAACAGAGAACTCTGCTCCTACTAGACACCATAGACTAACAAAATAAAACCCCAGTGCCAGAAATGGACTCCCTTTCTTGAAGCTGTTGACCAAGGTTCCCAAAGACCATCAACAATAATGACCATTGCCCCTGCTCTTGGTTACCCACCGAAACTGGATGGTAGGACCCTATTACTGAAAGCACTGCATGCGTGAGCTATGGAACAAACAAGGAGATATCGAGCTGGTGCTGACTTCAAAGTCTCAACTCTACCAGCTAGATTTCATATTTCTTGAAGGTCAATGCATGCTACCAGAAGAGAAAAATAATCATCAGCCTTCCCAGTTGTGAATCCTGCAACAACTGGATGAGTAGCATATATGTGCCCACTGGGGCAACAGTGGCAAGGATATTATGGCAGTAACCAACACTTTCTAATAGGACTTAAGGTCCATTCATAAGATAGAGCCCATATCTGACATTGATATCAAGCCTAGGAACCTGAGGCCAGACATGACACAAGCCATAGGGAAGAGCTTGATACTACATTCTGCTAAATAGATACAGTATTAAATTGACTTTTAATGACTATTGTCATACCCATAGATTAATTCATTTCTCAGTTTTCACCAGAGAAGTTTCATTATGCAGCAGAAGGTGATTAACACAGAGGCCCACAACTGGCCAACATACTGAGAATAAGAAGCTGCAGAGTGTTTATTCCTGAATAGAACACCTATATCCAACTTCTGCTTCCCAAGGCTCAGGGATCATTCCAGAAGAGGGAATGGAAAGACTGTAAGAGTCAGAGGTGACAAATGACCATAAGGGAAGACAGTATTTCAGACAACTAGGCAGTTACTTATATGAACTGACAGCAATGATGAGAGCATGCACAAGTCCCACCTAAGATCAGGCCAAACATAATTGCAGCATTGACATGGGGAAGTGAGTAAGAAACCCTCAACTCTACCTGAGGAAATATTGGCACATGATGGCACCTGGGAGGGGGAGAGTCAGTCTCATTTAAGCATGAGAGTCTTGGTAAGTTGAACAAGCTCCAGTGGATGGACCCACACCAAAGGGCATTTGAGGACACAAACTCAACTACAGGTATATTTTATATACATAATATATATGTTATATATATAAAACTAGAATCCATGAATATGTTATATATGTCATATATATTAGACTCTAATATGTATATATGTATATATGTGTGTGTATGTATATGTATATATGGGGGGACATGAAATCAGATGGGTTAGTAAGGGGGTTGCAGATAGGGGAGGGGTTTGAATATGATCAAAATTCAATTAAAAATTTAAAAATGAAGTTCAATGTCATCCTCAGCTACATAGTGAGTTTAAGATCAACCAGCCTAGGACACATGAGATCCTGTCTCAAAGAATAAAGCAAAACAAAACAAAATACACCAATACTTTTATTCGTAACAGGAAGAATTGCATTTGGGGGACTACTTTTAAAGGGGATCAGGATGCTGTGGAAAGAATTTACACTGGCATTGTATATATTTAGACCGTTCTAAAACAAACTATTTTCTAGTTACTACTTAATCCCACTCAATATGGTCACAAAAAATAAACTAGAATGGTTTTGAGACCTTGGTTCACTGTTCAGTTCTAATGAAATAGAACCTGCACATGTAAAAATCTCAAACTCAAACACTATGGAATACTAGGAGAACAAAAAACAGTTTGGTAAGAGGAGCTAGCCAACAAATTAACTTTAAAAAATTATTTACAAAGTCAGGCGTGGTAGCTCACAGCTTTAATCCCAGCACTTGGGAAGCAGAGACAGGTGGATCTCTGAGTTCAAGGCCAGCTGGTCTACATAGTGAGTTCCAGGACAGCTCCGGCTACAGGGAGACCCTGTCTCAAAAAGACCAAAAAGAAACATATATATGTAGTATATGAGTGTATTGCTTACATGTCCCTTGTCATGCAGTGCCTGTAAAGGACAGAAGAGGGCCTTGGATCCCTTAGAAATGGAGTTAAGACCATTGAACCATCTACCTAGCGCCCCACCCCCCACCCCTACCCCATTAACTTGTTTTACACACTTAGCGTTTGAAATTGTTTGGAAAAGAAGGTTGCTCAAAAACGGGAATCAGGACACTCAGCTAACTGTTTGGAAAACAAAATCAAGACTTTGCCTTTGAACTTTAAAATCTTGGGCTGGAGAGATGGCTCAGTGGCTAAGAGCATTGTCTGTTCTTGCAGAGGTCTGGTGTGTGATTTCCAGCACCCACATGGTGGGTAACAACAGTCCTAACTCCAGTTCCAAGGGATCTGAAGCCCTCTTCTGATCTTTGCGGGCACTACACGACAGGGGCACAATTATACACATGCAGACATTACACTCATATACACAAAATATAAATAATAAACAAAATATTAAAAAGTAATATGTTAGTCCTGCATGGTGGTGTATGCCTTGTGATCCCAGCACTACGAAGAAGAGGCTGAGGCAGCATTCCAGGCACGCCTGGGGTACGTAGCAAAATTCTACCTCAAACAAAGAAGCAAAACAAACTATAAAGATGAGCATATTTAAACAATCTTGGAACGTGTATAGCTTTCTAACCTAACAGAAAACCCGTATGCCCTTTAAAGAGGGGGGGGGAAGACTATAAAAACCTTTCAATTAAGCACAAGAAATAGTATCAACAAAAAGTGAGAAAATACATCACACGTGACAGGCAAAAAGCTATTCTTAATATTCAAACGTCTCTTTTAAATAGTTAAAAGTTTAGCAACTCAATTTTTTAAACCAGGCAAAGATAAAAACACAGCTTACCAATAAATGAATGAAAATACCAATAGGAACCTGAAACGTCACTCAGTTTCACTCAGGTTAAATGCAAAACAAACTACAGGGTAAACTAGCATTTTCTTCACCGACGGGTGAAATTTCAAAAACTAAGAGTGTGAACGTTTACTTTTCTCCATCTGTAATACCAGAGCCTCAGCATCGGACATAATGGGACCTGAAAGAAGCATAAATGCATGAAAGTCAAAGAATTGGGAGAATATTAACGGTATTCTCTAGGGCTAACAGAATCGGGACAGGTGCATTCTTCAAAGGTGTCGCCTGTGAGGACCTGCATAAAGGTGAGCGCGCCCATCCACACGGCCAGCAGGGCAAAGGCCGGGAAAGGCGGAGCAGGGACCCCAGACCGCCTGCTTACTTGGCTTCTCCTTGCCCTCCGCGGGCATCAGATGCATCTCCACCCCCGCCCCGCCGTGCGGCAGCACAGCCAGGCGCCCCCGCGAACAGCACATCTGGCGCGTGGCGTGGGCTCTGCGGAGCAGCGCGCGGTGCATGCCCGGGGAGCCGGGGAAGAGCCAGAGCTGCGCGCTGGGCGGCTGCTCCAGCGCCCCAGACGTCCGGAGCCTTCTCCGCACCATACCCGCTGCTCTGTGGTCCCCAGCGCAGAGGAAGGACTCCAGACCGAGGCCAGTGGGCGTCTGCCCTAGCGCCGCCCCCTCGCTCCTCACTTGTTGCCCAGGGCTGGGCAGAGACTCAAGTGGGAAACGAAAGTGATTTGGTTTCAGGACACAGAAACGAAATAGAAAGGAAAAAGACACTGGACTGATTGTAGAGGCTTGTAAAGGCTGGAATCTACCTCTAGGTGGAGACACTCCCTTGACTTTTTTGTTGGTGTCTTGTCTGGTCCTGGTCCTGGTCCTGGTCTTGAGACAGGGTCTCCCTTTAGCTGCAGCTAGCCTAGAACTCACTATGTAGACCAGAATGAACTCGTGGTGCTATCTACCTGCCTCTGCTTCCCAGGTGCTGGGGTTTATTAAACATGGTCCATCACGCCCTGTCCTTGTGTCCTTTTTTATATCCAGTGGGGCAGGTCAGGGACCTGGCTAAGGGACCCTCTCTGGGAAGGTGGGTTTTCCTTAAATAATGTACCATTCCTTCCCAAAATTTCAGCCCCCCAGTGCAGTCCCCAGGAGCCACCATGAAGTTCGAGTCCTTTCTTATCTTCTGTCCTTTTCTTTTGAATGCTGGCCAGAGCCCAAGCATGCCTTTAAACTTCCTAACTAACCGTTGGGTTTCCCTGCTCCTTTTCTACCCCTCCCGCACTCCGTGTGCTGCCTGACCCAGCTGGGAGCCTTATCTCAAGCAGCAGGCCTTTTGTTCCTTCCCTTCTCTCTTTTCCTCCTCCCTTCCTGGCAGCCTTGAGATTTACGGCTTGTCCACCCTGGGGTGTTTTTTTAAAAAATGCTAACAGGGGCTGGAGAGATGGCTCAGTGGTTAAGAACACTGGTTGCTCTTGCAGAAGACGGGGGTTTGAATCCCAGCACCCATATGGCACCTAACAACTGTCTGTAACTCCAGACGGCCTCTTCTGACCTTAGTGGGCATTGGCCAACATGGGTACACTTACCTGCACGCAGGCAATACACGCATACACATAAAATAAAAATAATAAACAAAAAAGTTTTTAAATGGTAATAAATTATTTTCCAGTTTCTCTTTGAGTCCATTCTTTGTCCTTGAGCTTCCATGTGCATTTGTTCTTAAATTATTTTACTAATGAGACTAAGAACTCCCAACAGGGGACCCAGATTTCACGGGTATCCTATGGTGGCTGTGCTGGTGCTACAGTAGCAATAAAGGCTGGTCAAGTGGACACCTAAAACTGCAGTTGGGCCAGGTCACTCACCTGGTTAAGAGACCGCCCCTAGCCTTAAGTCATGCAAAAGAGGTAGGTGGAATAATTCCATCTTTAATGAAACACTGTACTTTTCTTTCCCAGAATCCTTCCCCCAGCACAATAGCTTACCAGGGAGCAACCTGGTAGCCTCATAATTCTGGCTGCTTCTCTGAATCAGGAACCTCTCTTTTTGTTCTTTCTATGCCTTTTCTAAGCATGCTTTCCCTAACACTTTGGGCTGCCTCAACATTTTGGACTTTCTTACTCTTTCTCTAAAGCACCCTCCTTACCATGTAGCCACTATTCCACAACGTGTCTGACCTCCATGCTGGCTTAAACGGCGTGACTTATTTTTCCATCTTTCTTTCGTTTTCCTCCTCTGGGCAGCTGCTGAGATTTACTGCCCTGGGTTGTTGTTGTTTTCTTTTAAACTGTAATAAAATTGCCCTCAAGCTTCTATTTGAGTTCATTCTTAAATTCTTTTATTAATGAGACTAAGAACCCCCAAAGGGGACCTTGTTTCCCCCATATCACTAAGAATCTCCAAGATTCAGGCCTTTTTAGGCATTCTCGGCTATATAAGTCTACATATCAAGTCGAGGCCTGCCTGATCAACATGAGAACCTGTCTCAAAAAACGGGGGGAAAAAAACCTTTTGTTACTACTGAATGGCATTGTGTGTATAAGTGTACAGCAGTTTATTTATTCACTCACCAGTTGATGGGCCTTTAGTGCCTTCCAGCTTCTAGCTACAATGAACAGAGTTGCTGTGAATATTTGTGCAAAAGTCTTTATAGTAGCAAATGTTTTTATTTATTTGGGGTAAATATCTAGAAGTAGAGTTGTTCTGTCCTATACTAAGTGTATAAATTGCTTTATAAGAAACTGTCAAGCTTTTTCCAAAGCACCGGACCATTTGCGTTCCTTCCGGCAACTTAATGAGTGTTCTTATTTGCCAGTAGTTGATATTGTGTCTTGTTCATTTTAGCAGCTGTAGTGGTGAAGATCTCATTTTATTTAAATTTTCTTTTCACTAATTACTAATGATGTTGAGCATATTTTTAAGTGCTTATTTGCCACTCCTGCTTTTTGAAGTCTCTATTTAAAGATTTTGTCTATTTAGTTCAATGGCTTGACTTACTAAAGGCTCTTCACATGATTTATCACATATTGTTTATTAAATATGTATTTTGGAATATTTTCCACCTGTTTCTGTCTTATCATCTTATTAAAATTGTCATTTGAAGAGCCGAGCTTTTAAATTTTTATGCAATTTATCCATTTTTCTTTGCTGTAATCCATTCCTTTTATCATCCAACTTAAATCTTTGCTAAACACAAGGCTACAAAGTTTTCTCGTTTATGTTCAGGAAGTTCTGTAGAATTTAATCTTTGTTGTAATTATTTTCAATAAATTATTCCTGGCAGTGTGAGGAAAGGGTAGAGGTTTATTTTTTCCTTATTGATTTCTAGTGGCTCTGGCGTATATATCTGTCAATTTGTTGCTTCATCTTTGTCAAAATGGATTTTGTTTGGGAGTGTTAAATACAATAAAGACAGCAGCAGTCTGTTCAGAATGGAAACTGGCACATAATTCATAATTCTTTTCAGGTGTGAGGGTTTTCAGACTGTAAGCGCCTCAAGGCCATGACTGGGCCTGAAGGTGGGAGTGAGATCATCAGACACAATACAGTCTCTCGAGAGCTAAACATGATGGGTCCTTAAAGAGGACAGGTTTCCCTTTAAAACTTGGAGAGGCACTTCATAAAGAGTGAGAATGGGGTGGGAGGGGGATGGGAGGAATGGTGAGGGGGAGGCTAGGGGAGCCTCTTCAGAGAGCCTTCAGAGCACCAGAAATTCTCCTGAGGAGTCTCAGACCAATTCCCAGAAGAAATGAAAGGTCTGACTTTTTGTAACCTTTTAGGGATGGCAGAAGTTTCACATAAGGTGATTTGATTTAGTTTACCGTAGCATCAGTGCCAGAAAGAATAGAGGAGCCAGAGTCTGGTTAGGACCATAAATCAGGGTTGCTGTTAGGCCACAGCACAGACAGCTTATTCTCTTTTTTTGAGAATTTTGTCAACGATTACTGTATTTACATCATTTCCATCCCTCCCTTTCCCCTCCAACTCCCCCATGCCTCACTCTCAAGAGACACACACACACACACACATATCATCCATTTAGGGTTGCTTATGCACATCTGTGTAGGACTGAGCACTTGGGACTGGAAACTTATCAGAAGGCTGGTCCCTGGGAAAAATGGTCTCTTCTCTCAGTAGCCACTGACTGCCTATAGCTCTTCAAGTAAGGGCAGGGCCTTGTGAAATTTCCCTGTCCCCACTGTCATGTTGACCGGTGTCCTTGTGCAGGTCTTCTTTAGACAACCGTATTGCTGAGATTTCATGAGTGCAGCTTCCTAGCGATAGCTTCGTAACTCTCTGTCCTAGAGAGAGCTGTGGGGAGGCAGTCCTGATTCAGGCTGTAGCATGTAGAAAGCCCTAGGTTCTACCTCAGCTAGACGGGGAGGGCTCTCAGTTAGGCATATATGGTCAGACTTATTTCTGAATTTTCAGTTCTGTTATTTATGATCCACTGACCTGTACATTTTTTTCCAAAGTACATTGTCTTTTTTACTGTATATGCAAAGTGAGTCACAAAATAAGTTTATATAACCCTTCTTTTTCAACTTTGTTTTGTCTATTCTGGTCCTTTGCATTTTTATTATATACCTTGGGGTCAGTTTATCAATTGCTGCAAAATGAATTACTGGGATTAAATTAAATTACCCTCTTGGCCATGTGCACTGGCCAGCAGTCCTACTCTTCTGGAGAGCAACTAGTTTCTCAAAGCCCTTAAAACACAGCAAGTCTATTTAAAAAAAAAAGAAAAAAGGCTGGGCATGATGACACACACCTTTAATCCTGGTACTTGGGAGGCAGAGGCAGGTGGATCTCTGTGAGTTCGAGGCCAGCCTGGTCTCCATAGTGAATCCAGGACAGCTGGGGCTACAGGGAGACCCTGTCTCGAAAAGACCAAAAAAAAAAAAAAAGAAAAAAAAATACACACATATATCAATTTGGGAAAATATGGCCTGTTGTTATCAGTAAATATCATCTCTTTGTAGAATAATTAAAAGTTTCCCTAATTTCAATAATATAGTTTTCAGTATAGTCATACATATTTATTAAAATATACTTAAGTATTTCTCTTTTGATATTGCAAATATTTTTTTCAAATTTCAATTTATGTTTGTGATCTTGTCCTAAGATCTAGTTTTTTTCATTTTTAATATTTTTATTGGGAGTTTGTGCATTTCATATAATACATCTTCATAAAATTTACACTCCTCCCCATTAACTTGTCTTCTAAGATAAGGTCTGTCACTTAGTTTTTTAAAAACGCATTAAATTTTATGTCTTACAGGGCTTATACTGAGTTCAATATTGTATAACTGTATTAATTCAACAGTAACCTAAAAACTTTATAGTCACTTTTGAAAGAGATGTATCTTTGCTCTGGAAACTTGAGTATGTTAAAGCTATAATTAAGTGCTTCTTCTAAAAAAAAATTTAAAAATTAAAAAAATCTTTTATTGAGCTTTTGTACATTTCATACAACAGTTCTTAAATTGAGATCTCCTCCTCCATCCATGTTCCCCCACCCTCATGCCCCATCATACCTCATGTATTCCATCATATACATGTTAAGTCCTATCCATTCAAACATTTGTACCCAGATGTCCTTCGGTGCAAATTCTTCCTCTGGAGTCTAGTCAACCTATCTGGAGATCGTTGCTATGGCCTATTCTCCCTCACCCAGTACTGATCAGTCTCCAATAGTTCCTAGACTGGAGCTGACCTGCCACCCATTTCCCTTGCTATACTCTGGGTCCTTGTGTGATTGAGTTAGCATGGGTCCTGTGCTCGATGCCACCATTGCCATAAGTGCATATGTGCAAGTTTCCAGTGGTCTGAAAGCCTCTGCTTCCCCATGTTCATAAACCAATCTTTCTGCCCCTCTTCCCCAGTGGCCCTTGAGCTGTGGGTGGGAGAGGTTTGATACAGGAGTCCAGCCCAGGGACACACACTCTGCAGTCTCTTATTCTTATTTTCTTTTTTAAAATTTTATTATTATTATTATTATTTTTATTTCTGGAGTTACGGACAGTTGTTAGCTACCATGTGGGTGCTGGGATTCGAACCTGGGTCTTCTGCAAGAACAACCAGTGTTCTTAACTGCTGAGCCAGCTCTCCAGCCCCTGCAGTCTCTTATTCTTTAAAAGTTGGCCAGTTGTGGCCTTTTGTGTGCATCACACTTTGTTGTATAAGGACGCTTCACTGGTGAGAGTTGAGGGATGCAGTAGTTTTCTTTTTATCCCCCCCCTGCCACTCTGTTATGTTCCATGAGCCTTAGGTGTAGCGGATCAACTGTAGATATGTCACCTAGGACGAGGCACCTCTCAGATACATTCTCTATGGCTGACCAGTTGTGGGATTCTGCAGTAGCCTCCATCTGTTGCAAAAGGAAGCTTCTTTGTTCGGTGGTGTATGAGAGACTTGTCTACAAATATAAAGACCCATATATAGCATATGGTAAGAAATTTCATTTGCCTAGAGGTATGACAGATAGGGTTTTCTCTAGGATCTCTGACCTCTCTGGCCTCTTTGGTTGGGTTTACAGTACCACCTGTGAGTTCACTCCCATTGAAAGGGTTTTAAGTCCAATTAGATAGCTGTTGATTACCCCCCAGATAACAGTGACACTACCAAACCAATAGAGTAGTTTGCTCTGTTGGTTGTTATGGTTATTAGGCTTTAGGGCTGTGTTGGACCATTGATTTTCTCCTTTAGCAGCTTGCATAGTATCCTCCAGAACTATGGGAGTTAAACTTGGTCAGAGTGGTTCAAGAGAATCTCCACATAACATAGGCTGTGCCAGAGCTCTTGATTATCTCCCAGAACTGGAAGATAAGACCCTACTGCCGAACATAGGACATATTTCAGACAAAGGACTTAAAGCAATGGAGCAAGAACTGATCTGGAAGCCTTCTACCTGATGTTTAGTTCTCGTTTGTTTAGATTCTTGTAAATAGTTGATATGATCTATAAATAAGACAAGTCTGCTCTTTCATGTCTGATTGATGTATCTTTAATTTTCTTGATGATATGGATTCGCACCTCTGAAGCCTCATCTCCTTGGCAGTATGGAAGCATTGTCTTTTGCCATTAAGAGGTCAGCTCTATGTAAGTTTACAAATTAGTAAATTTTTATTTAGTCCTTGTTTGTTAACGGTATTTATCATGCGTGATTGGGTATTAAATCTGGTCTAATTTCATTTCTACTTGTTCTAAGGCAATTATATGGGCTTTCTGAACCCATGTGTAGAACATTGATTCTATCCAGGTATAGTAGTACACACCTTCAATTTCAGGGGTTGGGCAGTCTGAGGGAGGAGGATAGAGAGTTCCAGGCTAACCTGCGATACATAGGGAGACCCTGTCTCAAAGAATAGGGTGTGGGGCTGTTGGTCCTATTCCTTCCTTAAGTTTTCAGAACAATTCATCCTTCCCATTAGAAAAAGTCATGATGGAGATAAAAGACAACCCTCCAAAAGCCAAATATCTGAGATCCCTAAACTAGATAGATTATATTTGGACTTTCATTCCACCCATTAAAATGGAAACCAT
Organism: Nannospalax galili; assembly: GCF_000622305.1. Classification (NCBI taxonomy): domain Eukaryota; kingdom Metazoa; phylum Chordata; class Mammalia; order Rodentia; family Spalacidae; genus Nannospalax; species Nannospalax galili. The sequence goes on along the minus strand of NW_008348089.1, from coordinate 9,179,299 downwards.
GGGTCCAAAATAACCCTGAGAATTCTCTGGGGGCTTTCATTTCTGTTGGCCACCTCACAGTCTAGCATCCTTGACAAGTTCTCCCTCTGTCTGTCCAGTGGTATCTACCTTTTTTACATCAGCACCTCAGCATGGACTAGTCCCCATAGTCTTTGATTTCTCAAAATATCACTAAAACAGGCTTCTGGTAATGGTTGGGACAGCAGCAGGCATTCATATTTGGCTGATAATTTATTTCATTTGGTTAATATAAGGAGATGATGCTGGTGTGGTGGTACATGACTTGGGAGGCAGAGGCAGGAGGATCTTGGAGATCAAGGCCAGCCTGAGCTACATAGTGAATTTCAGGCCAGCTGGGATTTAGGGAGACCCTGTCTCAACAAACAAAAACAACAACAAAAAAGGAGATGATCAAAGTATTATTTCACAAATCACACAAATATTTTTCTTTTCTTTTGGAGGGGAAGAGTAGCAAGAACAAATCTCACAGGGAACACACTTGGATTGAGGAGGTTCATTAAACACAGAGTAGATGATTTCCAGTTTCCTTAGAATTCAGTTACTGAAGTTTATGATCAGTTGGGATGGAAGTCAACCTCTGTAGAAAGTAAAAATCTCACTAAGGTTTCAGATGCCTCTTTATAGAAAAGTTCTCCAGAAAAGCTGACTTGACTTAACAGAGTAGTGATGACCGAGGACTCCTAATAGCAGTGCCGGTGTTGCAGGGCAAAGCTTTGAGGGCTTGGCTCACAGGCTAAATTAAATGTAGGACCCCGAGAGCATGAGCTCTCAGTCTTTGGAAAAGTGGCTGACAGAGTGTAGCCTGCCCAGCCCAAGCTTTCAAAGTATCTACTAAATTCTTTGGTATTTTGGAGTCCAATAAACAGGTCACATATGGAGCCTGATAAGGTGTGATATAACATCTTTATGGGAAAGTAACTTAATCAAGTTAACATCACAGCAACATATATTTCACAATTATAACAAATTATACGCATGTATGAAATCATTTTAATGTAGCATCACACAGTTTAAAATTTTAACATTAAATAAAACTGCTCCACAGAATCTATTGGCCATTTCTCATAATAGCAATATGCTCCAATAATTCACTCTACAGCATCATAATAAGACACATTTCAGCCTCTCTTATTGTTCCAACAAGTGGCTATGAGCTTCTGTTGAGTTTAGTGTTTGACTGAAATAAGAATGTCCACACTGAGAATTGTTCCTGGAACACAATGTTCAATTCTTTGAAACATTCAAAGAATTACTAACCTAGTCATTTAGATTTTAAAAATAAATTAGTTAGCAGTTTACTAAACTCAAAACTCTAAAGATATTCCTTAATATAAAATACACATCTATAAGCTTCAAAAGCATGCTGAAACAATGTATATTTTTGGTTTACTTTTTCAAATCGGATATCAGATATGCTTATTATTGGAATAATACTGAATATTTCAAATATTTAGTATATTATTAAATAATTGTTGAGAAAAATCATTCAGCAAAGCAAACATTCTAATAGCAAGGTTATAAATACAGGAAATGTTTCACATAATTTTGTTTCACCAAAAATACTGATTTATAACTCTATTATTTATCTCAAAAACTATCCAACTAATTCTAACCAAAATCCTTCAGCTTTTTGTACTAAAGAGATTGTTCTTCCCTAGATTGAGGAAGAACAGAAAAATCCAAGAATCAAAGTCCCAGTGCCTAGCCTCCCCATCCCCCACACTGGGAGGGTGGTGCCTATGATACAAATCCCTTGTTGTTGTTGATGGCCACTTGAAGAGCTTCCTTCATCTTTCTCATTGTAGAATATTTAGGCAAGTCTAGAATATTATAACATGTCAGTGATCTTGGGTGATCATTTTCAGTGAATGTTTCAGGACAACGGAATACTATTCCTTCATCCCGGAGGCCTTTTACATGTAGCCTATCACATCCTGTAAGAAACACTAAAAGGGAATACATTTTTTTTTGTTATTTCACCTAGCAAAACTCAAATGAAAAATTAGAAATTAATGATTGCATTTCATAAATTATTGAGCATTTTTCAGAGAGAACTTCACAGGGGCAGATAAAGTCTAGAAAAGTCATGGCATTTGGGTTTTATCCTCTGTAAGTTTATGCCATTAATGCTGGTGTCCTGAGTTCATCTCAAACAAACAAATCACACACACACACACACACACACACACACACACATATATATATAAATATATAAATTACAGTACTTACTGAGGAATTTTTTCTTTTCATCCAATGTTAACTCATGGAAAGCCTTCCAAAATAATAGAATAGTTGGGTGTGATTTGTAATATCCTTGCTCATACCTTGAATTCTTTTGAAAAAGAGACAGAAAAAAATTTTAGGGGGAATATGTAGATGCTGTTTGGAAAAGTTGGGGGCACTTATGTCATAACTTACATTTTCAAATTGTTTCCAGTCATAATTTGTGCTTCCAATTATTGCTGTCCTTAGTTCTTCAGGACTGAAATTCCTGATTATATCTCTGTCACACACCTTGTAAAATCCTCTATGAAATTCCTCATAAATCGTCTTTACAGAGATGTTGAAAATGTAATCAACACACTTAGAAACATAGTCTTTCCTTAAGGGAAGAAAAAAATGACATATCTTACCAATGACTAAAATATTGTCTACTTTCTTCACTATTTCTATTGAGAAAGAAAAGTAAATTTTTCTGTGTATCACAGAAGTTTGTGCAACATAGGAATATAAAAACCTTTCCAATTAGAAGAAAGATCCTCACAGAATGTAAGCAGAAGAACTGAAACATTAGTTTGAGTGAATTTTTCCCCTGTAGGCACTAGCATGTTTTAACCCTAATCTGAATATAGATGCCTCTTGAATTACAACAGTGACATGTCCCAGTAAGCCCATCATAAATGGAAAATGTCATAAGTTAAAGGTGAACTTAATATACCTAACCTACCGAACATCATAGCTTAGCCAACAGAGTATACTGTACAGTATCTGTCACGTCATCTCTCCTTGGCACCACATGATTGCCACCCAGCATCATAAGAGAGTGTTGGATCATGTATTACTAGCCCAAGATGATCAAAATCCAAAATCTGTGGAGCACGCTGTCTACTGAATGTCATATACTTTCACACCACTGGAAACTAGGGAGAAAACATAAGTTCTACCATTATATGTCATTCTTGCTAAAAATCTTTCAAAGGCTTCACACTGCCGTGAAGACTCGTTCCCAGCTTCTGACACTTGCCAGACTCATGGGCTTCCTTTCCATACTCCTCTCTGCCATTCTGACCTAGTTGTCTCTTGTTTGTAGATAACTCTGCAACGTAGAAGTGTGTCCTCTTAGCAACTTCTACCAGTCATCAAATTTCCGTATGAAAGTGATATTCTCAGGGTTAGCCCTTCTGTGCCCCTCCTCTCCCCTCTTCCCTCTTCCAGCACATGTCACTCTGTGGAAATAATTTCTGTACTACAGGATGCATTTCCATGATATGATGAATTTCCTGGTAGCAAATGATAACCACGTGTATTTGGTTTGGCTGTGCTGACACCCCCCCCAACACACAAGGCTTTATGTGTTAAAATCTATTAACTCCCATTGTTAGGTATTAAGAGGATAGAAACTTAATCCGATTATAGTGTATATGAGGGTCCTTTAGAGTATGATTAGGGCTACATAAAATCATCACAGTAGAGCCCCATGATTGAATTTTGGTGGTCTTGTAAGGTGAGGGAGAAAGAAAAGAGGAGAAAAATTCATGCTTCTTGGGTCTTGTCATGTGTTACCCTGTCACGGTCAGGATGCTGCCAGCAAGAAGCTCCCAGAAAAATCCTGCAAAATCTTTGAACCTCCTGCAAGGTTGACCAACTGATTAGCACTTCAGTGACTGGAGAATCTGGAATGTTCCAGCTCCAGAACCCAATTTATTTCAGGCCATCCTTAGCCTCCTAAATAGCCACTCCTTGCCCACCTGTGTCTGACATTACATCCTGTGGCTAACAGACTTTTATAAAAGTTTTAGGGGCCAGAGAAATGGCTCAGTGGTTATCTCTTACAGAAGACCTAGGTTTGATTTCCAACACCCAAATGGCTGCTAACAACCACTTATAACTCCAGTTCAAGGGATCCAATGCCCTCCTCTGACCTCCACTGGTGTTGCATGACACATGCAGACAATACACTCATACACATAAAATTAAAATAATAAATAATAAATATTTTAAAAGAACATTTTGGAGGAAATGTTTCCTCTGTGTTGACTCTCCTCTTTGTAGACTGGACACTGGTTCATGTCCATCTGGCAAGGTTTCCATGGCCTCCCTGAACAACTGTGACTCACAACTGTGACTCACCACAGTTACAGGACATTTCGAGAGATGCTCCATAGTCCCTTGGAACTTAGTTGACCTTGGAGGGCAAGGAGCTAAAAACTGTCCTTTAAGTCCCTCTGACCAGATTGGTATAGCCCTCAAAGTATGGCTATTAAACATCCAAAAAGGTTAGTTCCACCAGTCTGGTACTTTTAATAACGTGTGCTATGTAGATAAAGCTTGGGCAAAAGCTGTGAAGCCAGCCATGGTTGAGCAGGACCTTTGATTTATTGTCTCATAGATGGAACTGGTGAAAGAAAGGATCCAGGAGCTCCTCCAAAGCCCATGTGACCCCTGAGGAACAGGTCCTCAAATGACCTTCAGAGTAGAAATAAATTGGTTTATTTGAGCCATCTGTATGGCCTTAAACACCCAAAAGGAAAGTATAACCAAAGATTAAAGTGATCAGAATATTTCTCTAAGAGTTCAAGGGATTCCACTTCCCAGACATTAGGCTTAAATCCATATAAAATGTTATTCAAACAATTATTTCTCATTGATGATTTTTTTTCTAAGCAGAAAGTGCTGCTCAGATGTAAGACTTCAAATCTTGGTCTGCAATACTGTAGTGCCTACCTGTAGCTAAGGGAGGCAACCAGCTATTGTTCTAAAACGATGGCTAAATTTGTTTTCCCCCCGTATCTAGAGAGGGAACTGACACTGATTCTAGCCACTTCAACAACTATCAAAGTGCCTGAAAACAAATCCTGGATCCATCACTCTCGAGTCCAGCCTTGGCAGACAAAAGGAAAATGAGGAGGAACCCAATAGAGGGATGCTTTTGGAAGCTCTCATTAAGAAATTCCAGTGGACTCTGATATGAACATTTGAAACTTGCCTTGTTCTGACTTTTTTCTGGTTCACTATCTAGACCTTGTAATGCTAACTACTCTTGCTTTTACTTCTCCTTCACATCTCCTATTCACCGGTCAAGGAGTTTCTTTTTCCCCTAGAGATAAGAGTTATGCAATTTGGGAGTCTTTTAGATAGACCCACTGAAGGGGTACCCCAATTGCCTTACCGTGTCCCTGTTCAGCATGGAAGAATCCAGAGTGGTCTGTGTCCCGATTTCCTATCGGGTAACCTCTTCAGAGGACAATGTCATAAGAATAGGAGGTAGGAACTGGCTAGGCAGTTAGGGTAAAAAGACCTCAAAGAAAAGTAGCCAGTTTCTTGGCTAAAAGTCAAAATGTCCTTGGACCTCTTAGCAACATACTCTGTTCCAAAGGCCAAAAATGACAAAGGTATTTGGGAGCTTTTATCTAATCTCTAAAAGACTTTGGGGTTACCTCTTCAGAGGGGGGAATGTTAGAGTAGCAAAAAGCCCTATAAAATTAAAAAAAAAAAAAAAGAGTACATGAAGTTGTTGAAAAAAAGTGATGGGGCAGATATGGGAGACGTTGGAGGGAAAGGAATGGGCAGAGATTTGATCAAAACACCTTATATGCATGTATGAAATTCTCAATAATTTTTTTAAAGTTAACAAAAAGAACATTTTGGAATGTATTAACAAAGGCCTAGGTCCCACCAACCAAAAGGTTGAGTGTCATCAGATAGCATCTGAGGCCTATATCTGAGATTTCTCTTGTGCTGTGACCACCTACTTAATGTTTCCACCAACATATTTGAAGAGTGTTTTGATATGACTTTTCCCTATTCTGTCAGTATAAAAACTTCAAGGGGCTGGAGAGATGGTTCAAAGGTTAGAAGCACTGGCTGCTCTTGCAGAGGACCTGGGTTTGATTCCCAGCACCTTCATGACGGCTAACAACTGTCTGTAACTCCAGTTCTAGAGGATCTGACACCTCCTTTTGACCTCTGTAGGCATTGCATAGTACAGATGCACTTACATACATGCAGGCAATACACTCATATACATAAAATAAGAATAATAATTTATTAAAAAAAAACTTCATGAAACTTCTTCCATGTTGGAACTTGGAATTTGGGGTAACCTAAATCTGTGTTCCCTGGCCATTGTCATTGATATTTGGCTAACTACCTCTTATCCCTTTTGAGGTCAGGGTTGTGCTTTTGTGTAGACAAAGGCCATCCCCAGATGTGCCTTTTGAATCTCCAGAACTGTGAAATAAATAAATAAACCTCTTTTTTAAATAAAGTTACCCAGTGTTTGATATTTCATTATGGCAATGAAAAGTAGACTAGAGGCATTGGGGTTGTTACTAGAGGCATTTCACCAGAGGCATTTCTCTCTCTCTCTCTCTCTCTCTCTCTCTCTCTCTCTCTCTCTCTCTCTCAACAGCCTTAGTAAACTAGCCTATCTAAACCAGTTTCCCTCTGTCCTCATAACCAGTGGTAGACAGGTAAATGTATAACATCCAGTTCTCTGAGCGAGAAGGAGAGGACGATGGAGGGAGACAGAGAGAGAAGGAAAGATGGGGGAGAAGGGAGGGAGAGGAAAATGGAGAAGTTACAAAGAGAAACCTCATTTGTAACATTTGTCAGTTTTTGTGGCATAAATATTCTTGCAGTGCTGACTCCAAGCCACAGATGCTTTAAATAATAAACTATCAACATAGGTGAAACTTAGTCATCAGCTCTTAAAAGCTGGTATCATCTGACTCTATCTTCTTAGTCTTTTCGTTGGCTTTAATTTTTTTTCAAAATGCTCATTCTTCAAAAAAAATTTTATTTATTTATTTTTATTTTATAAGTATGTGTTTTGCCTGCAAGTATGTAAGTGCACCACATGTCGTGCAGTGCCTGCAGAGGACAGAAACAGGCATCAGATCCCCTGGAACTGGAGTTAAAGATGGTTGTTAGCCACCATGTGGATTCTGGGAACAGAAACCAGGTTCTCTGCAAGAGCGGACATACTCTTAACCACTGAGCCATCTCTCCAGTCCCCAAGATTGCTCATTCTTATCTGTCATGTTATGTAATAGTTTACTTAGGTATTGGCTTTCTGCCCATTAGGGTTTCAGTTTTATATTTTGTCTTGTCCACTGCTCTGCCTCCACTCTCTGAAATACACCATGGTATAGAAAAGGGACTCAAAACTTTGTTAAATGATAGAACTATTTAATCCCAGCTTTTCTCTTGCTTTATAACATTTTTAACATTCTGAAAAAGCAAGTAATTAAAATGAACATCCGAGAAGCTAAAATATATTTTTAAATTGTACTGATATAAATATCTTACGTCTATTCAAAGCAGATATTTTAGGTCTTAAAACTTACTTGTTGGTTTGGTCCACAGGTACAGAGATCCCATTTGGAATTAAATTAATGTCTTTTTGATCCCAGTATATCTGTAACCAAAATGTAATTAGGTAGTAAACATGAAAGTAAGTCTATCATTATTGACAGTACATTTTTCCTATGGAATTTAAATGACTGGGGATAAAAAAATCATTTATGTAAATCATTTATGTAGCTCAGTCTTTTATTTGTTTGTGAAATGGGGTCTAGCTATGCACCCCAAGCTGGCCTCAAAATTGCATTGCTTGTACACCTACTTCCCAGCTCCTTGGATGCACTACCACACTCAACTTCAGACTTTTAAATACATCTAATTTTTTTAAAACCTACTTTAATACATGTTGTAAGTATATTTCAAACATATATTGTTCTGTTTAGTTGATTACATTATTTGCATTAAATGAATAATTGCTACATCTTTATTTAAGAGTCTGTAGACACAAGGTATACAAATGAAGACCAAGTTGAAGGACAATCTTGCAGCACAGAAGTAAGTTATTTTTCAAAAAATAGAGATATTCCATATTAAGGATTCTATAAGAAAGTTGTTTTTTAAAATAATAATAGATTAGGGCTGGGGTTATGTCTCAGTTGTACAGTAGTTTCTTAGCATGCACCAGGCCCCGGGTTCAATCCCAAGCACCCTCCAAAAAACAGATTAAAGCTAACCTATAATCTAGCTTTGACTACTACTCACAGAAAAATGCATATGAAGATCTTCAAAGTCACCATCTTCATAATTTAGAATTTCTTGCAAATTCCTATTGAAAATTTAATTTAATATATTTAATTTGTATATGTATATTTAAATTATTAATCATAAAATTTCAAAAGGAACAATTGTTCACTGGGAAAAAATTAAACAATATAGACATTTCCTCTCCTGCTCCTTCCCACTCATCATCCTGATTTCTATTTAAAGTTTGATTTGTCAGCCTACTGCCACCTCACTGACAATGCTGTGTAAAAATTTTCTTTTGTACCAGTGGCTCTCAAGCAAGAAGGTATCTACCTCCTAGGACATTTGGCAAAGTCTGGCGATATCTTCAGTTGTCACAATTAATGGAGGGTTGCTACTATCATCTAATGAGTAGTGACCTCAAACATTACCAACCATTTCACAATGCCCAAGCTAGCCCTCTACCCTACAGAAAGAATAAAATACCTAGATGCCTAGGACTATGGCTCAGTGGTAGAAGCTTTTGTTTAGGATGCAGGAGGCCCTGGGTTGGATCCTCAGAACATTTTTTAAAGCCCAAAATGTTAATAAATCCAATGTTAAGAAACTCTGTGCTAATATAAATCTGGTCAATTTATTCTACCACTAACAGTCTGTGAAAAGAGAATTATTTCTTTCAATTTATCATCAACACTTTAAGGAAAATTTTGTTGTCAATCTGTAAGCAGAAAAAATAGTGTTTCATTTTCATTCACTCAATTACTATTGAAGCCAAGCATGTTTTCATCTTTAATTTTTTTAAATTTATTTTATGTGTATGAGTGTTATGCCTGCATGTGTGTAAGAACACCCATGTTGTGCAGTGCCTGCAGAGGACAGAAGAGGGCGTCAGATCCCCTGGAACTGGAGTTACAAATGGCTGTTAGCTGCCATGTGGGTGCTGGGATTCGAACTCGGGTCTCCTGCAAGAACAGCCAGTGTTCTTAACCAGTGAGCCATCTCTCCAGCCCCATGTTTTCATCTTTTTATATGTACATATACTTGTAGCACTGTAACTATTGACAGCATATGAAGGATGACACATGTACATATTGTGGACTCCCAAGCGTAACTGTTTCCACCTTTTTAAAATCAAAAGAGCAGTCCCAAGTGTGTTTTTTTTTAATTAGCCAACATTCAGAGGAACATTTGGCTTTTCCTTATTTTTTAAGGCTTGCTCTGTTATAAGGCATGCCAGCTGAAGCTCATCTAAAGGGCACATAATCTTAAAATTGAAGACCTTCCCTGTGTCTCTCAGTGTGTGATACTATTTGCATCTGAACAATTGAGATTTAATGCTATCCTTAAGAATCATATATATGTACTTACTCCCCCCAAAGAAAACTGAGTTCTTTTAAATCTTCTAAAGATGGCTTTTGGTCCAGAAGTTTCTTGTACAGACCCAGTGGGAAGGGAAGGTTGGCAGCATTTAGGTTGACTAGAGAAAGTCCACACAATATTCCAAAGAGGAAATATCTCTTCTTCTCAAATTTAGGCTGGAAAGTAATATTTAAAAAAAAATCTCTAAAGTATTTTAGTCAGTTACACAAAGGCACAATTAGACTAGTAATGAAAAAAAATTTAGTTTCTTTTTCTTTTTTCAATATGTATTTTTATGCATTTCATACTATACTACTTAATCATATTTAGACCCCCTTCCCTATCTGCAGCTCTCCAAAGTACCCCTCCGACCAGATTTCATGCATTCTGTCATATATGCCAAGGCCTATCAAGTCAAGTTTGTGTCCCCAGATGTCCTGTGGTATGAGTTCATCCACTGGAGCCTGGTCAGCCTATGTAGCATCACTCCCTTAAAGAAAACCAATCTCCCTCACCCAGCAGTGATCAGCTGTCAACAGTTCCTGAGCTAAGGTTGGGACTTCTTGCTCATTTTCCCAGTTCTATGCTGGATTTTTGTCTGGTTTGAGTTTGCATGGGTCTTGTGCATGCTGCCACCATTGCTGTAAGTTTATATGAGCAACTTCCCAGAAGCCTGGAAGACTCTGCTTCCTTGTGGTCATGCATCACCCCTGGCTCTTACAATCTTTCTTCCTTCTCTTCTGCAAAGTTCCCTGAGCCCTGGGTGGGTAAGGTTTAATATAGGAGTCTTATTCAGAGACATGTACTCTGCAATCTCGTATTCTCTAGATTTTGGACAACTGTGACTTTCTGTGTTCATCTCCCTCTATTGCACGAGGAAGCTTCATTGACGAGAGTTGAGAGATGCAACAGTATTCTCTCTACCCCCGTTCCACTGTGTTCCATGAGCCATAGGTATAGAGGTTCCATTAGTTCCCTTTTCTAATTAGCATCACAAGTTAGAAACTGGGTTCCAGAAGAATAAAAATTTGAGACTCTTTTATAGATAATATAATGTAAAATTCTTCAATAATTTTCTTTCTTTCTTTTTGCTTGTTTGTTTGAGACATGAAGGCTGATCTCTAACTCACTGTATTGTTGAGGATACCCTTGAACTCCAGATCCTCTACCAAGTACTAAGAGTAAAGCCATGAGCCACCATGCCCTGCTTCTTGCGTAATTTTCAATATAAGTTAAAAATACAGAATATTATGCAAATAAATACTTTGGTAACTGACAGCACATCTGAAATGTAAAAACATATGCTCTGATGGAGTTACAAAGTTTTCATGAGGAATTTATAGTAGTTACTTTCCAATTCATGGATAAAAGCAACATGGAAGGGTGTAGTGTACCTACAGTCCCATTTAGCAGTGCTGTGCCAGATGAGTGTTTCATGAATGGTGGCCCCCTTCACCCCTTCACCAATGCAGCACAACCTCATGGGGCTCCAGTCTCATTCTGGCATCTGTCCTACTATGTAATCTCTTCACTTGCACAAGTTCCTGTCTCAATGCCTTGTGCCAGGAAGTCCTCATAAGAGATAAACAGACATTGGCACCATACCCGTGGACTTCTAGAATTATGAGCTAAGTAAGCTTACTCTTTATAAAACACCCAGGATATTCACGTTAGTAACAACAGAAACATAGTAATACAGTGGCCTTCACTTTTCTGTTCTGCCCCTTGTTCTGGTGAGAGAAAAAACCTTCCCAGGCTATAGGTGCAGCTCAGGGGAGGAAGAGTCACCAATTTGAAATTCTAAGGTTTCTACTCCTGTGCCATCCTTGCTATTGGCGTGAAGTTGGGTAACTCACATGGTGTTCCTCAATGTAGTTGCCCCATTTACTCCTCAGAGTAAGTGTAAGGATGAATGAATTCTGAAATGAGCGAAAAATACAATACAAATAATCTGCAAAGGTGCCTCTCTAAACCTAATCAATTTTCTTTCTAGTAATTTGTAACATGTCCCCTGGTTCAATTTGACTTTCTCATTTCATCAAGACTACACAAACTGAAAAAAAAATTAGGTCTCTGTTTTCTACTTAGAAGACTGCATAAATGCTTCAGGGTGAGGGCTTTGCTGAGCGTACTGTTGCAATTCTGTAGTCCCAGCACTTGGAAGGCAGAAGCAGGAGGCTTGTGACATCAAAGCTAGTGAGCCATAGATTACAAGACCCTGTCTATAAATAAATAAACATCACAGAAATCAATCAACTTTTCAGAATATGTAGTTATTTCTACAATTCTATCAACAATTTCTCATCTAATTTGAAACATTCCATATTCTTTAAAAATTTTTTGATTTTTATTTTATGTATATGAGTGTATTGCTTGCATGTAAGTAGGTGCACCCGTGTCGTGCAATGCCTGTGGAGGTCAGAAGAGGGCGTTGGATCTCCTGGAACTGGATTGCAGACAGTTGTTAGCCTCCATGTGGGTGCTGGGAATTGAACCTGAGTCTCTGCAAGAGCAGTCAGTGCTCTTAACCACTGAACCATCTCTCCAGCCCCAAAATATTACATATTATAACTCTCAAAATTAAGGATATATCCCAAATATCCACCCATCAGAGATTACATAAACAAACTGTACTTATATCCTCACAATAGAATATTACTCCACAGTTAAAAAAAAAAAAGCAAACTGTGGACACATGCCATGACATCGGTAAACCTCAGCATAATTATACGGAGTGAAAAAAGACAGATGTTAAAGACTAGATTATGATTCCGATTACATAGATTATAGGACCATTCTATGATGCCACTCTGTAGTGACAAGAAACAGATGAGTGTTTGCTTAGGAAGAGAGGGCCAGGAGTGGGAAGAGATATGTGGAAGGGCTTCAGGGAAACTTTAGGTGACGGTGAACATGCTCACTGTTTTGACTGCGGTTATTGTTTCATGGTTGTGCACATATATCAAAAACACCCAATCAGACACTTTATGTGCACTTCTCAGTATCCCAGTTACATTTCCTTAATGCTAAATTTTAATGTGTGCAAGAATCACTTGGGGGATTTTCGTGTGTGTGTGTGTGTGTGTTAAGACTTTCCAATTCTCTAGGGGTAAATACCACCCTGCCCCCAAAACAGGGTCTCACTAGCAACAACCCAAGCTGTCCTTACACTTGAGTTTTTCCTGCATATTAAGTGCTGGTGTTATTTATACAATATCACACTCAGCTGAAATCTGGCTTTCTAAATGCTTCTAGAACATGCCATAGCTGCTGCTCTGTGGACTACATATGTGCTACTAAAAATATAAGTAGCAAAGTTGTATGGTCCCAGTTTTCCATCATTATCTATGGTTTTCATATTACAGTATATGGTATGCTTTATGAGAAAGATGGTACTTACATTGACTGGAAACCACATGTAGGATCCATTTTCAGGTTACACAAACATTTCATGTTTTGGATGTGTCATCTCTTCAAATATACAGTGGAAGAACTCTAAACTCACACCCCCACTCTCAGGACGAATTTCTTTAATAAATTTAACCTAGGGAAAGAAAATATATCCCAAGGCTTGGATTTAAAATACAGTTCATCTTTATGGATGATTGCATTCACTAGAATTGTCAGACCCCACAACCTTTTATCTCCTTATACTATCCTCCCTCAGTTTCCTTCCAGTCAGTAAAGGCCATGAGTCTGTTTATTTTCAAGTTGTTGGGCAGTGAGTGCAGGCATCCTTTAGACTGCCACCTTCACCCAGGGGAGGGAGACTCTGGCAAGACTTGACATCCATTGATTCTGCTGAGCAATATCTTGACCCCAACTCTGATGTGTTTCTAACACTTGGGTCACTAAATTCTCCAGTTATCCCACCTTGTTGTCTGTCTTGTCATTCAGACTGAGCAAACTTGCATTCAATGAACAGCAGTTGGTTTCTCTAGTCTCTGTACTCATCATTGCTTCCAGTCATCATGGCCTAAAGACCTTAAACTCTAAGCTGATCTCACATAGGATTCAGGTAAAAACATCTATATTAACCAGCCCCCTTAAAAAAAATTCTTCCTGCCTTTGGACCTCACGGCTGAATACTGTTTTGATTTTTACCCCGCCAACTCTAACAACTTTTCTACTTCTTTTTCTGCCCAATTTCACTTTATTTATTTATTATTCATTCATTCACTCACTCAATCATTCAATTATTGGTGCTGGGGATTGAATTTGGATCCTTCATGCATGCTAGGCAAGAGCTCTACCACTCCCAGATATTTTTTTTAATGTAAACACAACAGAGGAATATTTCTCAGCATGAAACTCCAAGAGAAAACAAAGAAACTATTTCATTTCATAAACCAGACTTTCTAAATTGTAATCCTATTGTATTTCTAATACAAGCTTCATTTCTTTACTATTTGTTCTCTTTCTAGGCGGATACAGCTTGTCTGCTGATCTTTGATCAAACTCATTGGCCACAGGCTATCATCATGCCCAGGGGTAGCCTTGAACACAGTCACAAATTAAGCTTACTTCTAACTTCCTTATTTCTGTTTATAGACTATCAATTCTGCCTGCAACCCAGTCAGGACTCATAATGACCTCTGGCAATTTTGTCATGCTCAATCTATAGTGTATCTTTTGAAGACAATTTCTTACTTTTTGAAGAACGTCATTTCGATAGGGGAGATAAGTTTCTGCTGATTTCCTCCCAGATGAAATATAAGAAAAATAGATACAAAGGGAGTCTTAAAATTTCAAAAGTTTGGTTTATTTTTTAATTAAAAAAATTTTATAAGCCAGGCCTGGTGGTGCATGCCTGTAGTCCCAGCACTTGGGAGGCAGAGGCAGGCGGATCTCTGTGAGTTCAAGGCCAGCCTGGTCTACATAGTGAGTTCCAGGACAGCTGGGGCTACAGGGAGACCCTTCTTCAAAAAGACAAAAAAAAAAAAAGTTTAATTATTTTTATTTTATATGTTAGTACTTTGCCTGCATGTAAGTGCACCACATGCATGCAAGGCCCCACAGAGGCCAGAAGAGGGCGTCAGATCTCCTGGAACTGGAGCTATGGACAGTTGTTAGTTGTCATGTGGGTGCTGGGAATTGAACCTGGGTCCTTTGGAAGAACAGCAAGTGTTCTTAATCACTGAACCATCTCTCCAGCCCTCAAAATCTATTTATTAGAATCTATTTATTATCTCTAAATAAATAATTTGTTATTTATTTATTTATGTAATCATTTCTTTGTTTTCTATTGGAGTCCTATTCTGGGAAATATCCTTTTTTTTTTTTCTGAGTCCTACCCTCTAGGACCTGGTTTCCTGTTGGAGAGCTTACCATTTCCCCTTTCAGCTAATATATTAGAAATTCACTTCCTTCTGGACAGACTACAGCTCTTAACCACAGAATTAGTCAATATTCTATTCTGTATACAAATGATCTGAGGTACCACATTATAAACACCTCACAGGCATTAAATGTAGAGGTGCTGGATCTGAAACCTACATTGTAGAGGGTCCGGACCCAAACTATGGGAAAGGCCTGTTTTACCTGCTCCTTGTTGATTGAATGAAGAGTCTCGATCCTTCTCTCCTTAATAAAAACCTTTTGCATGTGATTTTGTGTGTTTTTTTTTTCCACTAAAGAAATTAGTATATTTTCCCAGCCTTTGACTTGAGTTCAACCATGAGATATCTTTGGTTTAAGCAATATTTATTTAATGATTGCTAACTTTCATGCCCAGCTGTGCTATGGGAACATGCTCCCTAGTCCCAAGAAGAGGAGGAAAGATATACAAAGCATGGTCCAATGTCCTCAGCCAGGACTCGTATGGCTCAGCCAACCCTATGCAACTTCCATGTAAACAAACTGACAAAAATCCGTGGACTGGTGATACAGCTCATAGGTAGAAAGCCCTTGCCTAACATGTGGAAATCCCAGTTCTATTCACACACATACACACACACACACACACACACACACACACACACACCCCACATGCACTCACACACATAACCCTTTAAAAAAAAAAAAAAAGACACCCAGAAGTTCAGCCTGGATCAGTAGATTTGTAAAATAGATTGTTACTTTATGTCATTAATCACTGGGAAAATTCATTATACTTTATTTGTGTTGTCATCAATAAATGGATTAATCTGCAACTTAATATGTAATTTGATATTCCATACTCCAAGGGTACAGGGGAACTTCTGGAAACCACCACAACTGCAATGCAGCTTTTAAAAGAGAGACTCTGTTACATTATATGAATGTTTCCTCCCACAGTATCAAAAAATGTTCGCTGAGACATTTTACTGTACCACTAATAGTTTCCTCAGGTCAGAGACTTCAGCTTGACTCAGCTGACACATGGCGTCTTCAACCAGGTGACTTCGTTGGACTCTCAGTGCAAATACATTCGATTTACTGTTTCCTTCACACACTATGGCTTCTTGCTTTTGGAAAAAGAAAAGTTTTAGTTGGTTTCTCCTTTTGATCTAAGAATCTCAGAAATCAACATGGGAGTGGTGGGACACGCTATAATGCCTGCACTCAGGAAGTGGAGGCAGGAGAACCTCAAGGCCTGGGGCTGCAGACATGTCAACAGGCAAAGGTGCTTGCCACCAAGCCTCATAACCTGAGCTCAATCTCTGGAAACCAGATGATGAAGGGAGAGAACAGATTCCTACAAGTTGTCCTCTGATCTCCACATGCACAATGCCACAGATGCACACACACACACACACACACACACACACACACACACACACACACACTAAATAAATGACACAAAAAATGTATTGCATATATCCATCCTCACACATGCAAACACGGGTACTCATAACACACACACACACACACACACACACACACACACACACACTAAATAAATGACACAAAAAATGTTTAAAAGAGAATCAAGACCATTCTTGGTTATCTACCAACTTCAAGACCAGCCTGGGCTACATAAGACCCTGCCTTTAAAAAAAAAAGAATCCCAGGAATTCTTTTACAGGTTTTTTTTGTTGTTGTTGTTTTTGTTTGCTCCTTTGGTTTTACTTTTGAAAAGGGTCTCATATACAGCCAAACTGACCTTGAATTCACAACCCCCCTCTGTCAACCTCTTAAGTGCTGGAGTTACAGGCATGAACCATCAAGCTTGATTTTTGTTTAGTACTTCTAACAAAACACACCTTGTGCATCCTGATGATGCTGCTCTATACACTTATTATTACTTAAGAAAAAGGATGTTGAATCTTCACTGTGGAAGACTGAGCTATTATAAGAGCAAATGAACTGTGACATCAGCTAATCATGTACAAAAATTAATCACTCGAGATGAACAGTTAAGCAATTTACAACACCTAAGACCCCCTTATTGTAGTAAGCGTGATCAGTAGAGTCAATGCTGGTACAAACATGCTGAGACAGTCTTCTCCCATCAGTCTTCAGAAGCCCTGTGTTAGTACCAAAACCTTAGAAATAGAAGGGAAATGAAGGGGCTGAAGGATCATGTCCGACATGGGAAGGTGAGAGAAGAGGTATGATCTGCTTTGGGATTCTCTAAAAATGTGCCCCAGGGAGTCTCATTTTTACTAAGTATTGTTCTGGCCATTCCAAGTGATACTCTCTTGAGCTTCTCTGAATTCTCAACACTCTTTCACCGGCTATAAACCGTGGTCTTGTTTCTGCTAACTCCTTTGGATTAGAATTTAGTGATGGTCTTTGTATCCTTGATTTAGCCCTCAACACATCTCTGGGGTTTCTGATATATCACAGGGGCAGTAAATCCTGGACAATGCTCTTGAGGCATTCCTATAACAGTGACAGCTTGACCCATGGATAACAGGTTTCCAGGCAAGGTACGTTTGCCTGTAGCTTTCTTTCATCTCATGGGAAGGGTACATGTAACTCTGGGCTGAGAAATGTGTGCTCCAGATCTCTGCTGCCACCATGTACTGAGGCATTTATACAATTCTACCATATTATTCCGTTTTTCCTTAAGCCTTTCTTTTTTCTGATCCTTTATGGTACTGGGTCATCTTCTGTGTCCTAGAGTCCGTAGCTCTGGGATACTTCAGCAACACTAGCTGCTAAGCCACATGGTCCATGGCTCTGAGTGACACACAGTGGCCACCGATTATTTATTTATTAGCAGGCAGACGTGTCTATAATCTTTCTCACCTAGTGGAGAGTTAGACTGAGAACCTCCATCTTATTTTATTTTCCACCCCTCCACTCCATTCTCTCTATATAGATTTTCCCTTTCTACATTAATGCATTTGAAGTGGTAACTTAGTTTGGGCTTTGTATATCAAATCTCTCAAGAACAGAATTGTAAAGTTTGCTCTCCAAGTCCACCCATGAGAATTCCAATTAGGAGGTATTTCTCCTAGCCTTCATAATTGGCAACTTGTTGAAGTCCTTTCATCTACTCGCTAACACAACAGGTTACGCATTGCTGTAGGAGAACATACAGAAGGAAGGAATCCTTTAAGGAAACTTATAAGGAAGTAAGGTTTGAGAAGAAAATACTTTACTTTTTCCCTTTACCAGGATGGTAGAAAAATAAAAATAGAAAAGACCTGGTTAAAATTACTTATGACATTGATAATAGGAACTAATGGCAGCAGAGGGAGAGCCCTTATCTTTGGGACACTGCTAGTATTAGGATACACCTTGGGTCTTGATTGCTTATTCTAAATAAACCTATAATTTATGCCACAGCACATTGGAAAGTATCATATAAGGTACCATGCAATTACTAGAGTATAAAAATACTTTATTACAGGACTGGAGAGATTGCTCAGTGGTTAAGAACACTGGTTGTTCTTGCAGAAGACCCAGGTTCATACCCCAGCACCCACATGGCAGCTAACAACTGTCTGTAACTCCAGTCCCAGGGGATCTGACAGCCTCTTCTGTCCTCTGTGGGCATTGCATGACACAGGTGCACTTACCTACATGCAGGCAATACATGCACACACATAAAAATAATAAATAAAAAATACTTTATTACTAAAATAGCTTCTTTTATGGACATGGTATCCAAGATTTCTTTGTTTTATACAAATGGCAATGTTGCTTGAACCATTAATAAAAAGCAGTAATATGTATGATGTTTGAATCCAATGGATCTTTAAAGTCTGAATATCATAAACTAATACAAACTTTTCTGAGCAATGACCTAGAAAAAAAGCATTGGCAATCAGAAATGTTTGCAAAATCTTTAATATGTTCTTCTAGAGGAAGACCATTATGCCTATCTAGCCCAAAACTCAGACTGATGGTGATAAAGAAAATATATAAATATCACTTGTCCATAATACAACTGTAAGAAAGGGGCAAAAAGGTGACTGTGAATAAAAGGTAAGTTCAGTGACCAAATCAGTCAGTATCTAAAAAAGAAAATCAACTGATGCTTATAAGTCAAGCTCCAAGAACCTTGAAGATTTTAAAAATCCAAAGAACACTAAGAACACAGTAATAACCAAAAGAGGTTAGAGGAAGAAGAGGAGGGAGGGAAAGAAACAGCCTACTAAGTAGTTTTGGTATTGCTCACGCAGGAAAAAGAGACTCTAGAGAAAGTGAGGACTGGAAACAAAAGAATGGCAAATGCAAATTAAACTAAAATATTTAACTCATCAAACTAGAAAAGTTTGTGAAGTTTATTAGCACTCTGCCTCAGTAAGAGACTGAAAGAGGGTTTCATACATTGCTGGGAGGAATATAAATTGGTTAAAAAAGAAAAGAAGGAAGGAAGGAAGGAAGGAAGGAAGGAAGGAAGGAAGGAAGGAAGGAAGGAAGGAAGAAAGAAAGCCCAAAACACACATGGTGTAATCTGGTAACATTTAATAATTTAAAAGAAAAGATTAAACATTATACTACTTTGCTTTATGAGTGGTATTTAACCATTTTAAGGTAATCAAATAGCCCTTATTAATGAGGAAAAAGTTCCAGAATTCTAGGTAAAAACTTTAGAAGAAATAAAGTTCGAAATAGTACTATGCTGCAAACCTTAACAAAATGGGGGAAATTTTTAGGTAATTTTTCTATCTGTGCAAAAATTTAAAAGATTGGTAAGAAACCTTAAAAATGGAAGCGTCAGGTGGTAATCACCTAAATGACGAATCTTGGCATGCACAAGTGGGAAAACCAGAAGTAATGGGTTAAAGTACAGAGAGTTGGAAAGAAACCTGACCTGAAAAAGCTAGTAATAACTACAAAACTAAAAGTGACAGATGAAAATGTGGCAAAATGGTGATAGCTGCTGAACCTTGGTGATGGCTACCATTATTTCTATTTTATATATGTTTGAAATTTTACATGACAAAAATGTAACCCGTATTGGCTTGGATATGGTTTGAGTGTGTCCTCCAAAGAATCCTGGAAAGCCTAGTCTCCAGTGTGGTAATATCAAAACTTTTAAGAAGTTGGACCTCTTGAAAGATGATTAGGTCATGTGGACCCACCCTCATAAGTGATGAACACTGGCCTCACAGAGTGAATTATTTCTTATGAGAACAGGTTGTTATAAAGCAAGGTCATCCAATACAATCACCTCCAGTACACAGTGAATTCATTTTCTGCTTCTCCACCATGTTTTAATGTTAGAAGTGGGGAGTAGGGAGGGAAGGAAGTGAGGACAGCTTCATTAGAGTTAAATAAGTTCGTTATTTTGTCATGGCATCAAAAACCAGACTAAATATAGCATACATACCAGTGCTTTCGCATGTAAATCATCTTTCATTAATTTAATTTTGGACAGCAAATTAAAAAGAAATGGAAAATCACTGAAAATGACAACCTTGGAGAATTCTTCTGTAGGTACCTAAAAAATAAACAGACAATAGTTTTGACAAAGAAAAGAAAAATGACACATTCGTTCCTTTAGTTCATTACCTTATTTACTGCTACACGTTTTGGAATCTATTTTTAAGAATCCAATTACTGAGAAGCACCTTTCCTTTCCCTCCCTCCCTCCCTCCCTCCCTTCCTTGCTTATTTCTTCCTTCCGTCCTTTCTTTCTTTCCTTGAGACAGGATGTCATATATCCCAGGCTGGCCTCAAACTCACTATGTAGCAGAGGATGACCTTGTACTTCTGATTCTCCTGCCTCTACCTCCCATGTGTGGAGATTATAGGCATTCACCAACACATCTGGTTTATTCAGGCTGAGGATTGAACGCAGGGCTTCATGCATGCTAAGAAGACACTCTACCAACTGAGCCACATCTCCCGTCCCTAGAGGTACATTTATAAGAATACTCATTCATTTTGTGACCAAAAGGTTTATATTTTCAATTATCATCTAATTTGGCAAATTTATCATTGAAATGAGGAAATATTCCAATCTTGATTTATCAAAGGGATACCTACATAGCTACTACTGTGTCCTGGTTTAAATCATGAACATTTTCAAGAATGAATATGTTATTCTTACCACATTATTGTCCCAAAAGAAAAGATTTTTCCTCTTTTCAATGAAGTCCAAGAGGTAGGAAAGTTCATCTATGTTGAAAGTACTTTCTGGTAGTTGACAGTTAACTTTGTTTACCTTAAAAAGAATTTCATTTCCTATTAATAAATGACTTAATTTTTGATATATATATATATATACTGAATATACATTTATCAATGATAAAGTAAGGGTATTTTAGATAAGTTGAGTTGGATTATGACCTTCACTCTTAGGATATTCTATTGGAGAACCAAATTCTGTCACTCCAGAATTTTCCATCCACAAAGAACTGGTCAGTCTTTTCAGAAGGTTCTGTCTTCCTCATGGCACCTTCTCTAATGCCAGCACACGGTACATTTGCAGTGACGTTGATTGATCTGGTCCATTCTTATATCTACAAATGCTAGTTGTATGTCAGTTTAGATGCCTGTGTCTTTCTTGCTTTTTCAGTTACACACATATATATTTATGATATGTGAAGAAGTGTTATGTATATTCCACAAAACAATATATGTAATTCACTCAGTGGGCATTTTACAAATATATGCCCAATAAATTTAAAAAATCATCTTGATTCAGTGTCAGAGCAATAACGGAGGTAGTCATAGGGCAGGGTAGAAAACTGGGGTGAGGAAGCCCTTTCCTACAGGAGAGGTGAGGGACAGGCCACAGAGAGAAGACGACACAGGAGCCGTAAGAGAGATCTACGGTAACAAAAAACCCCTCACAATGATGTCTTCCAAGTGCAGGTACAAGAGCTCCTATGATGTGGCCACAGAGGATGCCAGCTTTTACCTCAAGCCAAGTCTCTGCCAGGCCTTTGAATTCCAACACCGATGACCTTGGAAATAAATCATTCCTGGCCTAGCCAAAAGAATTAAAAAAGGATTCATTCTGTATTACACATGTCTTTCTTATACAGGATAGTAATAAGCAAACACCATCTTAAATCTAGATAGTAAACAGTACTTGGGTCCATACAGTCTGCCACAGGTATTCCACCTGGCCATTTGGTGTGCTATTTGGCATTAAAGCAACCATAGGTAAGTACATTATGGTGGATGTGTTCTGTTGAAGGTTAATTTACAAAAACAAAAGGCTCTCTGTGGGTATGGATTCCACCAAAGGTGAAATCAGCAAGCATCCTGGCATCTAGGAAACAGTTTCTGATTAGGTGTGTACATAAAGGTTCCCAGAAGAAACAGTGTTCTAAAATCAAAGGCTTAAGTAAGTGTGCAGCATGTTAAGTTAATCTGAATGATAGAAAGTAGGAAATAAGAAAGTCAATAAGAAAGGACATAAATTAATAATATACACAACAAAACAACCAACAAAACAAAAAAACATATATAAGAGAGAATTGAAAACCACAAAGATTTTGTTTTTTAGATAGGGTCTCACTGTTGTACTGGCTGTTCTAAAGCATCCCAAGTTTGATCCTCCTGTATCAGCCTCCCAGGTTCAAGAATTTTAGGTGAATGCCACTACTCCTAGTTCAAATGAATTAAAAAAATTTTTTTAAGCCAACCTCCTTTTGAAAACAAAAGGGACACAAATAGCTAGTATCACGATTGGCAAACAGGACAAAACAATCTACAAAGTGTGATGAAATTAAAATGATAAAAGCATTCAAAAATGTTCATTAGTAAACAAATTCTTAGAAAACATTACTGATGCACAAAGACATGCAAAACATTTCAGCTTTTCAAGAAATTAAATCCATAATTTAAAAAACCTTCCCTAGCTGGGCATGGTGGTATACACCTTTAATCCCAGCACTCAGGAGGCAGAGGTAGGTAGATCTCTGAGATCGAGGCCAGCCTGTTGTACATAACAAGTTCCAGGCCAGCTGAGGCTACAGGAGACCCTGCCTCAAACAAAACAAAACAAAACAAAACAAAACAAAACAAAAAACCCTTCCCACAGGGGGCTGGAGAAATGGCCCAGTGGTTAAGAGCACTTGCTGCTTTATGAGGGATTGGTTTCTAGCTCTTTTATGGGGGATTGGTTCCTAGCACCCTCAAATGTCTGTAACTACGGTTGCAAGAGATCCAATGCCTTCTTCTGGCTCCTGTATGTGCCAGCACACATGTGGCACACATAAAATACAGCAGGCAAATACACATACACATTAAAACATAAAAAAGCCCTTTCCACAAGACTGGGGATATAATGCTCACTTGGTAGAATGCTTGCTAGCAAACACAAAGCCTTAGGTTTGATCCCCAGTACCCAATAAAATCAAGCATGGTGGCACACACCTATAATCCAAAAGACTTCCCACAAAGAAACTCCAAATCCAAGAAGTTTCATATATTCTACAACTCCAAGGAAAAAAGAGTCAATATTATATAATCTCTTTCATGTAGCAGAAAAAGAGGGGCATCGCTAAATCATTCTGGCATCACCTTGATCCGGAAACCTGAGAAGAGCTTCACAAGAAAGTGAGATAACAGACAGGGCACTTTCATGAACAAAGATGGCTGCACTTTAATGTGACTCCTTGTGGTTCCAGTTTAGCTGGCTGAGACCAAAGGAGTTGGAATGTAACAAATTGGCATATACACTCCTTTAGACGAAACCCTTACCGCATGCACTTCTTTCATCGTTCCTAGAAGAGCTTTTAAATTATAGGGACTCTGAAAGACTGTAGTCACATCACACATTTGAGCGACGATGGCTGTTTTAAGCATCTGGACCAGTGTGTTCAGTGAAGATGCTTCCAAAGATGCCCAGCACTTTTCTGAGGGGTGTAAAAACCAAGCGTGATAAATATGTTTCTCCTCTTAAATCACTCAGTTTCTATTGGATTACGTAAGCAAGAAATCGACAATGTTTTTCATATCTAATGGCACAACCCATAAAATATTTCTTCTAAGGACATCATCTCAGATTATGTCACAAGTGTGGGGGAAGTTTTATTCTGAAAAAGTATTATTAAAATTAAAAGCTCAACACCAGGCATGGTGCTCTGGGAGCAGCACTTGGGAAGCAGATCTATGAGATCGAAACCAGCCTGGTCTACATAGTGAGTTCTAGGCCAGCTTGGGCTACAGGTAACTATATCTCAAAAAAAAAAAAAAAAAAAAAAAAAGAAAATTAAAAACAAAAAATAAAAACTCAAATTTAGGATTTGAAGAAACTTGCTCAGATATTACACTTATCTGATTGTCCATGATTTTCTTTGTTTTTGTTGTTTTGCTTTGATTTGGTGTTTTAAGACAAGTTATTGCTATATATCCCCAGCTGACCTGGCCCTGGATACATAGCCTAGGCTGGTTCTGAACTTTCAGGAATCCTCCTGCTTCACCCTCCTGGGTGTTGAGATTATTAGAATGTGCTGACTTGATGATTTTCAAACTAACAATTTTATCAGATAGCTATAGAATCTAAAAAATATGCAGATGAGTGCACGAACAATGTCACCAATTTTATCTCAGAAACTAAAATATTTTCCTTAGGGGCTGGAGAGATGGCTCAAGGGTTAAGAGCACTGGCTGTTCTTGCAGAAGGCCTGAGTTCAAATCCCAGCACCCAGATGGTGGCTAACAACCATCTGTAACTCCAGTTCCAGGGGATCTGATGTTCTCTTCTGTCCTCTGCAGGCACTGTACAGCATGGGTGCACTTACACACATGCAGGCATCACACTCAGACACATAAAATAAAAATAAAAATTAAAAATTATTTAAAAAATATCCTTTTTCAGATTTTATAAACAACTGCCATATGTATATGGTTATTTAAATATTTTAAATAGTTAATATTTTAATACTGCTGAGACTGCAATTTGGATTTGCACCTTTAAAGGAGAATTCTCAGAAAATAACCTTAGTAAATATTAAAATACCAGGGCGTAGAAGGTATAGGCATGAGAATTAGAAGTTCAAGGCTAGCTTGGCTACCTGAGATACTCTCTCAAAAAACTACAACAAAAAAGCTAAAATAAATTACCAAGCTAATGGAATTAAAATAGTACTACCCAGACGCATGTTAAGTATATTGTGTATTTGTGAAACTAAAACTGATCACTTAATAAATGTGCAGGGACAATTGGAAACTCATCTAGAAAAGATAAAAATCTACCCTATATAAATTATATGTATCAAAGATTTAGGCATAAAAACAAAATAATAAAACTTAGTAGAAAAAAATTCCACCATTTTCAGAACATGGATGGAACTGGAGGACATTATTCAGTGAAATAAGCAAGAAGCACAGTATTTTTTTTTTTTTGCATATGAAAGCTAAAAATGTTGATCTCATGGACATGGAGGCTAGCATAGTGGTCATAGAGCCTGAGAACTGTTGAAACAGAGGGAGGGTGGTTAAGTGGAACAGCTGCGAAGTGGGTAGCAAGAAAAACTTCCGGTGTCATAAATCAGGGTATGATAACTACAGCTGACAATAATCAATTAGTTAAAAATAGCCAGGTGAGCAGGGCGTGGTGGTGCACGCCTTTAATCCCAGCACTGGGGAGGCAGAGGCAGGCGATCTCCGGGAGTCCGAGGCCAGTCTGGTCTCCATAGCGAATCCAGGCCAGCTGGGGCTACAGGGAGACCCTGTCTCAAAAAGACCGAAAAAAAAAAAAAAAGAAAAGAAATTGCCAGGTGAGACTATTTTAGAGGTTCCTGATATAAAAAAATGATAAATATTTGAGATGACACATGTGTTACTTTGATCTGGTCATTACACATTGTATACACTGTTAAAATGTCATACTGTACTTTACAAATATGTGCAATGATTATTTTCCATTAAAATAGCTTTAAAAATAAATAAAATTATAGTAGAAAGGGTTGGGGATGAAGCTCAGTGGTGGAGTACCTACCTAATATGCACAAGGCCCCAGGTTCAATCCCCAGCACCACACACACACACACACACACACACACACACACACACACACACAGACAAAAAGTATGGTAGGAACATGGGAATAGTTTAAAATTTAAGACTAAGTCTTTTGAAATATGACTCCTAAATCTAGAAACAGTTAAGAAAACAGGGTCTTGTGTATCCCAGGCTACTTTTGAACTATGTAGCCAAGGCTGGCTTTGAACTCTTCCCTCTACTTCTAAAGTACTGGAATTAGCACTATGTCCAGCAAAACCTCTTGAAATAAAAATGCACATACGGGGACTAGAGAAATGGCTTAGTAGTTAAGAGCACTTGCTGCTTTTGCAGAGGACTTAGGTTCGGTTTCCAGCACCCACATGGCAGTTCACAAGTGTAACTCCAGTTCCAAGGGATCCAATGCTCTCTTCTGGCCTCCATGGGCTTCTGCACACACATGGTGCACATACACTCACACAAGCATACACACATACAAATTCAATTAAAAATAAACACACTACTCATTCAACCAATTAAATGCACATATAACTTAATAATTTACTCCTGTAATTGTGCTTCCTAGAACTTTTCCTGCATGTATACACTGATATCCATCCCAAGAAATGTATGTTAGCACTATTATAGCAGCAAAAGAGCAGAAACAACTATCCAGAGCACATCAAGTACAGAGGTTTGGGTGGGGTTTGTCCCCTTAGGCCTGTGTGTTAGCAGTGATAAGGTGGTGGGAATTTTAAGAGATGCTACATAGCAAGAAGCCATTAGGGGAACTATCCTCAGAGCAGAGTAAAGCAGTTCTTAAGGAATACCTGATAGTTCTTGGGAGAAGGTTGTTAGAAAAGAGTGCACGCGTGTGTGTCTGTCTCTGTGTGTGTGTGTGTGTGTGTGTGTGTCCAGTGCAGGATGCTGGGTGTCCTGCTTTATCACACACAGGGCTCTCACTGAGTCTGGAGCTAGACTGGTAACAGGATAGCTTCAATTACCCTCCGAGAGTCTCTGACTCTCGTAGCTCTGGGGTTACTGGCATACACTCAGCCATGCCTGGACTTTTATGGAGGTGCTGAAGATTTGAACGAGCACACTGTACTGGATAGCTTTAGTTGGCAACTTGACACACCTGGGTTGAGGGAGTTTCTATTGGGGAACTGCCTCCATTGGATTGACCTATGGCCATGTCTGTGGGGCATCTTCTTGATTGTTGATGTGGGAGGGCCCAGCCCACTGTGAATGGTGCCACCCCTGGGCAGGTGGGCCTATATTTTATAAGAAATCAAGCCGAGCATGGGCCAGGGGAGTAAGCCAGTAAGCAGTGTTCCTCCATGGCATGTGCTCTAGGTTCCTGCCCTTAGTTCCTGCCTTGGCCTCCCTTGATGATGAACTGTGTTATAAGTCAAATTAACCATTTCCTCCCCAAGCTGGTTTTGGCCAGTGTTTTCATCACAGCAATGTGAAAGTGAAGTACAACAATATCTCATCATTTTGAATAAAATATACAGTAGGAAAAAGTTTAATCTTGGTTTTCATCACCTCTGGTCAAATGTTTATAATACTGAATACTGTGAGTAAAAATGTCTAATATCAAAGTCATATTCAAGTCTAAGAAGAACACTTGCTTTGCTATAAGATTAATGTTATAAAAGGTTTTATTTAATAGTTGCAAAATTCACATAACATTTACTCAAAAGATATATACTATGAAATTTTCCATCCAATATTTGCTACAACTTCTACTTCAGGCAATGATACTCTACTCAGAATACTGACAAAGTGTCACAAAACTTACTCAGGATTCCTAATGATCGGTTAGTCATTTCACAAATAGCCTTTGCAAATTCAATGGTCAGGGTCCTCCAGTTCCTTAGGTCCTGCATCACAGGGCATTCTGGAAGCAAAAGGAAAACCGATAAAGCTTCTTGATGTGGAGAACGGCGTGGAAGAGCTTTGAGCAGGTTCTCCTCGAGACATGTAGTTATCTGTGGTCAAAACAGGATGAAGGACAAAGTCCAATTGATATAGATGCAGAGTACTGTGAGATGCAAGCTGTGGGAACAGAAGTTTCATTCCACTGCTTCCTTCCTCATATCGCTCCTTACATTCCCATGTTCCTGACATAGAACCATCTTCCTTGATGGTTCTATGATGGTACATGAGGGAAATAAAGTGAATGTAATAAATAGTGGGTTGGAAATAATGCAAAGTCCTCCAAAAACAGCTTTGCAAGCTGGTTGCAGTGGCACAGGTCTGTAAATCCTAGCTACTCAAGAGACCGAGGTAGGATGATCACTTGTGCCCACAAATTCAAAACCAGGTTGGGGAACACAGTGAGATAATTCCACTCCATCTCAAAAAGGAAGAAAGCTGGGGATATATAGTTTAGGTAGCAGAGCTTGCCTAGCACACACGAAGCCCTGGCTTTGATCTCCAGCACCACATAAACCAAGTGTGGTGGTACAACACTCAGGAGACGGGCAGAAGTTCAAGGTCACCCCAGAAAGTCTATGACACATGAGACCCTGTCTTGAAAAAGTAAAAGAGAAAAGAGATGGAAAAGCTATCACCCTTTCTCACACATACATACAAAATCCATTTCTGCCTTCATAATTTTTCAGAGCCAAAATAGCACTGAATTGTTACTTATTTTATCCAGAGATAAACTTTTAAAATAGAATGTATACAAAAACTAGTAATAGGAATAATTCAAAGTTTTTGGTTGTTGCTTTATCTTTTGAAATAGGGTCTTGTTATGTACCCCAAACTGGCCTAGAACTCTTGAACTTTTGACCTTCCTGCCTCCACTTCTCAAGTGCTAGAGTTACAAGCAGGAGCCCCTTTGCCTGGCTGAAAGGTATTTTTCATATTTGTCTGAACGTTCATTGAGTACGCACCATGTACCAAGTGGTCACACAAAAATTATTTCAATAATTGTGCGAGGTAGTTTGTGTTTGTTTGTTGCTGTTGTTTTTTACTTTTTTTTCTTACAGATGAGAAGAGACTCAATTGAAAGACGTTAAAGGAAGGAAGTCGCTCAGCTAATGACAGATCAGGAATTCAAACCCAGACCGCTCTGATCTAAAATCTAGTCTTGCGGAGAAAAATTCTGCCCTATGTTCACCTTACTAATTTGATTTTCCTTCTGGGGTCACAAGAAGATGGTGCTTCCCAATGTCCCCTGGAGCTGGATGGCCCTTGTGACTTGAGTCTTAGCTTCCAAATGTGAAGGTGCTATGGAACTCTTTCAGGTATAGCCTCTGTGGTCTCTCATGTGACCTTCCACACTCTTTCCTCATTGGCCAAACCCAGAGATCCAATAGAGGACTTTATAGCCTGAGATTCTTGAGAATCTGAAAAAGAGCCTGAGTCAAAGAAGCTTCTTTCTGCAACAGATGGAGGCTACTGCAGAATTGCACATCTGGTCAGACACAGAGCACATACATCTGAGAGATGCCCAGTACTAGATGACATATCTATAGTTGAACATCTACAACTAAGGCTCACAGAACATAGCGAAACAAGGGGTAGAGAGAAAACAAATGCATTCCTCAACTCTCACCAGTAAAGCTTCCTTATCCAACAGAGTGTGATGCTCACAGAAGACCACAGCTGGTCAAGTTTTAAAGAATAAGAGACTGCAGAGTGTGGGATAGGACTCCTATATTGAACCTCACCCACCACGGCTCAGGGACCATTGCAGAAGAGGGGGTGGAAAGACTGTAAGAGCCAGGGCTGATTCACGAACACAGGGAAGCAGAGGCTTTCAAACAACTGGAAGCTTGCACATATGAATTTGTGGCAATGGTGGCATTGAGCACAGGACCCATGCCAACCAAATTAAACAAGGGCCCAAAGGGGAGGAGAGAAATGGGTGGTGGGCTGGCACTAGACTGAGAACTATTGGAAACTGATTACTGCTGGGTGAAGGAGAGTATGACTTACATATAATCTCTAGATGGGCTGACTAGACACCAGTGGACGAATTTACACTGAAGGACATTTGGGTACAAGTGTGAAGTCCTATATGCCCTTTATTACATTTAACATTCTTTGGGTTCTTTATGTCTAAAAGAATGTAATTTCTATGGAATGATAGCAAGTATTATGTGGGGAAAACTCATTGCAAAGTCAGTAACTCCAAGAAAAATAAAGTAATGAAGTTAGAGTTCCTTCACTTTATGACATCATAGAATATTGGATTTCTAATGTGCATCACAACGCAATAGTGTGCATCATTTTCAAAGGGATTTTATTAAGAAACCCTTTCTATGACATTAACCCTTCTCAGAAATTACACTGAGAACACCCCAAGTTCTCTCCTATCATGTGAATAAATGCATTGTTCAAATATATATAGCATTACTATTCTTCACCTTCAAAATAAAAATATAGTCTTTGCTACACAATAAGAAAATATTCCTTCTTTCTTTTCCAAATGTAGAACCCACTTGGATCCATTTAAATGAAATGGTTAACCTCATGTGTATGTGTATATGTGGTGATGGGGATGAACCCACAGCTCATACATGCTTGGCAAGTGCACTATTGCCGAGCTACACCACTGGCCTGATGATTACTTTAAACCCAGGACATTTGAGATGCAACTGAGGCAGAAAGCAGTCACTTTGGAGCTTTTTGTACATCTGACTAAAGCAGAGGCTCCTGGGAGCAGAGCTATAAACCTCTCTTAGCTTCACTGCCAAGGAAGAAACTCAGCACTCAGGCCACATGTACCCAGATGAGGAATATCTCTCTGTCCCAGTTTGTTCTGCCCAGAGAAACTTTTTTGCCCTGTTAAGCTAGTTCATAAACCCAGATCTAGCTTTTAATTCAAGTGAATATGGCCTGTCTTCCTTTCTCCTGTGCTTTAGATTGCCTGTGTTTCCCTAGAATTCATGTGTTGAAGTCCTCCAATGTGATGGTATTAAGAAGAGGAGCCTTTGGTAATTGATTCAGTCATAAGGGTAGGGTCTTCACGAATGGGATTAGTGCTTACAAGTAAGAACCCTAGCCCTTTCTATCATGTGAGGACACAATGACGATCTTTTATCAATCAGAAAGTCTACCATTATCCAACACCAATTATGCCAGCACCTCAATCTTAGGTTTCCAAGCTTCCAAAACAATAAAAAAAAAGTCTATCTCCACTGTTTAAAAGCCACCCATGCTTGGAAACCCTTATGACGCTGTGACAGTCACAAGGTACTAACACATCCTGATATCTGCCGGTGTTCATTTGTAGCTCCCTGCACCCCAACCTAAATTAGTAGACGTTTTCCTTTCTATATAACCCGGAATCACAAAATATTAGACATTAAAAGTGAACTGAAGTCGCAGGCAAAGAAAACATTACTCAGAGAAGAGAAGGGATGAGTCTGTAGCAGAGATTCAGCTCAAGTATACCTGAGACTCATCCCAAAACAGACAAAAAGCCAATCTCTTACCTGAGAGGTTAGCTTGCTTCCCAAACCACTGTGCTTTTCATGTACTGTGCTACAACCTTTTACAGCTCAGCATTACTTTCCTCTTATTGAAAACATAAATAGCCTATCCTCTGTACATTTAATGGTTTAATAAGAAAATCGATGCTGCCACCTAGCCCAGTGTCTGGGATCTGGTAACTTCCTAACACATACTAGCTCCCTGCTCAGCCCTATCACAGGCCCTTGTCATCACCTCTCCACATTAAACTCCTATTATATTTGTTCCTGTAAAGAAATCCTACTGTGCTATGCCTCAAGTGAGTAAAACAAGTATTGGCTATTACCAAGGAAGAAATCCATGTCACTTTCGTTAACTTCGTGAAGACATTGCTTGCCATTTTCAAGTCCACATCAATGGAAATCTTTTCTCCAGTACCTCTAAAAATACAATAAATGTTAAAAACATATAAACAGATAGAAAGGGGATATTTTTAAAGTTCATATCCTTTTTTTGCTTTGTTTTGTTTTTGTTTTGAGACAGGGTCTCCCTGTTGCTTCAGCTGGCTTGGAACGTGACCAGGCTAGCCTCAGTCTCATAGAGACCTGCCTGCCTCTACCTCCTGAGTGCTGAGATTAAAGGTGTGCACCACCACAACTGGTGACATAAACTTTTTTTTTTTTTTTGGTCTTTTTGAGACAGGGTCTCTCTGTAGCCCCAGCTAGCCTGGAACTCACTATGTAGACCAGGCTAGCTTTGAACATACAGAGATCTGCCTGCCTCTGCCTCCCAAGTGCTGGGATTAAAAGCATGCACCACCACGCCGACATAAACTTTTTAAAAAGCTTATCTCTTTTCAAAATACTAGACTTGCTAGACACAAAAGATGTACAGACACATTCTTGTTAAAAGACAGTAAATAACAATTTATTATTTATATAATCAGGTATGAGCTGCAATATTACTAAGATTTTACTTTACCTTATTTCATCACTTTATTTTGTGATGCTAGGATTGAACCCAGGGCCTATGACCTAGGACCTCACACATTCGAAATAAATTACCACTGAGTCACAACCTCAGTCTTGCAAGATTTTATAATCTAGGTCTAAGAATTTGTACAGTGAGGATTGGAATGATCTCTCTCCATATGCAGTACCATTTGCATTTGTTTCTTTATTTCTTTTTGAGATGGTCTTGCTACCCCCAGGCTGGCTTCCAGCTCCTGATCTTCCTGCCTCAGCCTCAAGTGTTGGGATTACAGATGTGCACCACATCTAGCCACCACTTCTACTTAAGTTCTGCAATTTCACTGTTATATCAGCAGGGGAGTAATGACATATTAGTGGTTTACTATTCTAGGAGACCCTTGCACAGGCAAAAGTTTAATAGTTCATTTTAGAAAATTTTGAAAGACCCAGTAACTCATTAATGGAAAACATTAACACATAGTTTGGGCACAAAGATAATTGAATCTCTTACCTCAAAAATCTTTGTCTCAAAAATCTTTGCCTTGCTGTTTGCACCAACCCTGAATTCTTACATATTTACCCAATGCTCATCAAAGCTTCCCCTTTCACATTGAAAGACTCTCCACTTACTGTCTTGTTAGCAGGTTGATTTGGCAATGTTTCAGGAGCCAGCATTCAGCAAGTCTAACAACTTTTTTTGATAATGTGTTAATCAACAAACATTTTATGCTTGCTGAATTAAGTGATCAATAAAAATATTAGGATTGGTGTATTTATAGAAGTTCTAACTGCAAATTTCTCTCCAAAATTATTTCTCATTTGCAGCCTTTGCCTGGGAGTTTATCAGTACCATGAGGTGATCATGGAGAGACACTATTGTAGGAGAGGAAGAGATCCCTTCTGCCCTGTTCCTACCCCTGTGGATGCTTTGACTGTGTCTAGGAACTAAATTAATATAAGAAAGATTAACAAGATAAAGGCATATATGTTTTATTAAAATTACATGTAAATGGGGAAGAGGTAAGTTCAAAGAAATGATGAAAGTATGATGCTTTAT
Source organism: Nannospalax galili (assembly GCF_000622305.1). Lineage (NCBI taxonomy): Eukaryota > Metazoa > Chordata > Mammalia > Rodentia > Spalacidae > Nannospalax > Nannospalax galili. The sequence goes on along the minus strand of NW_008348089.1, from coordinate 9,145,906 downwards.
ATTTTTTAAACAAAACACAATATGTTTGTGAAGGAATTACAGAACAATTGGGTGTGTGGACAAGGCAGTAGCTCTTAGGGATGGCCCTGGGAGGTGTATGCGGGGAAGCCATAAAAAGATAAGGGTTACGCCAATGAGTTTATTCACATGGGTTCATTACAACTCCAATGGCCAATATCTGGATCTTGACTATTTTCTCAAATGGGTTTATATGGGTTGATACCTTTCAGCCCCTAAATCTTTGTGACTTGCTGCAGATGGTCTGTTCTGAAGTTACAGTGCCCCAGGAGAGTTCAGCAGGAAATAATCAATGTACCAATTTGGCATATTTTGAGCTGGTATGACCTTGACTCCTAAAATATTATTGTGGAAGACTCCTACACACAGCAAGCATGATCCTGAGGCTAGAGTGAGGGAGAGAGGACATCTAGTCCAGGAGAGTCCCTTCCTGGGACTGAAAGGAGCAAATGGAAGAGAGGGGCCAGACAGAGAAGACAGCAATGTCCAGAATTTTCTTCTGCCTTTGGATGGGGTAAGTATAGATGAACTCAGGTATTTTGTAGACTCTGAAAATATAATACTTAATGAGCTGCTATCCAGAAGCCATGACCTTTAGCTTTTCTAATCCTCTCTAGTTTCTAGAGAATGCTGTTGAGTCCTAACAGTGACCAGTTCCCCAAGCTGACTTAGAATGAGTCTGGTTAATAAGAACCAGTGGGACTCACACCTTTGTCACAGGACATAGAGAAATCAAACCGGAGCTGGACTTGAAGCTTCCTTGCTCTGGCTCATCCTCATGGTGTTAAGAGGTGCCATGCAAGCTGCTTCAGGAGAAGAGACATCAACAGTCTTACTCAACTGTGGACCTTGCATGAAATAATACTGACTGGCCAGGCAAGATGAGCCCACTTGTTGCAATAGTGAAAAATCTGTTGTATGGGTAACCAACCACTTTCTCATTGAATTTGGTGCTTGTTGCACAGGAGCAAATTCACAACTGGTACAGTAAACCTGGTCAAAAGCGTGTGGCTGACAGGGTAGGAGTGATGGCTCAGCAGTTAAGACCACTGGCTTCTATTTCAAGGACCCAGGTCCAGTTCCCAGAACCCACATGGCAGCTAACAATCATTAGTAACTCTGGTTACAGGGCTCCAATGTCCTCTTCTGGCCTCTACAGGCATTGCATGCACAGGTGCACTAACATACATGTAGGCAAAAACACTCATACACATAAAATAAAAACAAATCATTAAAAAAAAAAACTCATTCAAAGAAGCTGTGACTGGGAACTCATAAAGCCCTAATAGGGAAGCTACTGTTGTGGTTTTGCTAAATGGGCATGATCTATCCACCAATTTGCCTTCTGAGTAATTATGTATATGCCCAAGGAATAGTGCTGCTGACAGTTCTGGTCCAAGAAGCTTCTCTTTGCAGTGGTCAGACTCACAACTGGTCAAAATGCTCAGAATAAGTGTCTGTTGAGTTCTCAGTCATAAATGGGCCATCTACAGCACCCTCTCTAAGGCTCAGGGAACATTGTGAAAGAAGGAACAGGAAAAAAAAAAAAAAAGAAAAGAGCCAGAGGACGTATGTGGTGGTGGTGAAGAATTCTGACATCTGGGTATGATATGGCTATGTATGCTTAAACTTAGAGAAGTTATGTTTACCTGCAAAAGATCTGCACAAGATTGGGCTCATAAATATGTCATGGAGGGGTACTTCATGGGGACCCCCACCCCCTGGAGGTTTATCAGCAGTTATTGGTTACTAGAGAAGGAAGAGACAAAGTTTCTTCAGTAGTGTAGCCACTACTAAGGTGTTCCACGCTCTTGTAAACAATCATAATGAAACTCATTGGGGCATCCAGAAAGAAAAAAAAGACATAAAAGTAGAAGGGGGTCTAGCTGGGAAGAAGAAGGGGATCAATGACTGTGGGAGGAGGACAAGAGAGGACAATGTGGGCATGGAATGTGATCAAAATACATTACATACAAGTATAAAAATGTCATAATGAAGTCCATTATCATGTACAATTAATATATGCCAATAAAACACTTTTTAAAAGGAAAAATAAGGTGTGGGTAATAGGCTGTGAAAGCAGGAGAACCTGAGTTCAACTCCCCAGCACCCACGTAAAAAGCTGGGCATGGCAGTGCATGTGTGGCTGAGAGGTGGACACTGGCAGATCCAGGGAGCTCACTGGCTAGCAAGCCTAGACAAAACAGTGAGCTTCAGGTTTAGTGAGAGACTTATCTCAAAAAATAAAGTGGAAGGCAACTCCTTTTCAAGTCCCCTCTCTGCCACAGGAAGTTATTTCTCCACTGCTCAATAAACCTTATGGTTGCCCTTCTTTGTTTCTACTTTTTTATTGTTTTTGTCCTTTGACAATTTCATATATGCATATAATGTATTCTGATTCTCTCTCCCCACCACTGTCTCTTAACATTTCTCCTATCTCTATCAACCCCTTCCCCAGAGTCATGACTTTTGGTTTTGTTCTGTGACCCATTTCGTTTAAACAAGGCCATCTGTGTGAGCTTTGGATTAGAACTCTCCATTAGAGCCTGGTGGGGTCATTAATGGGTTTGCAACCCAAGTCATGACTCCCCTTCTCCCTGAATCAATCAGTAGCAAATAGTTCAGCAGTGAGGGGTAGGCCCCCTGAGGCTGTCCTCCATCCATACCTGACTGTTGATGAACCCATTCTCTCCTAGACTCAGTGCAGGCATCCACAATCCTGTGAGTTTTTATTCTAATGGCCTTATCTTGACCAGAAGATTGCATTTCCCAGTCTTTCCCCTTATCTATGGACACTTTTTTGGCTCCTCTGTTGTGCAATGTCTCCTAAGCCTTAGGGTGTGTGGTATAAATATTGTGAGGGTGAGCACTTGTCTGTCACTTATTCTCAGTGCTTTGTACACCCACGAGTCTCTGCATTCACTACCATTCGCTAGAATAAGAGGCTTCTCTTATTAAGACTGAGAGCATTTTTATCTGAGTATAAACATACACTTTTAGAAGGTAGTTTGATGCTATGCCAATTTTGCTAAACAACAGTATTCAGTTCCCCTCTAGGGACATGATCTCCCCTGGCATGTGCTTTTTACCAGGCTTACAGCATCAAGCATGGGTTCACTCCTGTGGAGTGGGCCACAAACACAGAGAGTGGTTGATTATTCCCACAATGGTGGTGTTGCTATTGCACAAGTGGGCACAGCTTGCATGGCAGATTGGTATTGTAGTTCATAGGGTTCACGGCTGGATAAGACCACTGATGCCTTTTCTCCTTTAGAAGCCTGTGTATCACCTTCTGGGATCACGAAAGCTGTCCATCAGGGAGGAATCTTCGGGCTCAGTTCCAGCTGAACTTCTCTGTATCATGCGATCAAGCTGTGTCATGTCTTTAGCAATAGGGTCTTACCAGTTAGTCTAGTAGTTACTTTCTCTTGATTAAAAAAAGAAAATAAGGTGGACAGCTGTGGGGACCTAAAAGCCCAACCTTGCATAGGTCCGAAAGGAAGTTACTGGGGGTGCGGCCTGGCTTTCTTTGAAAGTCTGAAGAATACTTCCGCACTGCTGAGGAGTGAATGATTAGCGCATGACCATCCTTAAGATACACCCTGGGGACGGGGAGTTCCAGGTGCCTTTATAAGCTTTGTAACACCTGCAATAAATGAGTCTCTGCCTGACTAAGACTCCCCGTTGCGTCTGAGTGTCCCTGGGTAATGGGGGCAGCGTGGGCTGGTGAACGGCGTGCTTACTCATCCCCAATCCTCACCTCGCCGGGGGTCGCTGGTTCGAACCCCTGGCAGACAGCAATAGAATAAGACACCTAACATCCTCCTCCTCTGGCCTCTGCATGTGTACACATAGGTATGGCACCCCCCCAACACACATGCATGTACACTACACACATACACACACACACACACACACACACACACACGTGTGCACGCGAACACAAAGTAAGAAAAACCAATCAGCAGAATGGCTGGGGGTTGTATGTTATTGAGGAGCAAGGGTAGTACCACTTAACAACCAGGGGGCGAAACTATATATATATATTACATAGTCAGCTTCTGAACCAGTGAGCCGACTTGCAGCAAGTTTACAAGAGAGGGACAAGATCTAGCTAAATGAAGAAGCCAAGCAAGTTACAGTGGCAAGGGATAGATCAGCAGGGCACCAGTCGCCAAAGAAGACAGAGGATAGACTCAGGCCCCTTGACACTGCTGCCTTACCCTTATACACCCAGGAGCCACACTGGAGAACTCACAGGAATGAGAGAATAGAAGATCCAAATACTAAGCATTAAAGGAATTGTTTAAACTGTTGGGTAATCTCAGCACTTGGGAAGGGAGGCCAGAGGACCAGATATTCAATGTCATCTTTGGCTACATAGCAGGCTATATGAGATCCTATTTCAAAAACACAAAAAATAAGTAAACAAGTTAACTTACTATTAGAGTCAGGACTACTATTAAACCAACACTCTCCCCCATTTATAAAGTTAAAGACAAAATAAATAAGTTTTCTTTTCTTTATTGGTCTCACACAGTAAAAACTTTAAAATGAATTCCTAAGTTTTAAATAGTAAAGTACTATTAGGCTTAGCTGATCCGTTGCAGATATAAAGATCCTGAAAAAATATCACCATTCCCTCTAATAAAACAATAGAGGAAAGTGTGTGGAGGAATAAACAAAGTTATAACTTACAGTGGCCTAGAAGACTACTTATAAAATGAAAGAATTCTTTATCACACAGAGAATTCTCTGTGTTGGACTTTGTGCACGGATAATTCACACATAAACTAAGTGACTCCCTAATTTTCATTTTAAATATTCCCCAGTATTTTAAATGAAGGTAATTCTCATCAAAGTGTTACCTTTTCTTCAAAAAGCTTGCAGTTAAACAGGCGGGGGAAGAAAATATCACACTGATTTTTCTGCAAAAATAACAAAAAAGGGTAAGTCACAACTGAGCAGAGGTGTCCAGCCTTCAGACACTGCAAGACGATACTCATCTACAAATGTGTTCATAGCCATCTAGCACTCATGCCTACTACGGCATGCCTCCTTTTACTTCTTGTCTGAATACATTATGGGTGTCATGGAATCATCAATATTCAAATTATGGCATGCTATTTTTGAAAATTATTGCTGAATCTCACCAAAATGCTTTACAGTTGGTTTGTCCAGGCATCTGAATTCAAATAAATTCATCATTCTGAAAGCCAAAAATCTAGAATGCCAGAGAGTCAACTGTGAAGATCTGAAATCAGTACAGATGGAAGCTTTGTTAGCTGTTTGGATTCATTCCCACATCTCCCTTACTTAGAAAGGTACCTGGGGTGTACATTCTCACTGTATCTCTTATTTATATTAAATAAAATATTCATTACTGAGTACATCAATGACTGGTCCAACCAAGAGAGACTGAAAGAGAATTGTGGCCAAAATGTAAATCCCTTCACAACAAGGCCACCCCTTCTTTCTTGCAGCTAGGACAAAGTGATCAGCATTTCAGAAACATAAACGTAGCTACAATTCATCAAAGAATCACCTTTTTAGCCACTTTGTATTCATTACTGCTTCTTTTCACTGCTATCCATTTTTCTGCCAGGGACTGGTTAATTCGGCTTATTTCTGGTAGGATTTTATTGGAAACACTCGTGGAACTAGTATGCTTTAAGGAAGAAAATAAGAACAAGAATGAACAAGAAAATGTACACACATCTTGAATAATAATCAACAAAGCACCCAGCACACAAGGCCCTGCTCTCCGGCAGGCATTTGGTAGGTTGTACTTTGGTATCAGACTGGCCTGACCTTTCTGCTTCATAGCCTGGGCCATTTTGCTTGGTCCATATTTTTTAAAGTGAGATAACATAACAATATTGAAAATAGAGTCTCAAACCGATATTTGTAAATCAATATTCATTTCACCATTATTCACAATAGCCCCAAGGTGGAAATAACCCAAGTGCCTATCAACAAATGGATGTGTTTTTAATGTGATATGTAAAGTATGCAGTGAAATATTATTTAGCCCTAAAAACATTGATATTCAATTTTATTTTATTTTTTTTATTTTATGTGTATGAATGATTGCCTGCATGTAAGTGCACCCATGTTGTGCAATGCCCACGGATGTCAGAAAGGGTGTCTGATCCCCTTGAACTGGAGTTATGGATGGGTGTTAACTGCCCTATGGATGCTGGGAACCAGACCCGGGTCCTCTGCTCTTAACTGCTGAGCCATCTCTTCAGCCTCAAAGCAGTGATACTCTAATATAACAGATGAGTTCTGAAAATATACTAAGTGAAATAAACCATATTAAAATAGCAAACACTATATTCCACTTGGATAAACTATGATAACAAGTAAATTTATAGAAACAAAGTAGAAGTTATTTTGTTGAGGATATGGGGAAATGAGGAGTTATTTAATAGTTATCAGGTATCTGTTTTGGGTGATAAAAAGGTTTTAGAAGCCAGGCGTGGAGGCGCATACCTGTAGTCCCAGCACTTGGGAGGCAGAGGCAGGCGGATCTCTATGAGTTTAAGGCCAGCCTGGTCTACACAGTGAGTTCCAGGGCAGCTGGGGCTACAGGGAGACCCTGCTTCAAAAAGGCAAATAAAAAGGTTTTAGAGAAAGTGATTAATCATCACTAGTTGCATGGCATTGTGAATGCAATTAACGTCACAGAATAGTGCACAAAAAATGTTTGAAATGCAAATTTCATGTTACATATAACATGCACATTATATGTAATTTGATACATACTCTCACTGTATAGCCCAGACTGGCCTAGAACTTGCCATTCTCCTACCTCAGCTTCCTGAATACTGGGTTCTTGGAGTGTTTTATATAGATATATTTATTTAGTTAGTTTTTTTATTTTATGTGTATGAGTATTATGCCTGTATGTATGTAAGTACACTGTGTTGTACAGTGCCCACAGAAGTCAGAAGAGGGCATTAGATCTCCTGGAACTGGAGCTATGGACAGTTGTTAGCTGCCATTGGGGGCTGGGATTTGAACCCAGGTCTTCTGCAAGAACAGCCAGTGCTCTTAACCACTATATATATATAAACAATAAGAAAATGGGCTGGACATAGTGGCACAGACCTATAATCCCAGTCTAAAAATCTCAATTTCCAGGCCAGACTGGAGTACGTAGTGAGAGCGTGTCAGAAAGAAGGAAGGGAAAGAGGGAGGGGGAATATTAGTGCTTTGCTCTGAAGTATACCTACATCTCCGCTGAACTGGTTAGTGACAAAATTCTACATCACTTTTGGTTAAGGATCAAATAAAGTCCTCTTGGGAAAAGATACATAACTATGCATGATTCTTCAAGTCCCCTTCTCCCTTTTATTCTGCTGGTGATGGGGTCTGACCTAGGGCCTTGCACATGCCAAACAAAGGCTCTATCACTGAGCCACACTTCTAGCACCTCCCTGAGCACCCTGATCTGAGTCCTGGGCAACTCTGCAGTTTATCAAGGGCAAGATTTTTCTCTTCCATCCCAGGGATCTGAGGACAATGAGATGCTCCCTATTGGCGCTTTCACATCATTCAAACCCCCAGCTCCTCAGAGCACAGGACTATAGACTATATCACCTGTCCTAGATGATGCCATCTTTGAGACCTTGAGCACTTTACTGCCTGCTCACCCACTACTGTTCCTGTCATCATGCTTCCTGTCCCCATTCTTCATAACTTTAAAATAAATGAAAGAAAGGCCAGGCATGGTGGTACACGCCTTTAATCCTAGCCTTTGGGAGGCAGAGGCAGGCGGATCTTTGAGTTCGAGGCCAGCCTGTTCTACATAGTGAGTTCCAGGACAGCTGAGGCTACGGGGAGACCCTGTCTCAAAAAGACTAAATAAATAATAAATAAATAAATAGATAAATAAATAGATAAATAAATAAATAAATAAATGAAAGCTGTCTTCTTTAACACTTCAGTTCCTCATCTTACCTCCACTCTTTCTCTTTGCCTTAGCCACCCACACCCTGGATAATGTCTCCAAACTGAAATGATTGACATTTGGGAGCAGATATTCTTAGTTGTGAGGGGGTCCTGCACGTAGTAGGATGTTTAGTACTGTTCTTAGCCCCTGACCATTAGATGCCAGTATCAGCCACTGTCAACATGCTAACCTAAAATATCTGTAGACATTGCCAAGTGATTCCTAGACCACCCTCACTTGCAAACTTCACTTGCATCTAGGGCATAAGCTGGACTTTATAATCAACAACTGCTCCATTTTTAAAAATGTCTATCAGAAGCATTTTATCACATACTATCTCATCTCCTTAATTTGTTTCCTTGAGAGTGAACCCTGCCCCCAGTGCAGCATTCTTTGACGTTTTCAGACTCCCTTGACCCTATGGTTTGTTCACTGTCCACCGCCTTCCACTTCTTCAACAGCTCAGCTGCTGCTTCCCCACTCTAATCGCTCCTACGACTCCCTTACTGCACAGCAAAATTCCATTTGTAGTTAAACTTAAAGACTGGTAACTCCAAAATTGGACCCAAATACCTAACACCACCAAGGACAACAGCACTGCCATGCTGTCCAGCCACACTGTGTCTGTCACCACAGATTCCAGACAGACATTTCCATGCACAGCTGCTTTCTCACTCTCGAGACAACTAAACACCTTCCTTTGTCTCCTGACTCACACACCTCTCAGGTTCAGCCTTGTTCACCAGGCAAGAACCAATCACCAAGCCACCCTCATCTGTACTGTTCGGTGTCACAATGGCACACATCTCCACTCAGCCCTCTCAGTTCTGCACTGGACTCTGCTTCCTGTCTTTGGCTCTGGGACTTCTGTCACAGCACATTCCCTACCTACACTCTTTTATTCCCCTTCAGGTCAAGTTGTCAGAGTCCTTGTTTCCACTTCCCTCTCCTCCCACTTTGTCGATCCCCTCCCAGGCAGGGCTCACTGGTGATTGCTTTTTGTTTTTTGAGATGGGCTTTCCCTGCAGCCCCAGATGGCCTGGAACTCACTTTGTAGACCAGGTTAGCCTCAGTCTCACAAGGCTCTGCCTCCCAAGTGCTGAGGTTAAAGGCATGGACCATCATGTGTGGCCTATGGCTCTCTGTGGAAACAACACACTTCCTTTCCAAAGCAAAAATAAACTGTGTTCCTCCTACTTGACTTTTGTTTGACCTTGCAAGCACTTCAGTCTAAAAATCCTTTCTTCACCAGATAATCCGCATCTCTGTTTCCACTCCAAAAGCCATTCTTTTAAGTCTTATTTGGCTCCTCCTCTGTGGTCTGACCTTTAACTTCCCCACAGCTTGACTCCTCTCCCCTGTCTCAGGAATCTTTTCTCATTCTTTTCTCTTAGGCCTCCTCTCCTCCCACTCTCCTCACCACCCTCCACCTCATCACCCCTTCATCCCTCTTTACCCCCGAAGCTTCCCCAACCTCCCCATCCCCAATCTGTCTCATCTTGCTTCAGGGTGCTCTGAGTGCTAACCCTCCTGAAGCAGCATCCTGTGAGGCTGACTTCTGAGGGACAAAATCCCTGACAAGTGGACCAGGCCACTGATAAGTAACAGAGATGGCAAACTTCCTGCATCGCCCACCTGAGACAAAGGCCTGAAAGCCTTTTCTCCTACAGACAGAGCAGGGACTGGACATACCTCAACTTGAAGCCAGGGCATATTGGCTCTCTCTTCTTTGTTTAAGTTGACCAATCCAAAATTAGGGGAGGAGAACCTGCTCTGTACCAAAAACACTTAAAAGGCCCAAGTCCAGAGGAAGACTTTGGATTTTTTTGGCTTCTAAATCCCCTTTCCATTTGTAGAGAGTCTATGTGTGCGTGCATGCATGCATGCGTGTGTGTGTGTGTGTATGTGTGTGTGTGTGCGTGTGTGTGGAATGCCTCAGGAAAAGGGCATGGCATGATGAAATGGACAAATCTCAGACTAAGGGGATGGGCAGATCTGTATGTACTTGAATCTTCTTCTCTACAGCTGTTGACTCCAGGCAGGTAATTTTACCTCTCTGCCTTTCCTTTCCTCCAATTTTTTTTTTAAGTATGCTATTAATTTTTTCTTTTTTTTGGTGTTTTTGAGACAGGGTCTTCTTGTAGCCCCAGCTGGCCTGGAACGTACTATGTAGACCAGGCTGGCCTTAAACTCACAGAGATCCACCTGCCTCTGCCTCCCGAGTGCTGGGATTAAAGGCATGCACCACCATGCCTGACAGGTTTCTTTACTTTTAATAAAGCTTGTTACTGGTTTTCTGCTATGTCTGAGGCCTTTCCTACCTTTTATTTCTTTTTAAAACTTTATCTATTTGTTTGTATTTTATTTTACCTGTATAAGTATCTTGCCTGCATGTATGTAAGTGCATCATGTGCATGCAATGCCTGGAGAGGCCATAAGAGGGCATTGGATCCCCTGGCTCTGGAGTTACAGATGGTTTTTAACTGCAGTGTGGGTGCTGGAAACCGAATCCTGGTCATATGCTAGAGCAGCAAGTGCTCTGAATTGATGAATGATCTCGCCAGCCCCTGTGCCTTTCATTCTTTAACTGGCAGAGGGAAAAGAAAAATCCTATCAAGACTCCTAGACTGTAACACTTTTCTCCCGCAGGTTGGCAGTAGACTACATTCCATGTGTGGCTCAGACCCTGGCAGGTTATGACATTCTGAGTGCCTCACATGCATGAGCTAGGAAGCGGGTCTTTGTATAGGTGGTTCTTCTTTATCTCTTCTTCCCTCCTGGAGAAGGGTGAAGGAAATCTATGAGACAGTTTAGGGGGCCCTTACTGCCAGAGTTTCTGTGGTCTTTCACCCAGACTCTCGGCTTTAAATACCACCTACGACTTCATAACTTCTGTGTTTACTGTAACTCTACTGCTGACATTCTACTTGAGCTCGAGAGAGGGATAGTTAAGTAAGTTGCCTGGACCTCCCAAGGATATGTCAAACTACTTCATCTCCAAGAACTCTTCATCCTTTCTTGCTATGCTCTGCCTCACTGGTCTTTCTGGCACATGTACCTTACTGGTTCATGCCCCAGGACTTTTCTATGGCAAAGTACTTCAGTACTTTTATCATACTAGCCATTACTCTCTTTGACTCATTTTTTTTCATCTGTAAAATGGGGAAAATATTGTTAATTGAAGCTGATAGGAACATTAAACAAGTTGATCCATTTAAAAGTCTTTGATTGGTGCTTGATTCACAATAACTGCAATTAATATTAGTCATTACCATTATCATTTCAAAAACTATCACTACCAATAATTTATGAATACAAAGGCAATAAATTTGAGTTTAGGAGTCACACCTGTTAGGAAGTTTGATAAATAAGGTAGTGAGACATATATTTTATAAAAAGCACTGTAATAGAGGATCATATTATTTTAGTAAGAAATCTTAATACATATGAATGAAACGATGTCTCAAATACTTCTCTAAAATTTAGGGGAAGAAGAGGATATAGTTCTGTAGTAGAATCAGCTCGCCTGGTTCTGAGTTTGATTTGTAGCCCCAGAAGAATAAATAATTCCTGAAATCTAGAGTGAAAAATAATGTTTTAAAGAAACAGTATATACTAGATACCTCATGAGTTGTCACAAAGTTGGCATATGTTCCAGCAAAAATGTGTTTTACTTGAATATCCATAAGATCTAAAAGAAAATCAGAAATCCATGTCTAGAATTTTTATCAGTAAAAATAATTCTGATGTATAACTAAGTCATGAATACAGATATCACAAAAATTAATTGTGACCAGATCAAATGTCATTTTTTACTCAGTTAAAGTTGTAGCTGTCCAGGCACTTACATAATGAATCTGGACTGACATGTTTTAAAAGTTTGACTATATAAAAGCATATTGTCATGATAATCAAATAACCCATTTGGAATCTTCTATTGTGCTACTTTAGTCTTTAGAAATGATTACCAGTTACTCCGGGAATCACTGTATAGGAAAAAAAAATGAGAATTTAAAATAAAATATCAAGTACTCTAGTTCTAGGGGCTCCTTCGAAGGGAAGATAAATAATGTCTCCTTCAGTGGCGTTAATCACGAACTTGTAGAAGCATTCCTACCCTTGGCAGGTATCAGGCAGGTAATGTTGGGCTTCTCTCTCCAGGCCTCCTGATGAGTTGGGTTGCTGGTATCACTTGGTCCACTACCAAAAGACACCACCTGACCAGTGGTGTAGACATACGCAATGGTGTGATAACTACAACACACAATACGAGAACATAACATAACGAAGAACCAGGCAATCATGGGCTCAAGACAAAATGACAGATTTACTTTCAGTACCTACCCAGCTGCTTCATCACAAAGTCCATGTTGCAGGGTACTAGGTTACCTGATTAAACAAGTGCTGTTCACTTATTAGCAATACTAAAGATAGTATTAGTGAGAGGTCTTTACTATGCTTCCTATCATGTATCTATTTGCGGTTTTGTTGCTGTTGGTTGTTTGTTTTGAGACAGGATCTCATGTAGTCCAGGCTTGCTTCCATCTTGTTATGGAGCAAAGAATAATCTTGAACTTCTGATCCTTCTGTCCCCACCTCCCTAGTGCTGAGATTAGAGGCATGGCCTACCACTGCCATCACACCTGCACCACACTCAGTGTATGTGGTGCTAGGGATCTAACCTAGGACCTGGTGCATGCACGGCAAGCACTCTACCAATTGAGCTACATATCATGTGTTTTATTAATTTATTCTTAAGCTTTTAAACATAGCAAAGAATTAGGTTGCATCATGGAATTTTCAAACATTTATTTTTGCTGCTACTCCTTCCAGCCTTTGCCCACGTCCCGCTGCCCCACCTTGCACCCTTCCACCCCAGTAGCTTCCTTTCTGCTTTCATGTGGCATGTGTCCTATTGCTTCCTCAACACCTCTTTTCCCCTCTTGTCCCCTCTGTAGTTTCATGACCTGTACCTGCTCTGTGACCCACGTGTGTACCATATAGATAAGCATTAAAGCTAAGATCTGCATGAGAGAGAGAACATGCATTTGTCTTTGTGACTCTGGGTCACCTTGCTTAATATAATAATTTCCAGATCCATTAATTTTCCTGAAAATTTCATAATTCCATTTATCCTGACAACTGAAAAAAAACCCATTGTGTTATATGTACCACATTTTCATTGTCCATCTGCCAATGGACGTCTAGGCTGATTCCATTTCCTTGCTATTGTGGAGAGTGTAGGAATAACATGAATGGACAAGTATCTCCATGGTAAGATATTCAGTCCTTTGGATAGATGTTCCGGTGATATAGTTGGGTCATATGGTACTTCAATCTTTAAAATTTTTTTATTTATTATTTTCATTTTATGTGTATGCGCATATTGCCTGCATGTAGGTAAGTGCACCCATGTCGTGCAATGCCTGCGAGGACAGAAGAGGCCATCGGATCCCCTGGAACTGGAGTTACAGACAGTTGTTAGCTGCCATGCGGGTGCTGGGATTTGAACCCAGGTCTTCTGCAAGAACAGTCAGTGTTCTTAAACGCTGAGCCATCTCTCCAGCCCCCAGTACTTCAATTTTTTGAGAAATCTCTATGCTGATCTCCATAATGACCTCACCAGTTCACACTCCCACCAGCAGTGAATAAGGTTCCTCTTTTCTCACAACCTCAAGCATTCCTTGACATTTGTTTCTTTCTTTCGTTTGTTTGTTTGGTTTGATTTGGTCTTTGTTTTTGTTTTTAAAAGAATTAAATTATTTATTGATTATATAAGCCTCATTCCCACTTATTATTTTTCTGGTACCATTATTCAATGTAGATATTGCATCAGCTGTGCCAGCAACCTTTTTTATAACCAAATATTTCTGTGATGTTGGTTGGTGACTCTTTGACTGGTGAAACTCATTAAAGGTCACAACAGTGACTGGCAGTTTAACTACTCCAAGGTTTTTTAAAGACAAAAGCCTCCCCAAGCAGTTATAAATACATTTCAAATGGAACCTGGCATCACCCTGACAAAATTCTAACTTCACACTGTTGGGGAAGTTTGCCAAGGTGACTTCAGAGTGTCCTAACTTTACACAGCACATTTATTAAAAAAAATAAAAGCACATTTATTCAGTGTCATGATCAGACTGTTAAATTTAGCAACCAACAGCATGGGTGAAAAAAAACTACATTAAAACCCTCTGTTGGAATGCTTTACACTTTCCAAGGAAAAAAAATTATAATAATCTGTCATACAGTTAGTCACAAATAGTCTCAGAGTCCCCCACACACGAGTACTGTCTAAAATATGACTACTTTGTAGCAGGTGGGTCCTGACACCACTATGCTTTGTTCTACATAAAAAAAATTATCTCTTTTTAAAATTTATTTTTATTTATTTACTTATTTATTATTTATTTATTTATTTGGTCTTTTTGAGCAAGGTCTCCCTGTAGCCCCAGCTCACTATGTAGACCAGGCTGGCCTTGAACTCACAGAGATCCGCCTGCCTCTGCCTCCTGAGTGCTGGATGTAAAGGCGTGAGCCACCATGCCCGGCCCTAAAATTTATTTTCATTTTATGTGTGAGTGTTATGCCTGCATGTATGTAAATTCACCTGTGTCATGTAATGCTCATGAAGGACAGAAGAGGGCACCAGAGCCCCTGAAACTGGAGTTATGGATGGTTGTTAGCTGCTATGGGTGCTGGGATTCGAACCTGGGTCTTCTGCGAGAACAGCCAGTGCTCTTAACCACTGAGCCATCTCTCCAGCCCCTCATTCTGCTTCTTGATGAGAGCCATTCTAACTCAGGTGAGATGGATCTCAAAGTAGTTTTAATTTGCAATTCCCTGAAAGCTATGAATGTTGAATACTTCTATGGTGATTGATCATTTGTGCTTCTTCCTTCGAGAACTGTCTGCTAAGTACATCTGTCTCTATATTGGCAGTGTTTGGGGTATCAAATTTTTGCAGTTCTTTATATATTGAATATATATATAAACATTGACTCTATCTAAAGTAGAGATTTTCTCCCATCGTATAGTCTCTGTTCACACTGCTAATAGCTTCTTTTCTTTGCAGAATCTTTTTAATTTCATATAATTAAATTTGAAATTAATCCTTGGGGCTGTTCATAGATATTGAAGTCCTGTCTGAAAGTTCTTGCCTGTATCTTTTTCCTGTTTTCCTCTACCAGCTTCAGTGTTTCAAGTTTTAAATTAAGGTCTTTAATCCACTTTGAATCTTTGAAATTTTTTTCTTGTGTTCTGTGCATGTAAATATGCATGCTCACATGTGCGCGGGCAAATGCGCCTATGGGGGCTGTAGGCTGATGAGAATCTTCCTCCATCACTCTTCCTCCGCATTCACAGAGGCAGAGTCTAGAATCCAGAGCTTGTTGTTAGGGCTTGTGTCACTAGTCATTTGCTCTGAGGATGTCCTGTCTCCATCTTCCAAGGCTGGAATTACAGCAGGCTGCCAGGCCTACCTGGCATTTACATGGGTTCTGGGAATCTGACTCTGGTCTTCAAGTGTGGGCAGCAAGCACTTTAATCACTGAACCATCTCTCCAGATCAACTTGGAACTGATTTTTGTTCAGGGTGAGAGATAAGGATCTAACTTCGGTCTTATGCAGGTGAATACCCAGTTTTTTCAGCAACATTTCTTAATAGGCAATCGTTTTCCCAATCAAGCATTAGGTGACCATATCTGTGTGGGTTTATTTCTGGGTCCTGTATTCTGTTCCATGTGTTCTAAATGAAAGTGCTTTATCTATGACTTTTTAATGCATTAAGTTAGAAACACAAATACTATAAATGTCCTCAGAATTAGATTATATAAAGCCTTGATCACAGTTGCAAATGAACATGAAGTGCTATATGTATGTGTGAGATTAATTTGTCTTACCAAAAGACTTACTTAAGAAGGCATTTTTGTCATTTTGTTATGCCTTACTGAAGCAGGCATTTCTGTTATTTAACCCTTTCCCACCCTATAGTCATAAAATGGTGGTCTATATACAATTAATTTCTAATTGTTAATAGCGATGAAAACAAAAATTACAATATTTTGAAAGGAGCAAATTTTCAGCAAAAATGCTCTATTAAAAGAGCAGCCACTTATTTTGGAGTTTCTAAATAATAAAATATAATACTTTCTAGTCAAACTTTTTAAAAAAGACTTGCTACCTTCCACAGTCTATCTGGGAAATGAAGCCATCAACTCCTTCCACGTGCTGAGGGCCTCTTTCCTTGCCACTGGTGCTATGTCCCAGCTGTCCAGAACTATTGTCTCCAAATGTGAGCAGTTGCCCATCCTGTTTAAAACAAGGAATCAGTTTGATTTCATGTTACAAAAATAATCAGAGGCTGTATATTAAATATCATAAGACTTCCATATAAAAGCAACATGTGAAATTCGTTAGCATATTATGCTGGATAGTTTTAGTTTCAACTTGACACACCTGGGTTGAGGGAGCCTCAATTGAGGAATTTCCCCATTGGACTGCCCTGTGATCATGTCTGTGAGGCATCATCTTGATTACTGAGTGATGTGGGAGGGCCCAGCCCACTGTGGGTGGTGCTACCCCTGGGCAGGTGGGCCTGTGTTGCATAAGAAAGCAGGCTGAGTAGAGGCCAGGGGAGCAAACCGGTAAGCAATGTTCCTCCATGGCCTGTGCTCCAGCTCCTGCTTCCAGGTTCTTGCCCAGAGTTCCTACCTTGGGCTCCCAGATGAACTGTGACCTGGGAGATATAAGACAAATTAACCCTTTCCTCCCCAAGTTGGTATTGGGCAGAGTATTTTGTTACAGCAATGGAGAAACAAACCAGAACACATATAAACTGATGGGTTGCTTTATTACTTATCTTGATTGTAGAGTTAACATACTAAATGTGAAAAATCATTGGAATTTCCTTAAACACTAGGCACTTTGGAGATGTATAACAATGGTGGCTATAGTTAAGATGTAGTAGTACACACTTAAAATTGCTAAGTGCTGGAGAGCTGACTCAGTGGTTAAGAGCATACACTGTCATTGCAGAAGACCAGAATTTGAGTCCCAGCACCAACATCAGTGGCTCTCAACCACCTTTAACTCTAGCTCCAGGGCACAGGAAGCCTCTGGCCTCCTTGGTCTCTGGCACTCAGGTATACATGCATAGATACATGCACGCATGTATGTAATTAAAAATAACAAAACAGAGAAGGCGTCCTGAGTTCGAGTGGCTACGGCTGATGTGGCAGCTCAGTATGATGGATCAAGCCAGATCTTCATTCTCTAACTTGTTTGGTGGACAACCATTGTCATATACGTGGTTTAGCCTGGCTCGACAAGTAGATGGTGAGAACAGTCATGTGGAAATGAAACTAGCTGTAGATGAAGAAGAAAATGCTGACAGTAACATGAGGGCCAATGCCAAAAAACCAAAAAGGTTTAATGGAAGAATCTGCTATGAGACTATTGCTGTAATCATCTTTTTCTTGACTGGATTTATGATCGGCTACCTGGGCTATTGTAAATGTGTAGAACAAAAAGAAGAGTGTGAAAGACTGACAGGAATGGAAGCAGACAAGTCAGAAAACTTGCAGACAGGAGAATCTGACTTTTCTAGACTACCTTCTCACTTATATTGGACAGACCTCAAAGCAGTGTTGTCAGAGAAACTGAATGAAATAGACTTCACTAGCACCATCAAACAACTGAACCAGAATACTTATGTCCCTCGTGAAGCTGGATCTCAAAAAGATGAAAATCTTGCCTATTTTATTGAAAATCAATTCAATGCATTTAAACTCAGCAAAGTCTGGTGTGATGAACATTATGTTAAGATTCAAGTCAAAGGAAGCACTGCTCAAAACTTGGTGACTATATCGAATACAAAAGGGGCCACGGTTTACCTGGTGGAGAATCCTGAGGGTTAGGTGGCATATAGAAAAGCTGCAGAAGTTACAGGCAAACTGATCCATGCTAATTTTGGCACCAAAAAAGACTTTGAAGACTTAAGCATTCCTATGAATGGATCTTTAGTGATTGTTAGAGCAGGAAAAATCCTTATTGCAGAAAAGGTTGCAAATACTCAAAGCTTTAATGCAATTGGAGTCTTGATATACCTGGACCAGGCCAAATTCCCCATTACTAAGGCAGACCTTTCATTCTTTGGACATGCTCATCTAGGAACCAGTGACCCTTATATACCTGGATTCCCTTTGTTCAATCATACTCAGTTTCCACCATTGCAGTCATCAGGATTATAATATACATATCCAAACAATTTCCAGAAAGGCTGCAGAAACACTATTCGAAAACATGGTAGGAGAGTGCCCTAGTAGCTGGAACACAGACTCTTTGTGTAGGCTTCAATCCACAGAGAATGGAAATGTGAAGCTTGCTGTGAATAATGTGCTAAAAGAGATAAGAATACTTAACATATTTAGAGTTATTAAAGGCTTTGAGGAACCAGACCACTATATTGTAGTAGGAGCCCAGAGAGATTCTTGGGGTCCTGGAGCTGTGAAATCTAGTGTGGGAACAGGTCTTCTGTTGGAACTTGCCTCAACAGTCTCAGATATGGTCTTGAAAGGTGGGTTTAGACCCAGTAGAAGCATTATCTTTGCAGCTGGAATGCAGGAGATTTTGGAGCTGTTGGTGCCACTGAGTGGCTAGAGGGATGCCTGACCTCTTTGCATTTAAAAGCTTTCACTTACATTAATCTGGATAAAGTTGTTCTTGGTACCAGCAACTTCAAGGTTTCTGCTAGCCCACTATTATATACATTTATTGAGAAGACAATGGAAGATGTGAAGCACCCACTTGATGGGCAGCCTCTATATGGGGACAGCAACTGGAACAACAAAGTTGAGAGACTTTCTCTTGATGGTGCCGCTTTCCCTTTTCTTGCATGTTCTGGAATTCCAGCTGTTTCTTTCTGTTTTTTTGTGAGGACTCGGATTATCTTTACTTGAGCACTACCTTGGATACCTATGACATATTGATTCAGAAAATTCTGCAGCTGAACAAAATGGTACAAGCAGCAGCAGAAGTGGCTGGTCAGTTCATTATTAAACTTACCCATGATGTTGAACTGAACCTGGACTATGACATGTGTAACAACAAAATACTATCATTTGTGAAGGATCTGAACCAATTCAGAGCAGATATAAAGGAGATGGGCCTGAGTCTACAGTGGTTATATTCTGCCCGTGGAGATTTCTTCCGTGCTACATCCAGACTAACAACTGATTTCCATAATGCTGAGAAAATAAGCAGATTTGTCATGAGGGAAATCAATGGCAGTACTATGAAAAAGACCCAGGTTCAAATCCCAGCATCCACATGGCAGCTAACAACTGTCCGTAACTCCAGTGCCAGGGGATCCGACAGCCTCTTCTGACCTCTGAGGGCATTGCATGACACAGGTGTACTTACATACATGCAGGCAATACACACATATACATAAAAATAAAATAAAATAGGGCTGGAGAGGTGGCTCAGCAGTTAAGAACACTGGTTGTTCTTGCAGAAGACCCAGGTTCATATCCCAGCACCCACATGGCAGCTAACAACTGTCTGTAACTCCAGTTCCAGGGGATCCGATGGCTTCTTCTGTCCTCTGAGGGCATTGCACGACATGGGTGCACTTACCTACATGCAGGCAATATACTCATACACATAAAAAAATGATAAATAATAAATAAAATAAAAAATAAAAATAAAAAGTATGTAACAAAAAAATAACAAAACAAATATTTAAAAACAAAATAAAAATTACTGAGTGTGTACCTTAAAGAGTCTAACACACACACACACACACAACACACACAAAGATCACTGTCAATAAATCATGTTGTATACCAGGTATAGCTATAGTTTTGTGAATTATATTCCAATAAGGCTAGAAAAAAAGAATTAGACACTTAGTGCATGTGTGTTGAATGAATCAATGCAAATTAACTGGTTGAGGACTAACACCAATGTTTAAGTATAAGGTTGGTTATTTTATTTACTTGAGCACTTTCCTGAAAATATTTTCAAAAGATGATTTTTTTTATTAAAAACAACTCTAGGGGATGGAGAGATAGCTCAGTTAATAAAGTACTGGTCATACAAGCCTGAGGGCTTGGACTTGATCCCTTTCATCCACATGAAAAAGTCAGAAGCTGTGGTGTGTCCTTGCAATCCCAGTGTCAGGGAAATGGAAACAGGAGGATCCCCCAGGGTTCCCTGGTCTGTTGGCCTAGTTGAATCAATAAGCCCCAGGCCAATGAGAGACCTTGTCTCAAAAAGGGTGGATGTCTCCTGAGCTGCAGTTCCACAAGGTTGTCCTCATGTATACATACACAAGTTTCTTTTGTCAACTAAGATTAATAGAATTCAAACAATTTAGATTTCCAAATTTAAGACATGGTTTTTAAAACTAATGAAAGACACTTGGTGAACTGGGAATGGAGGTCAGTAGCAGAGCACTTGTCTGATAGTCATAAGGTCTTGGGTTTGAGCCCGATACTGCAAACAATAATAGTAATCATAATACAATTTAAAAAAATCATTTGATTGCCTGGCGTGGTGGGGCATGCCTTTAATCCCAGCACATGGGAGGCAGAGGCAGGCAGATCTCTGTGAGTTTGAGGCCAGCCTGGTCTACATAGTAAGTTCCAGGTCAGCTGGGGCTACAGGGAGACCCTGTCTCAAAAAGACCAAAAAAAAAAAAAAAAAAAAAAATCATTTGGTGTATATACTTTTTTCCTGGGACAGGGAGTCAAATACAACACCTAGGTAAGCATTCTACCAATGAACTATACTCCCTGGTCCTGGTGAATACAGTTTTAAAAATATATATATTTTATTTATTATTTTTATGTGTATGCATGTATTGCCTGCAACGCCCATGGAGGACAGAAGAGGCTGTTGGATACCCTGGAACTGGAATTACAGACAATTGTTAGCTGCCATGTGGGTTCTGGGATTCGAACCTGGGTCTTCTGCAAGAATATTCAGGGTTCTTAGCCGCTGAGCCATCTCTCCAGCCCCCATCGAATATAGTTTTTATATGAACATTTCAACTATACAAATAGTTTTCAAGTCTGTTCCCTACAGCAATGGAAAGAATCCATCTGACTGGGATATAGTGAATGGTCAGGAAGAACCAAAGGAAATGGAACAAAGAATGTTCTAGTCTGTAAAGTGGGGTATTGAAAACTATAAAAATTACTTTGTAGCTTCCATTATGATTTTTATTTGTAGAACTACATTGCCAATGAAAAATTATCAAAAATATTAGCTCCTACATTCCCTTTTTGTTTGTTTGGTTTTGGTTTTTTTGACTTTTTTGAGACAAGGTCTCCTTGTAGCCCCAGGTGGCCTGGAGCTCACTATGTAAACCAGGCTGGCCTTAAACTCCCAGAGATCCACTTGCCTCTGCCTTCTGGGTGCTGGGACCAAAGGCGTGCGCCACTGCGCCCAGCCCTATATTTGCTTTTATTACAGTATCTTGAAAAGGCTCATGATTTGTATTTAGTTAACATCTCTATTTTAGATATTTATACATTAAATTGGTGTGTTTAGTTACTTATATAGATCTTGTGTTATATCTGAACATTTGTGTCCTTTTAAAATTTGTATATTAAAATCCTAACCTCCAATATAATGATATTAAGAGGTGGGATGGGGCCTTTGATATATGATTTGGTCATGAGGGTCAAACCCTCCTGAATGGGATTAGTGCCCTTACAAAAGAGGACCACAGACATACCCCCCTTACCCCTTCCACCACGTGAAGACAAAGCAAAATCACTGTCATCTATGAGCCAGAAAGTTGCCATCACTAGATGCAAATCTACTGGTACCTTGACCTTGGGCTCTCCAGCTTCTAGAGCAGTGAGACGTAAATATTTCTGATGTTTGTAAGCTGCCTAGTCTACGTATTTTGTTCCAGCAGCCTGGACAGGCTAAGCTCTCTTACTTTCAATAATAATCAACACATCTTGTTAACATTTCTCAGGGATTTAAAAACCAGCAACACCTTCTGAATTACCTGGGTTAGCACTGCCGTGTGCTGATAGCCACAGCTAATGTAAACCACGCCAAGATTCTTCAGCGCTCCGATTGAACGAGGCTTGTGGATTTGCACTGCTGAAAGAAAGCAGACTTGCTAGCATATAGGGAAAAAAAGGACTCAGAGGCAGGAGTGTGAGTTTGAGGTCAACCTGAGCTACGTAGTGAAACTGCCAAGAAAAGAAAAGGGAGAGAGAGACAGAGAGAGCAGAGAAACAGTCTCGGAATTTCCTGTTTTTAGATTTTTATACTTTTTATACCCTCTACATTTTGTCTTGTAACCTATTAACATAATTTTAAAAAGTGAACAAAGTATGAAACAGGAAAAACTACTTTGAGAAAAAAATACCCTAACATTTATTTCTGGAAATCTTTAACCTTCTCAAATATTAAAGGTATTGACCTAGAGTATTAAACTTCAGTAGTAAACTCCCAATAGTCTTGCCATCATTTGGTAGTTCTTTCTGATGCTTAGTAGTGTCTGAAGATATATAATAATGACATAGAGAATAAGAGTATCTACCTCATGTTGAGAGGGATGAGAGGTGCTCGCACGTGTAGGTGCTAAAGGTATTAGTCAAGTGCAAAGAACTGAGAGAGGGGGTGCTCTTGGAGACGTCTTAATGAATTTTATTTTTAGAGGAAAATTTGTTTCGCAGATTTTTTTTCTTTTATTATTATTATTATTATTGGTCTTTTTTGAAACAGGGCCTCCCTGTGGCCACAGCTGTTCTGTAACTCACCATGTAGATCAAGCTGGCCTCGATCTCACAGAGATCTGACTACCTCTGCCTCCCAAGTGCTGGGATTAAAGACATTTGCCACCACGCCCGCTTTCTTTTCTTTTTTCTTTTCTATAGGAGCTGGTCATTTCCTCTAACATGAGCAGTCTTCCAATCAGTGGTGCCTAAAGCTTTCACATTAGAGCTACACAGGGATCTGAAGCCCAACTGCTGCTAACATTCTGATTTAATGTGTGTGGAGCTCAACCTGGGCATCAAGAGTTCTAAAGGAATCCTACGGTAGACAAACATGGTCTCCACTCCCCAATCCCAGGCCTTGTAAATATGATAGGTTACTTGAAGGTAAGGAAGAGAAGATAAGGAAGTCCACTGAGTTAAAACTGCTAATCAGCTGTCCTTAAAATAGGGACATTAGCTTGGATTATCCAGGTGGCCCAAAGTTATTCTTTTCGCTGAAGAAGATGGAGGCCAAAGAGTTAGTGTCAGAACAACATGACTTAAGAAAGACTTAACCAGCCACTACAGGTTTTGAAGAAAGAAGGCTGAGCCTGTTAACACTGGGGTTCTCTAGAGCTGGAATGGAGGAATGACTTTGACAATGTGAACATAATCTGGCCTAAAGACTTTTACTTAACCTTGTAACCAAAAGTTACTGTTTATAATGTTCACGAGCTCACTGAGTCATATGTGCTTATGACCCGGGCAAATTACCTTCATCTCCCAGGACCCCACTTTGCCCTCCATTCAGGATAGTGACTGAATGTGGGAGCACCTGAAATCAAAGCATTGAAACCAGAGTGTTCTCACTGAAAACAGTCAGAAGAACTGAGACGTTGTCTTTAACTTTGTTATGATTTTTAGGTCTAGGGATTAAAGGGCAAGATTCTCAGATAAGGGTGGATCCTGGCTTCTTTTTCCCCAATTCATGCTGGAGATGATACTATTTCAATACAAGTATGAGTGAAGCCTCTCTCAGGAGCACAGTTCTGGGAGACATCTGAAGGAACCAGTGGTTCTCAGCGTTCTAATCCACTCTTGGCCTTAAAACTAATGCTAAGAGTCAAACTGTTTCATTGTTCAGACAACTGTAATGTGGCTTAGAAATACCACACAGGAAAAGATAAGGAAATGGATTCTCGGCCATAGCCTCTGGAAAGGAAAGCAGCCCTACTAGCTGAGACCCACTAATAGGCTCCTGACCTCTAGAATGACAGGATAGCAAACACATTATTTTAAGTCACTGAGTTTTATGAAAATCAGTTCCTGAAGTAGTAGGCAACTAGATCGATTCCCAGGTAATGCTAATGTGTCAGAGTTTGGAAACCACTGTGACATGCTCTTTGCTAGGTTGGTCCTCCAGCTGGAAAGAAATAATTTATTGTAAGAACAAACTATCTCTTACCTGGGACGTCATTCCCACTGAGGGCCAGCTGCCCTGCGTTGTTGCTTCCCCAGCCAAATGAGGTCCCCAAGAGAGACAGGGCAAAGCTATGAGCTCCTCCTGCAGTCACCTGAGCCAGCGGGATCCCCTCCAGGGACCTCACCCTCTGTGGGCTGGCCTGAGAGGGAAACTCCTTCCCCAGGCCCAGCTGCCCATGACTGTTCCTTCCCCATGAAAACACTTGGCCATCTACAAAAATAAAGGGAAATTTAGAATTGTACACATACTGGATTACCAAACCACAGAAACTATTACCTCAATTCCACATTTTTTTCAGGTTTATTGAGGTATAGTTGACAAATTAAAATTATACATATTTGAGATGTTGAAATGACATTTTAGTATACGTATGCATTGTGAAATGAATGTCAGAATTGGCTAACTAAATATCCATTACCTCACACAGTTACAATTTTGGCATATTACCGAATTTTTCTTGCAGGGCTGGTGCTGCAGCTCAGTGATAGAGTGTGTGTGAGGTGCTGGATTCAGTGGCCAGTGCCATGTAAACAAGCAAAAAGAAAAATGCACAAAACAAAAACCTACTCTCTTAGCAAATTCAAGTATAAAAATATATAGTTATTTTCAACTATAGTTACTTTGTGGTATAACAAATTTCCAAAAGTAATTAATCTTAGAAGTGGGGTTGTACCCTTTGGCCGGCACTTCCTCACCCCTGGCAACTTTGTTTGTTTCACTTTGTTTCTATGAGTCCAGTTTTCTTTGGTTCTACACATGAGATTATAGTACTTTCCTTTTTATATCTGGCATAATATCCTTCAACTTCACCCATGGTGTTGCAAATGACACAGTTTTCTTCTACTGTCTGTATAGTACTTACATCTTTAAAAAAAAAATAAAGGAGGAAATGAGATTAAAGCTTTCTGACAAAAGGCACGGGATGTGGTCAAGTTCATAAGTGCTTCAATCCAGAAAATCCTTAACCTTTTCCTCTAAAATCTTTCCAGAATCCAACCTTTCTCATCCTCCCATTGTTATTACTTTGGCCAAGTCAGGATGATTTCTTTCCTGGAAAATTATAGTCACCTCAAACTGGTCTCCCCAATTCCACCTTTGTCCCAACAGTCTTTTCTGCCAAAAGTATCCAAAGCAATATTTTAAATATGTAAGTCCAGGGCTGGAGTATAGCTCAGTGGAAGAGCATTTGCCTAACAGGCCCTGAGTTCAATCCCCAGCACTGAGGACTTCTTTTATAAAGTAGAGAGACTTTCCCCTTCCATTCAAATACTTATTCTCTGTCTCCTAAAGCCTGTTTCATTTCACTTCTCATCACACTCCTTCTTCCATTTTTACTGTGTAACTATTTGACTATATATTTATTGGCCTATTTTCCTTACTTCCTCCAGAATATAATTTTCATGAAAATAGTCTTAGAATTATTCATTGCCAGGGCTGGAGAGATGGCTCAGCAGTTAAGAGTGCTGACCACTCTTGCAGAAGACCCGGGTTCAATTCCCAGCACCCACATGGTGGCTAACAACTGTCCTCACTCCGGTTCCAGGGGATCCGACAGCCTCTTCTGTCCTCTGTGGGCACTGCATGACACGGGTCTTGCAGAAGACCTGGGTTCAAATCCTAGCACCCACATGGCAGCTAACAACTGTCTGTAACTCCAGTCCCAGGGGATCCAACAGCCTCTTCTGACCTCTGCAGGCATTGCACGACATGGGTGCACCTACCTACATGCAGGCAATATATACATACACATAAAATAAAAAAATTAAATTAAAAATAAATAAATAAAATTAAGCTCTTCTAATGCTCAATTATATACCTAAATAAAGATCAACATACCTCAAGCATTTTCCTGTTATTTTTACTTAACTTCTATTTACTCTTATAAAGTTATTTATACCTCTGAAAAAAATTTTGAGGACACACTGTGAAATTTGAAAGTCATATAAAGGTCTATGAAAATGCACAGTTCACCATAGCAAATGTATGGAATGCCTGGGCTGCGCACAGCCTTTATACTCCAAACCAATATAAAGACAGCCCAATACCCAAAAGAAATAATTCATGTCACTTCAATCATTAAGAAAGAAAGAACAGAATGTGGCACGAAAGTGGAAAGGAAGCTATTTGTGGTGGAAGGGCACAGAGTGTGGGCAGGGGTGGGAGAAGAAGCAGGGAAAAGTATCAACAAAACCACATTTTGTTTGAGAAGTGTCATAGCGAAGCCTAGTACTTTGTATGCCAATTAAGAGAGAGAATCAGAGAGAGGAGAGAGGACATTGCTATGTAGCATGTCCGCTGTATGCTATGCACAGCACTCGAGGTGTGCTGTGTACATTCTCTCACTGAATTTTCTGTACGTCCTGTAAGTAGGGCGTCAATATTCTTACAGATGAAAAAGATTGAGACTGAGCAGTAAAGAACTTTTTTCCAAGGCCAAATAGCTTGAAATTGTAGGGGAAGAAATCTCACAATCCTCATGCAATATGCCCTAGTCTTACAATCTGCAATATAGTGGTTAAGGTTAGGGTTAGGCTTTAAACAGGATAAGATCAAATCCTACCCTTTCTATTTTCATACCCGTATACCTTTGGTCAAATTATTTAGAGTTTCTAATCCCACGTTTCTTTGTTTCTGAAATAAGGATGTGAATAATACCCAACTTCTATGTTTTTTAGGCAAGTAAAAAATATACTACAAGTAAAGCATTTACCATGGTTGTGGCCACACAGCAGGCTACCTGTGGGCACTGGCTGCCCAGAGACCCTGAGGAACAGTTTGGAATGATAAGTAAGACATCACCTGAAGAACACGAAAATACTACATGTTGCCTCAAGGGGATCAGCATACGCCAATCCGAAATAGGTCATGAAGCCATGACTTAGAAGGCAGCTTGGAACAGATTGGAGGAGAGTTCTCTACCCTCCCTTCCCTGGTAGAAGAGCAGGATGTAACTGTTTCTGTGGAAAATATCAGAAAGAGGAAACCAGCTTTTCCTTGACGTTGGAGAGTTATCACTGACATGAGTCTGCACAAAAAAATCTTAATAAAATCCCCTTTACTGTCAATGATTTTTAACCATTTCTCCATCATCCATATAAGTCCAAACTGCCCTTCTTTTGTTAAAGTGGTATATAAGTCCCAAATTCTAAATATTTCTTTGTTTCACTTCATTTCTGTGAACTCCTGCCCACATAAATAGCAGTAATAACTGAGTGCCTTTTCTCAGCTAATCTACCATCTGCTCATTTAATTTGAAGGTGCCTAGATACTACATAGAGAGCAAAAGCAAAGTCTTTCCTCCTCAACACACTCCCCCAAGAAATCTAGATTGAGGATGGACGAAAGATGGGAAAGATTAATAAAACTACAGGGTCATGATTCTGACATTTTGACTTTTCTTTCTTTGATCTAAAGTTTCAGTTTGCCAGCGTGGACAAGGCTTTCAGAGTAAAGAGCAATGCTGGAAATAAAGCCACTAGTGAATTCTGAGGGAGTCAACCAGTCAGGTGATGATGAATTCCTTTATGGCAAGACTTGGTCATTATTTAGTCACTATAAGAAAAAAACAAACCAAAACACTGAAGGACACCGTATCTGATCGAACCTAGACAGTTAAAAACTTCTAAGTACACTAAAATGAAACCCAGTGGATTAAAAATCCAGCTACTATTTATATTCATAATTTTACTTCTTTGCCATCTAGAGACCCCCAAAGTATTCCTTACCTTCCGATAATGCCAGAGAGTGGTAATGCCCACAAGAAACTTGGATAATTTTTATGCCATCCAGAGCTTTTATTTTCCTGTAGTAAAAAACGATGCAAATTCTGTTAGTCTTTGCTTAGGACAAGTAAATTACAGACATTTAAAAATATCCCAGATATAATATATCAGGTCTAAGAGATTTCAGTAATTTTTGTTTTCTTTATTTCCCTCTTTTTATGTTTTTGGTCATTTTGAGAAAGGGTTTCACCAGCAGTCTGCCAGAGCAGCAGGCTTTCTAGAAACCAGGTAGCACTGGAATTCTGCTGTTCTGCACCTCTTGCATTTCTTCATTAGGGAAGGCTAGACTTGAATTCAACAGGATCTTCTTTCCCCACTGACCCTCCTACGCCCACTCCCTTGGCTGTGGTTTAGCCAGACAGTGCACAGGGATGAATGGAATCTCATTCAACCATGTGTATCACTAAATGCCTTAAGAGGACCATAGCCTCCTGCTGTTTACTCTTGCTTTGTTGGACTTCTTCACTTTGACCTTGGCACCCTAGGCCAAAATCACATCGCATCAGTTGTTTTTGGTTTTGCTTGGGTTTTTTTTTTTTTGTCTTTTTGAGACAGGGTCTCCCTGTAGCCCCAGCTGTCCTGGAACTCACTATGTAGTAGACCAGGCTGGCCTTGAACTCACAGAGATCCACCTGCCTCTGCCTCCTGAGTACTGGGACTAAAGGTGTGTG
>NW_008348089.1:9103130-9117250 GCF_000622305.1 Nannospalax galili | reverse complement strand
TTTTTTTTTTTTTTTTTTTTTTGAGTACCCTAGACTGGTCTCTACCTCACTGTGTAACCTAGGATGATCTTGAACTTCTGATCCTCCTGCCTCTACCTCCCATGTGCTAGTTATAAGCATGTGCCACCTGGTCCAGTTTCATCAATTAGTTTTTGTTGCTGTTGTTGTTTTAAATATTTCATTTGTTATTTTTATTTTATGTGTATGAGTGTATTGCCTGCATGCATTTAAGTGCATTTGTGTGGTGCAGTGCCAACAGAGGTCAGAAGACAGTGTAGGATTCTCTTGGAACTGGAGTTACAGGCTGTTGTTAGCTGCCATGTGGGTGCTGGGAATTGAACCTGGATCCTCTGCAAGAACTACTGGGCCATCTCTCCAGCTCCTCTGTTTTGTTTTTTAAATATTTATTTTCTTTTTAATTATGTATATATGTGTGTGAGCATGTGCATGTGAGTTCAGTGCCCTCAACGTTCAGAAGTTCTAAAGATCTCCTGGACCTAGAGTTACAGGTGGTCATGGGGCACCCAAAGTAGGTGCAGGGAAACTAACTTGGGTTCTATTCGAGAACCATACACACTCTTAACCTCTGATCCATCTCTTCAATTTCATCATCTGTTTTTTAACATGACATCAACAAGTAGAGAAGCCTAAGAAAATTAAAGCTACAGAAGGCATGGTCTCTGAAAGGACTTATGCCACTCAATAGAAGTAAAATACTTTGCATCTGGACAAAAGGAAACGTGACCTAGAAGCATCTCAAAAAGTGGCTGAGCCTTGCTCATCTGAAGCTCAAGGTTATACAAAAGTAAATTCATTAAGAGCCTCTTTCTTGAGAATAGTGTCTAAAATGTGCCCTGTTTGTACAGGGCCACCTAGGAAGTTGTTTCCCCAAGAATCAATTTACTATACTCAGTCACCCATGTACCCAGAAGCCCTACAGCTGGGGTCCAAGGGAATCCAGCCCTCTTGAGCTGATATCAGACCCTGGCATCCTCCGTGTGGTGCTGGTTTTGTAGGCATACAAAATGAAAGCATTATGTGGTGATGGAGGCTTCTAACCAGATTGTAAAGGCTGGTAGGCCAGGCCATGTGCAGCAGAGTTAGAATGCTTGCAGTCAGGCCCTGAGAGGGTAATAGGTAAAGCTGTATGAGTGAAGTCAAGAATGCTGTGGAGACCCCAGGAAGCTAGAGACACCAGGAACATGGAACATGTGGCCAGGAAAGCTAGAGGCATTGAACAAAGCCAACCTGAAAGAACGCAGGTACACTACAAACAGCATGGATACAGAGGCAGGCTGCCCAAGACATCCGGGGCCACATCCCACTCTGACCATATGCTCTGTAGCCAGATATGGGCTTGCAAGATTGAAAGTTCCCCCTCCTGGGCTCCAGACTTGCTCTGGTCTAATCCTGCCTCAGTACTCTCCTTTTCCTCTGTTTTGCAATAGGAACGTTTATCTGTACCCATTCCATCTTGGAAGTGTGTGATTATTTGGGGGTTTTGTTGATGTTGTTGTTATTGTTGTTTTATTTTTTCAATAGGGACTCACAGACAAAAGTTAGCTTGAGTCTAACAATAAACTATGAACTTAAACTTTTGAACAATGCTATACTTGTTAAGACTATAGACTTGTAGAGATGGACTAAATACGTCTTGCATTGTGTAATGGACATGAGCCTTTTGAGGGCCAGCGGCAGAACCTTATGATTTGGATATGAATGTCTCCCAAAAGAGTTATGCCCACAGCTTGAGCCACAGATGGTGGCACTATTTCAGGAGGTTTTGGAAGCTTCAGTTTGGTGGGCCTTAGGCTGGAAGAAGTAGGTCACCGGGAGCAAGTTCTTTAGGAGGAGGTCATATCATGTCCTGGGCCACTCTCTGTCTCTCTCTGACTGCTATTCATCACCAGGTGAAGAGCCTCCTTCACTACACGCTCCTATCATCACTGTGTTCTGCCTAAGTATGTGGGACTGAGTGACCATGGACTCAAACCTCTGAAACTCTGAGCCAAAATAAGGCTTTTTTTTTCAGGCATTTGTCACAACAATGAGACCTAACTAACACTATTGTATAATAACCACAGTAAAGGTTTATATATTTTAGGGATTCAGTGGCTCTTTCATATTAACGGTAATGGGTGGTCTATCTGCATAGGAACTGAGTACGCAGAAAGCAAATAGAGTAGTTAATGGTAACTGTATTTTGGGAAAACTGTTTTCATATACAAGATATGCAGATAACATTTCATTCGGAAACATCAGCATCTCAATTGTTTTTACTTAAAATAATTTTTAAGATGAATAAGATTGTTAGGGATGTTCTGTATAAAATACAAAAAAATCAATAAACAAAAAATGAGTTATATTTGAGGAGGAAGCATAAAAATTTGCTTCATGTTAATTAGTAGATGTGAAAAACATTATCATTGAAATTCACCTGATGACTTTATATGCATGCTCAGGTGCCAAGGATCTCAGAAGGTAACCGACTATGACTAGTAATAATCAGACATATAGAGATTAGAAACACATGTGCAAACATCTAAGTGTTAGTTGCATTAAAAATGAGCTTATCTATATGAAACAGCATATTTTAAAAGGAAATGGAGATCTTTTTTAAACGTTAAAACCTCATTTAATTTTATGTCTTATACGGTTTATACTGAGTACAATAATGTATAACTGTATTAATTTAACACTGTGAACCTAAAAATTCACAGCCTATTTTGAAAGAGATGATCTTTGCTCTGGAAACTGTTATTGACTATGTCAATGTTGTTGTAATGAAATGCTTCTACTGATTATGTGGTTATTAAATAAATTTTAAAAAATAATAATACACTAAAATAAAATAATCTTTATATTCACTCTAATGAGTCCACGTGGGTCCCCACAATTACATTACAATAAATACAATTAATGGGAGAATCACATGTCATTCCATCCCCTTCTCCTTCATGGGACTCTGATTGGTCAATGGGTGCCCTGTGTGTTTCCTGGCCTCTTCTTTCACTATACCGTGATCCCTGAGAGACAGGCTGTATCAGTCACAGTCATCCGGCATCTTGAGTGGTACCTGATACCTTGTACTCAAAAATACTTGAAGGAAGTGAATTGAAATACTTACTTAGGTGTAAAATTTATCTCCTTAAATTCTCCAATCCCAAGCTGCCCTTCAGAACCAGCTCCCCATGCGAAGACCCTTCCTTTGTGGCAGACAGCCAGAGAGTAATCCTTCCCACAGCTCACGAGGTCAACATGTAGGGTTTCCAATGCTTGAATTTGTTCTTTGGGGAAAAAAACAACCCCCAAACTCCCATAAGTTATAAATTTACCAAGTTTTAAAAAAAATTATTGAGCTTTTGTACATTTCATACAAAAGTTCTGAATCAAATTTAGACCCCCTCCCCCATCCATGTCCCCATACATCATCCCCCACCTCATGCATTCTGCCATACATGTTAAGTCCTATCCTGTCAAGCCTTTGTACCCTAATGCCCTTCGGTACAAGTTCATCCACTGGAGTCTAGTCAGCACATCTAGAGATCATAAGTAAGGATTACTCTCCTTAAGACAGCACTTGCCTTTAAAAAGGAGAGTCACCTAGAGTCCTTGTCTACTCCAATGTCTCTTAAATCAAAGCCTAAAGTCCTTGCTAAACATTGGAAAGAAACAAGTTCAATGTGTGCTATACTAGACATATAGGAACACAGCTGTGTTACCTAGTAATCAGACACCATTTGCTGACGTGGCTGTAGCACCTTGAGTTCTTGCACAAGAAAACAGAAACACAGTTTAGATGAGGTTCACAGGAAAATGAAACTTAAGCTTAGCCAAGTAAATCTCTATACAGAGACTTTATCAAGTAGAAACAGCCAACTAATCTCTAACTAGGGACTGCCCACCTTCACTAGTTAAAATTACTTTGTTTTATTTCCTTAAACTTTATGAAAGTGTGTTATAGTGTCTTCCTGGAATCCACTCATACCCCT
Organism: Nannospalax galili; assembly: GCF_000622305.1. Taxonomy (NCBI): domain Eukaryota; kingdom Metazoa; phylum Chordata; class Mammalia; order Rodentia; family Spalacidae; genus Nannospalax; species Nannospalax galili. The sequence goes on along the minus strand of NW_008348089.1, from coordinate 9,113,258 downwards.
TTAGTGGAGCCCAGGCCATGCAGTCTGGTGCTGCTCTGTTTATGAATGACTGGATGCTTAAAATAGCTCTATAGGGGACTAGAGAGATGGCCCAGCAATTAAGAACACTGGCTGTTCTTCCAGAAGACCCTGGTTTGATTCCCAGCACCCACATGGCAGCTAACAACCATTGTAACTCCAGTTCTAGGGGATCTGACACCCTCTTTGGGCACCGCATGACACAGATGCACTTACATACATGCATACATCTTTAGATTACTACTGTGCTCAGGCCATCCTTTTATCTCTGTGTTTTTGCAGTATCAGGGATTGAACCCAAGGCCTCATTCATACCAGGCAAGGCCTATACCACTGAGTTGTATCTACAGTCCCCAGGTTATCTTTTGGTAGCTGCTAAAAGTTTGCACATTGGGGCAGAGGGGGCTTCTAAGGACTTACTATGAGCATGACCAAATGTTTCTCTAAGATGGGGTTGGAACCCTAGCCACAGAAAATGGACCTGGAGAGAGGACAGAAAGGCTCTCCCCGACTAAACTTTTCTCCCTTTTCAACCCTGCAAAGTGTTAAGAGTCTTGAGTTCCTAGCTCTGGAGGAGATTGTCAGGGAGACTGTATTGTGAATCTGATAAGCAGATACTGGACCTGTTTAAAATAGACAGTGAAGATGTGTCCCTGTGAAGCCTCTACCTGCACCTGCAAGGAAAGCCTGATCACATTTCCCTGAAAGCTATTCTAAACTGTTTTCCCAAAGTGTCTGTCTAAATCATTATAGGGTTAGAGTTGAGAAAAATCATTACCAGAGAAGTTTTGGAACTAAGGTGTTGTTTTGTTTCACTTTTTTTTTTTTTTTTTTTCTGAGACAGGATCTCATACAGTCCAGGCAGGCCTCTAACTCATTGTATAGTTTAGGCTGTCCTAGAACTCTCTTATCTTCTTTTTGTTTTGCTTTGCTTTGGTTTTTTTTTTTTTTTGTTTGTTTGTTTGTTTTGTTTTGTTTTCTTTTGAGACAGGTTCTCCCTGTAGCTCCAGCTGGCCTGGAACTCCCTATATAAGCCAGGCTAGCCTCCATCTCACAGAGATCTATGAGCTTCTGCCTCCCCAAGGAGGTGGGGGTGATGGGATCAAAGGCGTGTGCCAGGTGGCTTGCTTGTTTTTTTGAGATAGGGTCTCTCATGCAGCCCAGGCTGGCCTTGAACTCAGTGAGGATGACCTTGAACTTCTGAATCACCTATCTCCCCCCAGCCACTGGGATTACAGGCCTGTGCCACCGTGCTGTACTCAGTCTTTCTATTTTTTTTTAATTAAAATGTTTTGATGGAATCAAACTAAAGCCCCCCAGGTTAAAGTAGATTTAACCAAATCCCCCAGACTAAAGAAGAATATTCAGAACAAGGAAGTAAGAAGTAAAATAATTCTAACTACTGAGAAAGAGCTGACCTTTTCATGCTCCAGACATCACCACAGACTCCCCCTCCCACTACTGCCAGTTGCCGCCAGCCCCCTATTGCTGGTTGCTGCCGGCCCCCTCCCACTACTGCCGGTTGCCGCCAGCCCCCTATTGCTGGTTGCTGCTGGCCCCCTCCCACTGCTGCCGGTTGTGGATTGTGGTTTCTGCCTTTAAAATCGCCTGTAAACTGAGCTCTGGACTGCTGTTCTCTCTCTCTCTCTGAGTGAGGCAGGAGCCTCATCTGCGCAAACGATTAAATCCTCTTGCTTGTTGCATCTCCTGGTCTGAGGACTGAGTTATTGGGGTGCAGCCTCCCGTGGATGTTGGGTACCCCAGTCTGGGGGTCCTACAGTTTTAATTGACAAAACATAAAAATTGTACATAATTATGAGATACCATGTGATATTTTAATACATGTATATATTGTGTAATGTTTAAATTAAGTTAAATATATCTATCTCCTTAAAAATTATGTTTCTTTATGGTAAAAATATTCAAACTATTTTTTCTAGTTTTTTTTTTTAAATATACACATTATCATTACCTATAGCTACCCTAGTATGCAATAGCACACTGGCATTTCTTACCCCTAACTAGAAGTTAGTACCTATTCTCTCCTTTTTTGAGACAAGGTCTTCTATGTAGCCTAGGATAGCTTCAACTTTGCGTTCCCCTTCCTCAGATTCCTAATTACTGAGGTTACAGGCGTGCGCCTCCACATCTGGCTTTCCTACTCTCAACTTCTGCGCTGTCAGCTCTTTAGATCAGTGGTGGTGCTCGCCTTTGATCCCAGCCCTCAGGAGGCAGAGGCAGGTGGATCTCTGAGAGTTCCCGGCCAGCCTGGTCTACACAAGCCCTTTAAAGTAGTAATTCCACACATATCACCAATTCTTGTTTTAGCTATTTCCTAGTTGTTTCCCCACATGTAGTAAACTTTAAAGCCCATCTTCCTTTCTTTTGTTAAATAGAGTATACAAGGTCCTGAATCTAAATATTTCCATGGGTTTAATCATTTTCTGTGAATCCCCATGCACACAAATTACTCTCTGTGGAAAAGATGAATAAAATTATAGACCTTCTTTTTCTGTTAATGTTTTTGCTAGTTAAATTTGCAGCGTCCAAGCACTGAATCTAAGGAAAAAAAGGAAAAGTTTTTGATCTTCCACAGTTCTTGAAATTATTCTAAACACATAATGAAATATGGTCAAGGGCTAGAGGATATAATATAGCTCAGTGAGGGGTGCCTGCCTAGCACACAAAGCAAAAAACTAGAAATATAGCAAAATACATACTTACAAGAATGTGAATCACAGTTTACAAAAATCTCTAATAAGACCAAATTTCTGTGAAAAGATATTATGTTATTCTCAGAACCTAGACTGCTACATATATACTTTTTTAAAGGATAATATATTCATTACTTTATTGTATTTGGTAAAAAAAATAAAAACAGAGTTGTATAAATACATACACAAAACTATATGATGACATTATTTTCATAAATATTAAATACATGCACTGAAAAACAAGACAAGGAGGAACTTGTCAGGTTGTTACAATGGTCTCTGGGTGTGACAATTACCGATGGCTTCCTTGTATAAAAAACATTTTCTTTTTGTGTGTAGGGGGGGAGTGTCGGTGCCCGTACTGGAAGTAGTTTTTTTCCTGTTTCTACAACAATCAGCAATGGCGATTATATGTGCTATTGTGTAATAATAGATATAATGGTATTATACCTTTAAAAAATTAAGACAAAGAATGCCCCCAAGGTATTGCTGAGCTAGTTACAGGTGTCCAACCCATCACGTTTGGAAAACAGGTTGACTCCGAGGAATATCCCACACTCTAGCTCGGTCTGAAAAGTCAAGGGGAAGGAACCATTATTTCGTGGTCCAGGTTGGTTTCAGCTCTCTGTTTCGCGGTGAAGAAGAACTGGAAACCGAAACAAACTCTAGTCTCTGAGAAACGAAACTGTCATTGCGCTCCCGCGAAGCTTAGCATTGCTCCGGGTTTCCCCATCTCCCCGTCGGGACACCCGAGGCTCCCCACCCCGCCCTGGCGCCGGCTCCTGAGCCGGATGCTCACCTGGACGCACTGCACTCTGCACTCTCCTCCGGCCCACCTGGCCCCAGCTGTTGTCTCCGTAGGCGTGCACCCAGTGGTCGCTGAACAGCAGCAGCGCGTGGCGCTCGCCACTGGCGGCCCATAAGAGTTCAGAGCCTGCTTCCGCCGCCCGGCGCTGCAGCTGCGGGGAACCGGTACCCCAGCACAAGTACATCTCGGGGGGGATCCCAGCCACCAGTGGGCTGCAGATTGTTGGCTTGGCCAGGTGAGCTCCCAACGCAAGCGAGCCGTGTGCGGGATTTGGGGCTCTCCCAGCATCCAAACTCTGCTCCTCCCAGAAGCACAGCCAACTAGCCTCCTCCCAGGAACTCTGCCCTGCCCCAAGTCTTCTTTTTTCTTTTCTTTTCTTTTCTTTTCTTTTCTTTTCTTTTCTTTTCTTTTCTTTTCTTTTCTTTTCTTTTCTTTTTCTTTCCTTTTCTTTTTCTTTTCTTTCTTTTCTTTTCTTCTTTTATCTATTTCTCTTTTTATTTCTTCTCTCTTTCTGGGGACTGAACCTAGGGTTTCACACTTGCCAGCAAGAGCCTTACAGCCAGTCTTTCCTCTGGAAATCTGGCTGGCTGAGTTCCAAGTGCTGAATAGCAGAGATCAGAAGAGAATTTGCATAGGAACTGAGCCACTTGTGAATCCTGCTGCCCTGGGCAGATTGCTAGGTCAATGAAACATGGACAGTGCTGAGAGCCAGCTGCAGGCTGTGTCTTTCTAGAATGCCAGAATTGATTGAATAATAATAAATTTACATACGGCAGTTTCAATGGTGGCAAATTGCCAGTTCCTCTGCTTTCCTTGGTAACCCTGGCTAAGGTTATTTTATTCCAATTTACAAATATTCACTCTCAGATCACACATTAACCATCACATTGTAAATCTATATGTATACATGTAAGTTACCACATGACTACAAAGGGTAAAGATATAAGTTTCAAAGGGGGCTGAAAGCCAAAGGTGGAAAAACCCATATGGATGCAAAGAAGAAACTGCTGTGCCAGTCAAGCGCCCATGACCCACAGATTTGAGAACAAATGTTCAGAGCTGAGTCACTGCAGAGAGAAAGGGTCAAAGTCAAGATGATCAACAGGTCTAGTCTAGATGGGCAAACAGAAGGAGGCAGAGAGCAACTGAGTAGGCCACATCCACATCTGGGATCACACCCCTGGGATAGCCAGGAGTCTTCTGGCTGTCAGTCCTTAGCTGTTACTGATGGTCAGATCACAGGTTGGTGGGGTTATCACCCTACCTATTTATGGGTCCAAGTGAGAAAGTTACGCCCTTTCTTTGGTCTGGTGTGTCTGATAAGTTCTTGGGCCTGGTTTTCCTGGTAGGATTTTAATATACCCGAGTCACCCTACAGTATCAGTTTACCCTGATAAGTTTATAAGGTGGCACCCTTTCTACTCCCAGGAATAAGTCATTTTAGTCTGTGTTGCATGTGTTGCATGGTGGTGCTCTGGATGCCATTCACATGTCCACCCAGATGCACAGTCATCTCCATCTTCAAAATGAAATCAAAAGCTGCTTATAAAATAAAGTATCTCAGAGATCTGGCAAGTTGAAGCCTCTCTGCCATCTCAGCTCTCAGGCCAGCTTGGGTCTTTGGGATCCTTCCCAGCACCAGACTTGCAGCCCTGATCTCTCATTCCTGAGACTCCCTAGCCTCCCGGCACCTCCCTGCCATCTTAGCTCTCAGGCTTCCTCATCACGAGGATTCTTTCCCATCCCAGATCTGTGTGACCCACTAGACTTGGCAGAGTGAGTCCCCGGATCTGTGTGACCCTCCAGACTTGGCAGAGTGAGTCCCTGGATCTGTGTGACCCTCCAGACTTGGTAGAGTGAGTCCCTAGATCTGTGTGACCCTCCAGACTTGGCAGAGTGAGTCCCTGGATCTGTGTGACCCTCCAGACTTGGCAGAGTGAGTCCCCTCCACAATCTCAGCTTTCAGGCTAGCTTGGGTCTCTGGGATCCTTGCAGCTCCAGACTTGGCAGTCCTGAACTCCAGATCCTGAGACTTCCCTGCACCCTGCCATCTCAGCTCAGTGTGCCCCAGGCTAACCCATAAGCTAACCTGTTCACCTAGCAGCCCCCATCCCATCCTGCCAATCCATGACCCTGTGTAGTTAATCCTGGAATCTCAACTCAAAAGTTGTACCTATCTTTAGCTGAACTGAGACCGCTTCTTTCACCCCATTTGCACATCAACATGAAGTAGCCCCAAAACTGAATACCAAACACTACTCAGCTAGACCATAACCTGACAAGTTGGGGAATGAGCAAACAAAGATACAACCTCAGGTGATTTCCTGATAATGACAATCTAATAGATGCCCAAGACAATGATTTCAAAACAGCAATTATAAATATGTCCAAGGAATTCGAAGAGGATATGAATGAAAAATTGAATGAAGGGGTTGGAGAGATGACTCAGCAGATAAGAGCACTGGCTGCTCTTCCAGACGAACTGGGTTCAGTTCCCAGCACCCACATATAACTGCACCAATAGAGATAGTTTGCTGTGCCTGTCATTGTTGTGGTTATTAGGCTTTATAGCTGGGGTTGCATCATTGATTGGTTTTCTCCCTTGACAGCTTTTATAGCATCTTCTGGTACTATGAGAGCTAGTCTTCAGAGAGAAGCCTTCCTGGTCAGTTCCAGATCAGTTGCTCCAAGTTCATTGTCCAAAGTGTGACCCATCTTCAGCAATAGGTTCTTACCTTCCAGTTCTGGGAAGCAATCAAGATCCGTGGCATTAGCCTGTGCTATTTTGGGGGTCTCTTGGACTACACTGACCGACAACTCAACGGGACTGTGTTTTTGTTATATAGCCTTTAGCTATACACATGCACTCTTATATTTATTGTATGTATATTTTTCAGCATGACTTTGAACTAATAGATTTCTCTTTGGCTTTTCATACCATCTAAGCATTATTTATCTCTCCTCTTACTCCCCCTGTATAACCCTTTCTAATCCCCCCTGTAATAACAGCTGAATCCTACTATCCCCTTCTCTTGAGCTCCTTCTTCCCCTTTATTCCCATGGTTCCTTTCTATTTTCCTGGCTCCTGTGGTTACATCAGGATATATACTCACATCTAGGAATTTGGAGCTAAGATCCACAAATGAGAGAGAACATATGTCACTTGTTTCTCTGAATCTGTGTTACTTCACTTAGTATAACAGTTTCTAGTTCCATCCATTTACCTGCAAATTTCATGGTTCATTTTTCTTTACCACTGAGTAGAACTCCATTATAGAAATATACTACATTTCCATTATTCATTCATCAGTTCAGAGACGTTTAGGTTATTTTCATTTATTAGCTATTGTGAAAAGAGCAGCAACAACATGGCTATACAAGTATCTCCGTAGTAGAATGAGTTCATTGGGTACATGCCAAGGAGTGATTTGACCAGATCATATGGTAAATTCAGTTTTAGTTTTTTAAGAGTTCTCCATACTGATTTTCACAGTGGTTTCACTGGTTTGCAATCCTACGAACAATGGGTGAGGGTTTCCCTTTCCCCACATCTATACTGAATAAAGACCATGAAAACACAGTTGAATGAAATAGCTAAAACAATTCAAGACATGAAATTAGAATTCAATAAAGAGATTGAATCTCTGAAGAAAAGCCAAACTTGGGATTAAAAAAAAAAAAAAAAAAAAACAAAAAAAAATAAAAAAAAAAAAAAGAAAATCTTAAAAAAAAAAAAAATTTGGGGAAAAAAAAAAAAAAAAAAAAAAAAAAAAAAAACAACCAAAAACATTTCAGCAACTCCAGCAAAAACGAACTAGGGAAAATGGGACAGAGAACATCAGATCTTGGAGACAAGCTTGGAAAATGTCAAATCTTAAATAACTCAAGAACAGAATATGCAAGACCTCTGGGACACTATAAAAAAAGACCAAACTGGCACTGGAGAGGTGATTTAGGGTTAAGACCACTGGTTACTGTTGCGGAGGACCTGAGTTTGATTACAAGCACACACATGGTGGCTAGCAACTGTTGGTAACTCCAGTTCCAGGGGGGATCTGACACCCTCTTCTGACCTCCATGGGCATTGTACAACATAAGTGCATTTACATACATGCAGGCAGTACACACATACACATAAAAAATAAAAAAGACCAAACCTATGAATCATAAGCGTAGAAAAAGGAGAAGATACACAGATCAAAGGTGCAGAAAATGTTTTTAATAAAATCATAGAAGAAAATTTAGGTAAAGAGATATTTATCAAGGTTTAAGAGTTATACAAAACATCAAGTAGACAGGACCAGAAAAGAAACTCCCTTCATCATACAACAATCAAATATGAAATGTGCAGAACAAAGAAAAGATATTAAAACTGTAAGAGAGAAAGTTCAAGTCACATATAAAGGTAGACCCACTAGAATAGCAGTTGATTTTTCAATAGAGACTAGGAAAGCCAGAGGATATGGACCAATGTCATACAAGTCATGTAAGAACACATAGTCCCATCCAGACTACTCTATCCAGCAAAGCTATCAGTTGTAATTGAAGGAGAAAGAAAAACCTTCCATGAGAAAAACAGATTTAAGGAATTTATGTCCACAAAACCAGCTCTATAGACAATATTCAATGTAATACTTTGGTCAGAAGAGAAGATTAAACGCTCTCAAGAGGGCACAAAAAAATAAATAAATTATCCCCAAAGAGTCAACCAAAAGAAGTCTAAGGAAACAGTAGTACAACACCAACATAACAGGAATTAATAAATATTGATCAGTAATAACCCTCAGTATTAATGGTCTCAACTCCCCAGTAAAAAGAAATGGACTGGAGATGGAGAGATGACTAAGAAGTTAAGAGTACTGACTGTTCTTGCAGAAGACTGTGATTTGAATCCCAGCACCCACATGGCAGCTGACAACCATCTATAACTTCAGTTCCAGGGGAATCCAGTACCCTCTTATGACCTCTGTAGGCCCTGCATGACATGTATACGCATAAAAATAAATAAAAATTTTTTAAAGACTCAGACTAATTGATTAGATTACAAAATAGGATCCAACAATTTTCTACTTCTGAGTAATGCACCTCACAAACAATGATTGATACTACCTTAGGGAGAAGGGATAGGAAAAGCTATTTCAAGCAAATAGAACCAAGAAACAAGCAAGTGTAGCTATTCTAATAGCCTACAAAATAGAGTTAAAACTAAAACTAGTCAGAAGAGACAGGGAAGGTCACTTCATACTCATTAAGGGAGAAAGCCATCAAGATGATATTACAATCTTAAACATATATGTACCACACACAGGGGCACCCAATTTCATAAAAGAAACTTTATTATCTCTAAAATCTCACATTGACTTCAATACAGTGATAGTGAGTGACTTCAGTGCTCCACTGTCACTAATAGGTCAACCAGACAAAAACTAAACAGAGAAACAGTGGAGTTGAATGACATCAAAGTGTGTAAATGTGTACAGCACATTCCACCCAAACACCAAAGAATACACTTTTTTTTTCTCAGCAGCCCATAGAACTTTCTCCAAAATTGACCACATATTAGAACACAAACCAAGTCTCCACAAATTTACAAAAACTGAAATATCATCCCATATTCTCTCTAACCACAAAGGGATAAAACTAGATATCAACAACAACAAAAATGGGAAAAATACACAAATTCATGGATGCTAAACAACACTACTGAATGAAAACTAGATCATGGGAGAAATCAAGAAGGAAATTAAAAATTTTTTAGACTCGAGACTCCCCCAGCCTCACTCACCCTCCCATCTCCCCCACCGGTCTCTCCTCCTACCCTGGGTCCTGTACCACTCCTTGTCTTGGTGCCCCAGATACCTGGAGAACCACCACTGCTTCCTGATCCTTTGCATCCAGACCAACTCAGTACCTTTTCAGGTCCCCAGGAGCACTCTGGACCTGGCCCTGCCCTCACCTCCCTTTGCTTCCCTGGGCCTACATGACACTCCAGCCTCTTTCCTGGACTCTGGGGCTGACCTTTCCTCTTCCTGATCGTTTGCATCCAGACCAACCCAGCTCCTCAATGCAGTCCCCAGGAGCACTTGGGGCCGCTATCCACCCCCATCTTCCTTTGCATCTCTGGGTGGCACAGCCACCAGCTTCCCTAGACCACCATCTTTCCTGGGCCCAGCTCCCAGGCCAGGCCAACCCCCAAATTCCTGAGGCCAAAATCTTTCCTGGAGGGATCCAGACCTTAGGAGAAAACCTGTGAGCATCTGATCCTCATCTGACTTGGGCCTCTGTGGGAACTCTGTGGGAACTCCTGAACAAAATCAATCTGGCCACTCCAATATAAAATCAAAATAGAGAACCGGAAGCTTAGACGAATCAGCTTTTCATGCCCAAAAAGTAAACCACAAAGACACATAAAGTCCACAAAAAGAAGCAGACCTAAACTTGAAGGCTTGAGTCTCACACAAGAATGAGAAATTATAAAAGAAATTCACATGTCAAAAATCACAGAGAAAAAAAAAAATAACATGAAAAACCAAAATAACATATCCCCACCAAATACCAGTAATCCTCTAGAGGAGCACAATGAGAATC
>NW_008348089.1:9102254-9103045 GCF_000622305.1 Nannospalax galili | reverse complement strand
CTAGAAATATTGAAGACTACTCAGGCTGAAATGAAGAAGGAAGTGAAACACTCAGTAAGTCAATTACAAATGACAGGAGACAGCTTCATCAATAGGATGAATAAAATGGAAAACAGAATATCAAGACTGGGAGATAAAGTGGATGAACTAGACCACTCAAGCAAAGATTATGAAAAATTTAAGAAAGCACAAGAATGCAATATGCAGGAATTGTATGACACCATAAAAAGACCAAACTTACAAATCATAGGCACACAGGAAGGAGAATACCAAAATAATAGCATGGACCAGATCACAACAGAATCATAGAAGAAAAATTTTCAAAATTAAAGAAAGACATGCCCATACTAATACAAGAAGCATATAGAACACCAAACAAGACCAGAAAAGAAACTCTCCACGGCACATCATAGTAAAAACACTAAACTTATAAAACAGAGACAATACTGAAAGCTTCAAAAAAGAACCAACAAGTCACATATAAAGGAAGACCCATTAGGATTACAGATGACTTTTCAGTGCAAACTATGAAATCAGAAGAGCCTGGACCAAAGTATTCCCAGTTTTAAATGACCACAGATGCCAACCCAGATTACTATACCCAGCCAAAATGTCTATTATAGTCTAAGGGGAAAGAAAAATCTTCCATGACATAAATAGGCTGAAGGAATTCATGTCCACAAAACCAGCCCTTCAGAGAGTTCTGGAAGCAACACAAAGAGTTGAAGAAAGGAATGACTACACCCAAGGTATTGTGGAAAGAATTCCAATGAAGGCATAAGTGTGGAAAA
>NW_008348089.1:9100378-9102001 GCF_000622305.1 Nannospalax galili | reverse complement strand
GGCATAGCAATTCTAATATCTGACAAAATAGACTTTAAACTAAAACTAATCAGAAGAGATAAAGAGGGACACTTCATTCTGATCAAAGGAGCAACAAATCAAGAAGATATTACAGTCATGAACATATGTTCACCAAACTCTGGTGCACCCAACTTCATAAAAACAATACTACAGGACTTTAAGACCCAGATCAATCCCAACTCATTAATAGTAGGGGACTTCAATACCCCACTGTCTCCATGAGATAGGTCAACAGGGCAGAGAGTTAACAGAGAGACATCTGAATTAAACAATACCATATATCAAATGGACTTAACAGACATCTACTGAGTATTCCACCCAAGCACCAAAGGACATACTTTCTACTCAGCACCCCATGGAACCTTCTCCAAAATTGACCATATACTGGGTCACAAAACAAACCTCAGCAAATATAAAAAGATTAAATAATTCCATACATTCTATCAGACCACAATGCAATAAAGCTTACAATCAACACCAGAAGAAGCCCTAATCACCACATGAACACATGGAGATTAAACAACATACTCCTGAATGATGAATGGGTCAAAAGAGAAATTAAGAAAGAAATAAAAGTATTCCTGAAACTAAGTGACAAAGACAATACAACACAACAAAACCTCTGGGACATGCTGAAAGTGGTCCTTAGAGGGAAGTTTATAGCTCTAAGTGCCTACATCAAAAAATTGGAAAGAACACAAATAAATGACATAACGTTGCAACTCAAGACACTTGAAAAGCAAGAGCAAATGAAACACAAACTCAGCAGACAAGAAGAAATAACAAAAATCAGGGCAGAAATTAATGAAATTGAAACAAAGAAAACAACACAAAGAATCAACAAATCCAAGAGCTAGTTCTTTGAAAAGATAAACAAGATTGACAGACCGCTAGCCCAGTTAAGGAAAAGAAAGAAAGAGCACCTCCAAATTAAAATCAGAGATGAAAGAGGAAACATCACAAGAGACACCAGAAAGATACAGAACATTATAAGGGAATACTTTAAAAGCCTATATGCTACTAAATCTGAAAACCTAAAAGAAATGGACAAATATCTAAAGGCATGGGAACCATCAAAACTATACCAAGAAGAGATTAACAGTTTAAACAGACTGATAACACACACACACACACAAAAAAAAAAAAATAAAAAAAGAAATACAAAACATCCCGACTAAAAAAAGCCCAGGACCAGACAGATTTACAGTAAAATTTTATCACTATTTAAAAAAAGATCTACATCCAATACTACTTAATCTATTCAAAAAGATAGAAATGGAGGGAGAACTTCCAAATTCCTTCTATGAAGCCAGCGTCACTCTACTTCCAAAGCCAGGTAAAGATACAACCAAAAAAGAAAACGATAGACCCATATCCTTAATGAACATAGATGCAAAAATTCTGAACAAGATACTTGCAAACTGTATACAGATACATATCGAAAGATCATCCACCATGATCAAGTCAGCTTTATCCCAGAGATGCAGGGAGGGTTCAATATATGTAAGTCAATAAACATCATAAATCATGTAAATGAGCTCAAAGACAAGAACCACATGGTCATCTCAATAGATGCAGAGAAGGCCTTTGACAAAATTCAAC
>NW_008348089.1:9099472-9099702 GCF_000622305.1 Nannospalax galili | reverse complement strand
ACTATACCAGATATTAAACTGTATTACAGAACTATAGTCATAAAAACAACATGGTACTGGCACAAAAATAGACCCATAGATCAATGGACCAAAGTTGAAGACCCAAATTGAGTAAATGCAATTTCAGCCGCCTGATATTTGACAAAGAGGCCAAGAATATTCACTGGAGGAAAGACAGCATGTTCAGCAAATGATGCTGGCAAAACTGGATCTCCACCTGTAGAAGAATG
>NW_008348089.1:9097526-9098153 GCF_000622305.1 Nannospalax galili | reverse complement strand
AGGAACCTAGGGGATAAGGAGAAAGAAGAAGCTCAACAGAGGTAGGATCATAGGAGCAAGGGTATTAGTAAGGAAGAAAGGGGAGGAAGTGGGGGCACCTTAAGTGGGAAAACCATGATAGAGGGGTGAGATGATACAAGAGAGAAACAATGCCTAACTAGTCACGAAAACCAGAGTGAACCATATTATTCCTACAATCTACTGACAAATTATACATAGTAGATCAAGAAATATATGTCTAGGTAAGGTTTATCTGAGAACAATCGATCTTTGCTCAAGATTTATCTATATAACACACAGTAATTAAAAGTAGCAGACTGATGGAACTAACCTTCTTGGATGTTTAACAGTCATATTTGAGGCCTATAATAATTTGGTCAAAGGGACATAAAGGATAGTTTGTGCTCCTAGCCCTCCTAGGTTGACTAGTTCTAGGGGACTATGAGCATCTCTCATAATGTCCTGTAATTGTGGTGGGTCACCTGTCCTCTTGATCAAGGAGGCTGAGGAGGCCCCACCAGATGGACCTGAACCAGTGTCCAGTCTATAAAGAGGAGGGTCAACACAGAGGAATCATTTCCTCCATGCTTCCAAGCAAAGCCAACCATGGTCGAGCAGGACCTTTGA
>NW_008348089.1:9074700-9097350 GCF_000622305.1 Nannospalax galili | reverse complement strand
TTTAAGAGACCAATATAATTTTTTTGAGAGCTAAAGGCTACATAACAAGTAACAATGCCAGATGGGAGATACCTTCTTTTGAGTTGTTGGCCAGGGTGGCCAAAGGGACTACCAGATAGTAACCCAGCCTAGACTTGGGAAAATGAATAGCAGACCTCAATCTTATCTAAAGGAATATTGACAACTGATTGCTGCTAGATGAGGAACAGATGACCTTCCTAAAACAAAGACCTCTAGATAGGCTGACTAGATTCACCAGAAGGGCAAGTAGTGGGGAATGGCTGGGGGTGTCAACAACACAGCAGACAGTCACAGGGATATCAGAGTATAAGGGCTCTAGTGGGCGGAGGGAGGCTATGGGAGGGTGCCATCTGGGAAGTGGGTGTATAGTTGGCTAAGATGGTTTGGGATGTTCTGTGTGATATACACACACACAAAAAAAATAAACAAAATTTTTTAAATGTATTATATTTGAGGAGGAAGGATGGAAATTTACGACATGCTAATTAGTAGAGGTGATAAACATTACCACTGAAATCTACCGGATGACTTTATAGACATACACAGGCACCAAGGATCCAAGTGCAACTGATTATGAGTAGTAATAATCAGATACATACAGATTAGAGATGCATACACCAACATTACAGTGTTAGTAGCAAAAACAATGAGTCTTTCTGCAAGGAACTATGTATTCTAAAATGAAATGGAGATCTTTTTTAAAGGTTAAAAACTCATTCAATTTTATTTCTTACAGGGCTTATACTGAGTACAATATTGTATAACTGTATTAATTCAACTGTGTGAACCTAGAAACTTGCACCCACTTGTAAAAGAGATGTGCTCTTGCTCTGGTGTGTGTTACTGAATATGTTAAAGCTGTAGTGAAATGCTTCTTCTAATCATGTAGTTATTAAAAATAAAAAATAATAATGATTAAAAAATTTATTAGAATTGAATGAAAATGAAAACACAACATACCAAAATCTTTGAGACACAATGAAGGCAGTCCTAAAAGGAAAATTTAGAGCATTAAGTGTCTACAGCAGAAATTTTAAAACATCTAACATAAAGTAATGATGTACCAGAGAGTCTTGGAAAGCCAAGAAAACACACCTAAAAAGAGTAGATGGGAAGAGCTAAATAAAATCAAAGTTGAAATTAATGAAATAGAAATGAAGAAAACTACACAAAGATTCAACAAAAGAAAGAGCTGATTTTTTGAAAGACTGACAAATCTTTAGCCAAATTAACCAAAAGAAGAGAGGGAGAACCCAAATTAACAAACTCAGAAATGAAAAGTGAAACACAACAGATCTAGAGGAAATTCAGGAAATGGTAAGGACATGCTTTAAAATTCCATGTTCCACAAAATTAGAAAAAAAAATTCCAAAGAAATGGTTAAATTTCTAGATATGTATGGCCTACCAAAATTTAATCAAAATGACATGAATAATCCAAACAGACCTATAACAACCAATGAGATAGATACAGTAATTATACATCTCCCACCTAAACATCATATTTAATGGGGAAAACTCAAAGCATTCTCATTAAACTCAGGAACAAGAGAAGGATGTCAACTCTCTCCATTCCTGTTCAATACAGCACTTGAAGTCTTAACTCCAGACAAAGAAAATAAAGGGGACATAAACTGGAAAGGAAGAAGTCAAAGCATCCTTATTTGCAGATGACATTTTATACGTAAAAGACCCTGAAAACTCCACCAGAAAACCCCTAGAGCTAATAAATAAATTCAGTAAAGTAGCAGGGTATAAAATTAACACCCCTAAATCAGTAGTCTTTCTACACACCACCAACAAACATATCGAGAAAGAAGTCCAGGAAACAATCCCATTCATGAGAGCCTCAAAATCCATATCTTGGAATAAATCTAACAAAGGAAAGGAGATGCTTTCTTAATTGTGTTAATTGAAGTGGAAAGACCCACCCTGAATTTGGAGAATATCATGACATGGGCTGGGCCCTGCACTGGATGAAGAGGGGAGAGCAAGCTGAGCATAAGCTGGCATGCATCTGTTGCTCTCCTCTTCTGACTGTGTCATGTGATCAGTTGACTCAAGCTCACTGAGACTTCCCTGCTGTGACAGATAAATCTTTTCTCCTCTAAGCTGCTTTTGTGAGAGTGTTCTGTTACTAACAGAAAAGAAACTATGATAGTCACTTAGCAGCGACTGGAAAGTTTTGAACAGTGAACTACCATGATCTGACTTTAGTTTTAAAAGAATCGTTGGGACTGGAGAGATGGCTCAGCAGTTAAGAACACTGGCTGTTCTTGCAGAAGACCGGGGTTCGAATCCCAGCACCCACATGGCAGCTAACAACTGTCGTAACTCCAGTCCCAGAGGATCCGACAGCCTCTTCCAACCTCCGTGGGCATTGTGCAACACGGGTGCACTTACCTACATGCAGGCAATACACACATACACATAATATAAAAATAAATAAGTAAATAAAAGTTTTTAAAAAGTTTAAAAGAATCATCCTGGGTGCTTTGTAGAAAGTCATAGGATAAAAATGAAAGCTGAAAGCTAATTAGAAAAGATTGCTGTAGAAATCTGAGTCAGGATTATGTTTGAGCTAAGGTGATACTTTAAAAGAGAGAGGTTATCAATTTCAAGATGTGTTAAGAAAGTAGAAGCCCACAGATTTGCATTATACTTACGCATTCCCAACACTAGCACAGTATCTGATAGGCTATTCTAAACAACAGTAAATATTAATGGGATAAGTGTGTAAAATGTTTATAAAACAAAATGAGAATGATTCAATTAAAATATATCATTTTTACTTGATATATGCTTACGCACTTGGAAATAGTAACTTAAATGTTTACCATGTGTTATTTTATATGAAATATCAAAGTTAGGAGCTGGTGGGACTGGAGAGGTGGCTCAGTGGTTAAAAGTACTGACTGCTCTTGCAGAGGACCCAGTTTTAACTCCCAGCACTTACATGGCAGCTAACAACCATCTGTAACTGCAGTTCCAGGACATTCAATGCCTTTTTCTGGCTTCTACAGACATTGCATGACATGGAGGCACTTACCTACATACAGGCAGTACACTCATTCACATAAAATAAAAATAATAAATAAATAATATATTTTTAAAGTTAGGGTCTGGGAGGAAGTTTTAATGAATAAAAAGCATTTGCTCTGCAAGATAATGACCTGAGTTTAATCTCCTTTATGCACATTAGCAAGAAAGCTAGGCATGGCCAAGTGTGTATAACCTCAGCATTGAGGGGTGAAGACAAGTGGATCCCCAAAGCTCACTGGCCAGTCAGCATAGCTGAAAAAGTGAGATTCCAGTGTTGCTATTTCTTCCAAATTAAAAGATCCTCTCCTGGGAGGGAGGAGAGATGCTTGTATTGAGTCTGAAGATAACTCTCTTTAGCAGGAAGGGCCAGGCCCATGATGGATCAGGAACTAGTTGCATAGCACTAGTCATGTGGCACATGTGACCCCCTCCCCTAAATGGACAAGTTAACTCTCCAGGGCCAAGAAAGTATGCATAGGGCATGCAGACCCTTTAGTGATTTAGCCTGGGATGCATGTAAAAAAGACCAAGCCGCATTCTCTATCCAGTTCCCACCATAAGATCCAAAAGAGCCCACTAGGCAGGGCAACATGGTGCTATTCCTCCTGCAGACCCTTCTACTCTTGGCATATGAATGTTTTTGTTGGTTGTGTGTTCAATAGGAAATTCTATTCTACCTTTGTTTAGTTGAAGTTTGGTTTGATTTATATTGTTGATGGAGCTGCTCAGGTCTGAAAAGTTAGTTGGTGTGTGCTTCAGATTCTTGCAAGTTAGTAGGCTGGTCTGCGTAGTTGGTGGGTCTGTGGTAGGCAGATCAGGAGGAGAGCCAAGGACAAGGCAGGGGTGGTGACAGCTTGTGGAGGGTCTAAGAAGGGAAGCTGGAGAGTTGACCGAGCCTGGGTGCAAGGGATCAGGATGCAGTGGGCAGGTCGGAACTAAGAGGGTAGTTCAGAGATCTGAGGCAGAAGAGTAGGAGGGCCTGCACCCAAGGCTAGAGTGGGGATGGGAGAGGGAAGATCGGAGGGGCTCGGGCTACAGGGGAATCAAGACAGTGGGCAGGATCTGATTTACAAGGGTAGTAGGAGGGCCAGTCTGTGTCAGGCAGATCAGAAAAGGTGGGGGTGGAGACAGCCTGTGGAGGGTCTAGCAAACTATGCTAAAGGATTAAGGTAATGTGGATTAGAAAGCTGGTCCAGAGACCCAAGGCAGAAGGGCAGGAGCAGGCCTGGGCCCAAGGCTAGCAGGGGGACAGGGTAGGTGTGAGCCACTTGCCTATTTAAATGGCTACAGGCCTGCTGCTGCTTACAGTAATAAATACAAAATCCTTCCAATATAACTTAAAGCCCTCAGTGATCTGCTTCTAACTAATCTATTTCATCAGCAGTTACAGATCACACACATGAGAAAAAGACATTTGCAATGAACTATTTGTGTTTTCTTACCTTTTCCTATTTCATGTTTTCTATTTTATTTTTTATCTATTTATTTATTAGTGAACCAATGAATTTAGTTAAGGTTACTTACAAGAGCATGGCAGAGGGATTATTTACTAGAACAGGGCAGCTTACCAATGGCTACACTACTGAAGAAAGTCTCCGCCTCCCCATGAACCATTAACTATAGATCCTCAGGGAGGGGTGCAACCTCATGCCTCGATGGCAGTATGTTGAGGGTTCCAATCTTGTGCAAGTTTTATGCAGGTAATCATAAAGGCTAAGAATTCAGGGGTGCATTGGCCATGTCATTACTGGAAAACAGACTTAGAGAGGAATCCCATTTACAGCTGAGCATCCAACAGTTAATTATTCTTAGCACTTGGACCACTTATGAATCTGTACTAACCCACAGCAAAAAAAAAAAAAACCACTTTCTCTGATCAAAACTGACAGCATCACTGGTCTATGCACATAAACACAAGTATTTAGAAGACAATTTGATATGCACATTGTGTTCATTTAGCAAAGCAACAGTAGCACTTGGGCCTATGACTTCCCCAGCCGGCATTATCACCAGGTTTGCAGTGCCAGATATTTTTAATAAAAAATTGTTCTATTTAAATGGTGGTGAGATATCAGAAATATAGAGAACAGGGAGCAGAGAGATTTCTCAAGCTTATTTGAGAACAAAGGTTCCAAACAACTGAAGCACCCAGAATGTAATTTTATGGTAATACTGTGAAGACACATGAGAGAGAGAGAGAGAGAGAGAGAGGATACTACAGTGCACATGTGGAGGTCAGAGGACAACTTTCAGGAGTTCGTTCTGTCCTTCCACTGTGGGACCCTTTACTCCCTAAGCCATCTTGTTGGCCTATATTGAATTCTCTCCCATGAGCCTCAAATCCTATCAGAAAGTGGTTGGTTGCCCTTGTAAATGGCATATTCACTTGCTTTTTCTAAGTCCATGTTTTGATTCATTCTGTATTTCCTGTATAGGCTTTCCTTGCTTACCAAAAGAATCCTTCCTTATCAAATACTTCATATCTGTAAAGACTTCCTTGGACCTTCCAAGAACGATGACTTCTCTTTGTAGGCTCGTATAACAAATGATGTCCTTTGTATCTATCCTTCATCAAATTTAATACTAATTTTACTTTGTATTGTCATATTCTTTCTTTGGTTAGATAGGGTCTTACTTAGTTTTAGACCCATTATGCAGCCCAGACTGGTCTTGAACTCCTGGTCCTCCTGTCTCAGCATCTCAAATACTAGGATTGCAGGTGTGATCCAGCACACCTGGATCACTCCATCTATCTGTCTATCTATCCCTATCTCTATATCTATTATCTATCTATCTATCTATCTATCTATCTATCTATCTATCTATCTATCTATCATCTCTATCTATCATCTATCTATCAATCAATCATCTATCCTCTATCATCTATCTATCTATCTATCTATCTATCTATCTATCTATCTAATCTATATATTTTTTGAAATACTGGAAATCAAATCCAGAGCCTCAGGCATGCCAGATAAGTGTTCTCTACCATTGTGCTGCATCCCCAGTTTTAAGTTATTATTAAACTTAAAAAAATTATTTACTATTTTTATTTTATGTGTATGTGTGCATTGCCTGCATGTATGTCAGTGCACCCATGTCATACAATGCTTGCAGAGGTCAGAAGATGGTATTGGATACCCTGGAACTGGAGTTAGGATTGTTGTTAACAGCCATGTGGGTACTAGGAATCAAACTCGGGTCCTCTGCAAGAGCAACCAGTGCTCTTAACCACTGAACCATCTCTCCAGCCCCAATTAAAGTTTTTAAACAAGGTCTCACTATGTATCACTGGTATGGGATACCAAGCTGGCCTTGAGCTTGCTTTGTCTCCAATTCATGATCCTCATTTCTCAGTCTCCTGTTACCACAAAGTATGACACCCTGATACGCTGATTACTTTCAATAATAATAAGTCAGCAGCCTATGCTGGGAGTTTTTCCTTGATGTCCCATTGCCACTTATAGACTGGACCCCTGAGGAAGAAAATAATTACCTCTCATTTCTATGAAGAGTTTTCATCAGCTAAACTCATATCAGAATAAAGACTGAAGGCTGTCAGCACAAGGACTTGTCATTACAGTTTTCCTCTACTTCTGTCCAACAGAAAATAATTTACAAACCAGTGTCTATACTGTCCCGGGCCATTGTATATTATCCAAGTCCATTGAGTTTCCCTAAAAATCACTTAGTATTTCTCTCAAATTGCCTACATTACACATTTATAGTTCCACAATAGACAGGGATCTACCTTGGGATTAGTTATGATTTTCCACCATGCTGTGATTTTTTCCCCTTTATGTCAATAAGTATATATGCCTGTTCTCCTATTTAATCTTTGTTAATTTATTCCTGAATACCTTCAGAGGAAAGAGGAGAAATTCCCCTTTGCCACCCTCTTCCTTGACTCTCCTATGCTTCGGCCCCTATTGTTCTGAGTTCAAACCCACACTGTGCCTTCAGACAAATAAACAGAACAAACTCCATATAGTAGCATAGGGTATTACACTCCAACAACCACCACAGTCCCTGGGAACTTTCTATATCTTCATAAATGGAGAGAACAAGTATGTTGGAGTCGGGGAGGACAAACTTCTCAAACCTTGAACTTCACTTTCTCATTATAGACAAGAAGTGGTAGTTTCAAGTTTTGACTCTAGAAGGCAGTACTATACAACTTATTAGCTTTCATTCTAGGAAAGGACCTGTTTATAATCCTGGGTAGAAACTGGCTGATGTCTCTTTCTACAGGGAATTTTATTACTACTCACATGGATTTTTTATGATGTTCCTCCCCATACATGTTACAATATTTAGGGATTTTAATTACTTAGGAAATATACAGAAATGCAACTACATGTTATTACTATTATTACTGTATTATTTTCATAGTGACACTGCATTTACCTGAAGTCTATCAGAAATCCCAAAGCTTCAGGTAATAGTTCTAAAGTAGGAAGGAGAAAAAGACCTTTGAATCCTGTAAATGATTGCCACTTAACCCAATAACTTCATACGTTGCTCAACATTAACTGAGGATTGCCTGATATTTGTATTTAAAATATTGTGTAACTTAAATTTGTTAACATATTTGAACTTCTGTGCAAGCAATATTGGGTTAACCAATATATAATAAAACTGCATAAAACACAGATTTAACAAGTACAAGTTTATTTTTCTCACACATAAAACGTCCAGAGGTAGATTTGGGAGGTAGAGAAACAAGGATCAGAAATTCCAAGTTGAGGCTTCTGGGTATGATGGCAGATTAGAAGCCCCACCACTGAAACAGTCAATATAATACACAATAACATTTTTACCTGCAAGAGATAAGGCCAGAACTGCAAAGAAAACAGAGGCTGCCAGAGACTGACAGTTCCCATTCACCTTTCACCAACTCAGCACCAATTGGAACCCGCTAGAACCAGAGGGATCAGAGACCTTCACTTTTCAACTCAGTGCAGCTGTGCCAGCAATTCACCATAGTTACTGAATTTACAGGGGCCACTGTTACTAAGATCTAGGGACTATGGTTGTTCACACATTTAAATTCTACTCAGGGTGTACTAGACACCCTGAGATTATGGACTGAGGAAATATCTTTTGAATGATACACTTCAACTCTATCATGTCCAAGTCCCAAATTTGCAGTTTGAACATTACAAATACTTCAAATGAAATAATATAACTGACAAAATATAAAACAATGAAGTAAACCCAAATGCCTAAATCCCAACGTAGTAATATATGAAACATGAAAAACTAGGGCAACATAACGCCTCCAAAAATTACTAATCCTTAGTTACGGTCTACAGTAAGGGTAAGATGAAATTCCAGACAGAATTCAAAAGAACGATTGCTCAAAGAAATCAAAGAAGAAAACAAGCTTCTAAACAAGAGCACAAACAGTTGAATGAAATACGAAAGTCAATGCAAGTTATGAAAAAAGAATTCAGTAAAGAGAAATATTGAAGAAAATCCAATAAATGCAAGAAATGAAGCACATAATCAAATTAAAGGCTCTGTGGAAATTCTCATCAATAGAATGGATCAAGAAGAGGACACGATATTTGAGCTTGAAGACAACATCGAGGAATTAGAAAAATCCGTTAAGAACAAAGATAAAATATAAGCAGGTGTGAATGAAAGTTCTCAGAAAGAAGCCACACCTCCCAATTGAATCTTTTGCAAGGTTAAATGATTAGAACTTCAAAGACATGGTGTGATGCATAGCTTTAGTGCCAACTTGACACACCTGGGTTGAGGGAGCCTCAACTGGGGAATTGTGTCCATAGGATGCCTGTGACCATGTCTGTGGGGCATGTTCTTGATTGTTGAGCGATGTGGGAGGGCCCAGCCCCCTGTGGGTGGTACCACTCCTGGGCAGGTAGGCCTGTGTTGAATAAGAAAGCTGGCTGAGCAGGGGCCAGGGGAGCAAGTCAGTAAGCAGCATTCCTCCATGGCCTGTGTGCCTGCCTCCAAGTTCCTACCCTGAGTTCCTACCTTGAGCTTCCTGATGAACTGTGACCCAGGAGATGAAAGACAAATAAACCCTTTCCTCCCCAAGTTGGTAGTGGTCAGAGTGTTTTATCACAGCAATGGAGAAACAAACTAGGACACGTGGAGAATTTGAATGTTTCAAGTTCAGAGCCAAATTACCTTGGGCCATTGTTAGCACTCTAAAAAGTCATTTATTGCCCTTCTCTGTACCTGACCAAATGGTTTGTGACTATTAGGCTGATCATTTGGAATGTACAGAGTGCCAGTTTTCCTTTGGGATGTATTAGCAGACCACCAGCTCAGCAGCCAGTTCAGCAGACTAGCTTAGTGTCTGAACTTAGTCCCAGTAAGTCACTTCCCCAGAAGTTTGTTTTTTCTTTTCAGACACAGCTGACCACAGAGAGGAATATCCCCACCCAGACATTGCAGTTGTGTTTCTTTCCCACCCAAGGGAAAATAACCTTCTTGGTTATATGCTGAAATAACAATAATCAGAAAGCCCCTTGCTCTATACATCTGTTAAGAAAATGACTAATAATTGCTTCTTTTGGCTCATGTAAGCTTGCTTGTGTTGCTTATTTTAGGGTCAATGTGATCTCACTATCCTTGCAACTGTCAATACCACAGGAATGAAGCAGTTTGTGGTTTCTGCCTTTAAAAGATCCCTTTCCCCTCACAGCTTTACTGCAATCCCTTATCTGGCCTCTTGGAGAATGTCAGTATAGCTGCAGCTAATAAATTTGACTAATTTGACCTAGACTGAGTCTGTGGTCTCTCCAGTGATCCTGAACGCCATGACACTAGTTTGCTTTCAATTGCTCTGACAAAACACTCTGATCAATACCAACTTGGAGAGGAAAGGGTTTATTTGACTTACATTTCTCACAATTCATCACTGATGAGCCCAAAGTAGGAACCCAACAAATGAAGTCAAAGAGCTCTACAATTAAAAACTTGAAAATAACAAAGAAAGAAATTGAGGAAGACAGTGGAAAATTGATCAGAAGAACTAATACTGTAAAAATAGTGATTCTACTGAAAGGAATCTGTAGATTCAATGCAATCCCAATGAAACTTCCAGTGACATTTGTCACAGAATTTTATTTTTTTAATTAATACATAATCACAAAAGACCCTGAATAAACAATCATGAGAAAAGAATACTGCTGGGGTACACTATACCTGATTCAAGTTATACTGCAGAGCCATAGTAATACAACAGTGTGGTATTGCACAAAAGCAGATGTATAGATCATCATTATAGAATAGACCCTACATATAAGTACATACAACTACAGCTACCTGATTTTTGACAAGGATTCCAAAAGTACACACTGGAGAAAAGATACAACAATGGCGGTAGAGAAACTGGGTATCTACATCCAGAAGAATGAAACTAAATCCTTATCTCTCTCACTATGCATGAAAGTCAACTCCAAATGAATCAAGACTGCTGGAGTAAAATGTAAGGAGTATGCTTCATGATACAGGCATAAGCAAGGCCTTTCTGAATAGGAGGCTGACTGCTCAAGAAATAAGGCCAATAATCAAATGGGCCCTCAAGAAACTAAAATGTTTCTACACAGCAAAGGAAACTGTCCATTGAGTGAACAGGTAACCTAAAGAATGAGAGAAAAATCTCTGCCAGCTATACATCCAAGAGAGGGTTAGTACTTTGAATATACAAAGGACTCAAGAAATTAAACACCAACCAAACAAGCAACCCAATTAAAAAAAAAGGAGGGGGGGTCATGGAACTGAACAGAGAGTTCTCAAAGGAAGGAAGAAATACAAATGCCTAATAAACACTTTTTTGTTTATTTGTTTTGGGGTTTTTTGGTCTTTTTGAGACAGGGTCTCCCCGTAGCCCCAGCTGTCCTAGAACTCATTATGTAGACCAGGCTGGACTTGAACTCACAGAGATCTGCCTGCCTCTGCCTCCCAAGTGCTGGGATTAAAGGTGTGTGCCACCACACCTGGCTGATAAACATTTTTTAAAGTGTCAGCATCATTAGCCATCTAGGAAATTTGAGGTTCCATTTATCATCAACAAAATAAATAATAACAAATGCTAGCAAGGGTGTGGTGAAAGGAGAACTGTTATTTCTCTTAGTGGGATCATAAATTGGAACAGCTACTATGGAAATGAATATGGGGATTTCTCAAAAAGCTAAACATATGACTACTGTAGCACACAGTTGTACCACTCTTGATCATAAACCCAAAGGACTATAATCCTACTTCAGAGGATTTTTTTTTTTTTTTTTTGCTTATCCATGTTCATTGGTACTCTCTTCACAATAGCTAGGGAATCAGCCAGGATGTCCATGAACCGACAAGTGGCTAATGAAAATGTGGACATATACACAATGGAATTTTACTGTAAAGAAAATGAAAATTTCAGGAAAACGAATTCAACCTGAAAATATTATACTAAAGTAATCAGGCCCTGAAAGACAAACCCCAAATGTTCTCTCATATGCAGATCCTAGCTTCAAATGTTTAGATTTGTGTCTAATTTGGAGTGTCTGTTGAGTTCAGAAAGCTGAAACAGGACCATGAAAGGGGATGTGGGAAGTGGTCTTAAAGGGTGCAGGGGATAGCAGAACACATGTGGTATGAAGAGGTGGGGAGTACTTGGGGTAGAAATATTTAAGTGGGTAGGAGATGGGGGAGAGGAGCAGAGTGAGGGATAGCTAGAGCTGAGGAAGTATGAAAGATCCATATGCATGCTCCTTTGTAAACTAATTAAATACTCTGCAAACTAAAGATGCAACTTTTTAAAAAGGAGTTTGAATGAAGGTACCACACATGGACAGATAATGCTATTTCCAGAAGTCATAGATTATTAAATGAAAACCCCATTCTTCAGTATGTGTTGTTGGTCAGTGAGGTCTCAGAGACCTCAAAAACAATATAGGCTATTGTTACTGTGCTTGGTTGCCTATAAGAACTAGATGGTAAGACTCTACAGCTGAAGACATCACACACTTTGGTTGCAGGACATAGAGGAAATCAAGCTGGAACTGAGCTGGAAGCTTCCTCCTTGCTTGCTAGCTTTCACAGTGCTGGAAGATGCTATGCAGGAATCATTAATGGTCTTACTCAATGGACCTTGCATGCTACAGCTTTATCCTTCTAGGTAAGATGTACCCTCTAGTGAAATAATGGCATAACTATTTTTTTTGTGTGTGTGTCTTTTTGAGACAGAGTCTCCCTGTAGCCCCAGCTGTCCTGGAACTCACTATGTAGACCAGGCTGGGCTTGAACTCACAGAGATCTTCCTGCCTCAGCCTCCCAAGTGCTGGGATTAAAGGCATGAACCACCACGCCTGGCATAATGGCATAACTATTATGGGAGTAGCCAAGCACTTTCTGATTGGATTTGAAGTTCATCCCACAGAAAAGAATTCCTGTCTAGTATTATAAACCTAGTCAAAAGTCATTGGCTGGGGATGTCCTAGGCCCTGGGGGTGGGTGAAGGGATCTACTACTATGGTTTTGCTAAGTAACATGTTTTTGATCTGCCTCCTAAATATGTTTACACCCATAGTTTAGTGCTTCTCTCCAGCTAGGTGTGCTGGTTAGTTTTTGTCAATTTGACACAAACTATAGTCACCTGGGAAGTAGGAACCTCAATTGAGGAATTTCCTCCATCGGACTGCCTATGGAGGCCAATCTGTGAGGCATTTCCTTAATTGTTCACTGATGTAGGAGAGCTCAGCCCACTGTGTGTGGTGCTATTCCTGGGCAGGTGGGGCTGGACTATTTAAGAAAAATAGCTGAGCAAGCCAGGGGTAGCAAGCCAGTAAGCAGCATTCCTCCATGGTCTCTGCCTCAGCTCCTGCCTCCAGGTTTCTGCCTTCAGTTTCCTGTCTTTCCTCAGTGTTGGTTTGTGACCTGGGAGTTGTAAGCTGAAATAAACCCTTTCTTCTCCAAGTTATTTTTAGCCAGTGTTTTTCCCAGCAATAGAAAGCGATGATACTTATTCAGAGAAGCTTCTTGATGCAGTGAGCACTGCTAAATGCAGAGACTCAGAATTTCTCAAAGTGCTGAGAATACATAACTGTCAGTGCTCAGCCTTAAATGGAACATCTATATTACACCCCTCCCCAAGGCTCAGAGAACATCACAGAAGAGAGGGCAGAAAGGATTAAGAGCCACAGGATGGGGAGGAGTCCTGTGAAGTGCTGTCTGCAGACAGTACATAATTATTGCACTCATGAATTCACAGCATCTGTGATTACCTGAACAAGAAGTATATAAATCTAAGTCTATCAATATTCTAGTATGTTGGAGGAAGGGCTCATGAGGCCCTACCCCTACCTGAGGAGCAGTTAAATCATTTTTCTTCAGTGGTGAAGTCCCTGACAGGTTGACTACACTCTAGCAAATAACCCCATACCTGTGCTTAATCATACTCAGTGGGTCCCTAGAAAAGGGGGCATGAAGTAGGAGGGGGACTCGGGAATAGAAGCTTCCAGAGGTAGTAGGAAAGAAGGTAAGGTGATTTGGATGAATATGATCAAAATACATTATATACATGCATGAAATCTTTAAGGAATAAATAATATGTACTAAGTTCAAGGCCACTGAGATTTCTCAGTGGGTAAAAACATTGGCTATGCAATTCTAATGACCTGAGCTCAATCCCTGGGTCCCACATAAAAAAGTCAGATATGGTAGTAGAGACAGGAGAGTTGACAAGAAGCTCACATATGCAGCACATTGGCAGAAATAAGAGACCTCACCTCAAAAACAAGGTGAAAGGAGAGAGCTAGCTCCCCAAAAGTTGCCATCTGACCTACACATACACAAACACACACATACAAAATAAATAAAAAGCAATCTTCAAAAAAGAAAGGAAGGGAGGAAGGAAGGAAAAGAGGAAAAAAAAGGGAAAAGAAAGACAGAAAGACAGAAAGACAGACAGAAAGACAGAAAGAATGGTGAGTTGATTCAGTAGGTGCTTGCTCCTAAGCCTGACAACCTGAGTTCTATCCCTTGAGCCCACATAGTGGGACAGAACTGACTCCCACAAGTTGTCTTCTAACCTACACATACATAGCATAAGTGTGCCCACATGCACACACATACGTACATAAAATAAGTAAATATGTGTAAAATTTTTTTCAGAGATAGGCAACCAGAAGCCCATTTGGAGCACTGTGATTTTCCTGGGACCAGACCCTGTCTTCCTTCATGTGAGATCACAACTTCCACCCGCAGGATTCCTGCTGGCATTCCAGCACCAACATCTATTCTTAGCAGTTCGAAGGGAGGAATGTGGCCACAGTCCCAGAAATTCCACACTACACTTGTGGGTACAGTTAACTAAAACTTAACCATATGACTATAAGAACTGCAAAAGAAAGGGTATTTATAAAAACTGAACACAATACAACCCCAAATAAAACTGGCTTTCTGTCAACAAAGGTGAAAACGAGCTATCAAGTGGCAATTGGCAGCTACTCCACAGTCTCCCAGCCAGAAATTTGATAATTGTTCTAAATAAAGGTGTCAACTACATGGACCTGTGACTTATGAAGTCAGTGGTTCAGACTATCACAAGGACTCCATGTCTGATTTAATGATGTGAGGCCTCTGTCTTGAAATTCTTCACAATTCTTTCTTAGAATTCATCTTTGGTAGGTGCACTTTAATGGAAGCCTAGGGCATGCATGTGAGCAATGGGGGTGACACAAAATGTCTATTCCTGTCTCACTTGCATGCAGCTGTATGCTATATGAGAGCTCAGTCTTGAAGCTAGTGGGAGGTAAGCAAGTTACATTGCAAGTTATTCTTGGAATGCAAAACATATTCTCAGAAAAGCACATGTTTATACAAACATATGGAACTAATAATCCCCATTACTGAATTGCCTTAGCTACAATGAAGTGTTGAAGGCTTGCATAGAAATCTGATGGATGTCAAATCATATTATGAGGAAAGAGTAATATATTTGGATAAATGAGCCAGTTAAGTTTATCAGATATCAGAACCCTAAAGCATTCAGGTCATGGAGCATTGAACCACACTCAAAACACCTATGTTCTTTTTCTTGAAACTTGTGTGTGCATGTGTGCGTGCGTGAATGCATATGTGTGTGTGTGTGTGTGTGTTCTGAAGATTGAATTCAAGTCTTCATGCTTGTATAACAAGCACTTTTACCGACTATTCCCTAGATGAAGGTATGTAAAATTCAACTGATATAGAAAGAATACTTCTTAGGATTTCCATTATCTGACTAAAAGCAGAACTTTCCGAGAGGTGAGGGCTGCCATAAATTCTCTCTGTAGAGCAGTATCTACTACCAGGGAAGAGGCTGAGTGTAATCCTACCATAAATCTCTTCCTCTTCCTTTATGACCCTGGAAAAAAAAATTGAAACACTCAACTGTATAAGCAAGCATTATCACAAGCTTTCTTATCTTCTGTTTGTTCTGAAAACCAGTTTCCCAAAGAAACACTTTTGTACTTCCTATGAAAAACTTTTTTCTTTCCCCTATGAACCTCTAGTAACTATTTTTTGAGACAGAGTCTCAGTATCCCAGGCTGACCTTGAAGCTCCCAGTAGAGCAAGGATGGCCTTGACTTCTAACCTTCCTGCCTCCACCTCCTGAGTGCTAAGATTACAGGCATGCACCAGCATATCCAGTTTATCCAATGCTGAGGATTGAACTGAAGGCTCTGTACATGCTAGACAAACCCTGTCAACTGGTCTACATCCCTAGCCCCTTCCGTCCTTTTTTCTGTTGATTTTTGTTATTTTCAGATGAGGTGTCACTATGCTGCCTAGGCTGCCTTCAACTCCTGCACTCAAGTGATCGCCGTTCAGCTTCCCAGGAACTGGGACTGTAGGTGCATGTGGCTACACCCTGCTTTGCCTTCTTTCTGTTAGTTTGGAGTTTATATGGTGGTTTTGTTTTGTTGTGATGCTGGGGATGGAGTCTAAGACCCAGCGCATGGTCTACTACTGAACTACGTGCTGGCCTACATGAAACCCTGTCTCCAAAAACTACATACACAATACTAAGAACAAAAATAGGCTGAGCTGACAATACAATGATGTGACCACTTTCTTAATTTTAAAAATTACATTTGTTTATCTTGTCTGTGTATGTGGGTGTGTGGATACTTGTGCCATGGCACACTTGTGGAAGTCAAAGGACTACTTGTGGGACTTAGATTTCTCTTCCACTATATGGGTTCTGGGAATCAATCAAGGCCATCCTTGGCTACATGGGGGGTTCAAGACCAACACCTGAGCTACAGGAGATTGTCTTAAAACACCAGAAAGGGCTGAGAGTGCTGCTCAGTTGGTAGAGTGCTAGCTTGCATGTATAAAACCCTGGGTTCAGTTCCAAACACCACGTAAAATCAGGTCTTGGCATAAACCTGCAATTCCAGCACTTAGGAGGTAGTGGCAGAGGATCAGAAAAGTTCAAGGGATTTGAGACTAGCCTGGAATATATGAGACCCTGTTTCAAAGGTAATTAATTAATTAAAATATTTCCTTCTTGGGCTGGGCGTGGTGGCGCATGCCTTTAATCTCAGCACTTGGGAGGCAGAGGCAGGCAGATCTCTGTGAGTTCAAGTCCAGCCTGGTCTATATATGAGTTTCCAGGACAGCTGGGGCTACAGGAAGACCCTGTCTCAAAAACACCAAGTAATAATAATAATAATAACAATAATAATGATAATAGTAATATTTCCTTCCTCTATCAAAAAGTTATTTCTTAGGTAATGAGAAAACAAACCATTCTTCAGTTAAAAAGCTATTCATTATGGGTAGCAAACTTCAACATAAATATTTTTTAGCTAAAAGTATAGCAAAAGTACATGCTATAATCCCAGGACTAAGGAAACTGAGGCAGGAAGATCATAAATTTGAGGCCAGCCTGAACTACTTACTGAGATCCTGTCTCAAAGCAAAATAAAACAAAAACAGTAGAGGAGGAAGAGCTTTCTCTAATCTGTTTTCCAACCTAGAGCCAGAGTATAAATATTTCTTTATTGGAGACCACTATTATTAGTCCAGAGACAAACCGAAGGACTCTACAAACAAACCTAAGTCTGTGTTTCTTTCCCACAACTTGGCACCATTAGAAACCTCAAATGGTTTCCTTATGTCTATAAAGTTATTTTTCTTTATTAAAGGTGTTGTATAAGCCAGAGTTCTCAGCCACTGCCTGGAATCACCCTTCACGGAGGTTTCTCCTGTATGATGTGCGCTGCATGTGTAAGTACCTCTCTTGCTTTTCTTTTTTGTTACCAAAATTTGTACCAGTAGGAATCTGTGAATGTGGAGGAAAAATCATATTTTCTTTCATACAGTAGATTTCAGGTCAGCTAAAAGTTCTCAGTCTGTTGGGAGAATTTACCTAAATTGTGTGTGTGTGTATGTTCATTAAGGCAATCAAGACTGATGTTTCCTCTTCCCAGGTGACTGTAGTTTGTGTCCAATTGAAAATAGAAACTAACCAACACAACATCCCAAAAGGTTTCATGTGATAGTCACAAGGATGTCAGGCACAGAGGTGGTGGTCAGTGAGTGGCTAGAGACAGCTCAAGATAATCTGGCTCTGGATCCCATCTACAATCACAAAGGTAAATTAGCCATATAGAATCTTTAACAGATGTGTGTTATTTTTCTGGGAACTTTAGTTAATAGACCTGATTGTCTGATATTTAAATCTAGAGAAATTCCTCCAATGCTAGTTTAGGTCAACAAGAATTTTCTGAGTACCTGCTACTGATACCAGGTTCTTGGTCAGATGCTTAAATATTTGCCCTCATGACTTTTACCTATGACTTGAATATAATGGGTTTGCTTTTGTTGAGTGTGAAGCCAAAAGCACAGTCAAGATTTAAAAGAGCAAAGAAGAATTACATTACTACATGTAGGTGAGAGGACAGAGAATATAGTTCCAAGCATAGTGTTCTTTCCCCAACAAAGAAAGCTGAGGTGATGGGGATGGATGCGTTCCTGAGTGTGCCAAGTTTAAGGTGTAGACCACTGAACATTCCCAGTTAAGCTCATGGTTTGAGAAGAAAAGATGGCCAACAGGAACTCTCCCTGCCCTGACCCTGAACGCTTGGCTTTCATCATCATTGTGGCCAGGAACAGTAATGGCTTAAGGACACCTTGGATAACTAGCTAAAGAAAAGAACTCAGAGAAGGACCTGCAGGAGTAGCCACAAAATGTACCCCTTCCTACAGAGAGACTCCCACAGGCCAACCTTGTCTCCTCAGGCCCTACTCTTCCTTCATTGACTTGACAGGTACACAGTAACTGGATCTGTCTCAAGCACCAAAGCAGTCAGGTGCGCGGTGGCTACTGGGCCTGTGTGCAACTAGATCTGATGTGCACACTCCAGCCCACTACAGCTTTGTGTACTCAGAAAACTTTCCCCCAGATTTTTATTTGAAGCCAAAGTACAAGACACTTTTGGTGGTGAGTTCAGGATATCCAACCCTCTCCCCCACAATTATCTATCTGCGTGGCTAAAAACTTTTAATCTTGACCATACTTTGATAAAGCATTTGATGAATTACAATTTAGTAATAAGTAGAAAATAGTTATTCAATTTAAAGAGATGTGTAGTGGTTGGGGACAGAAGAGATTAAAGTAAGAAAGTAACACTTTTATAGTGAGTATCATAGGCTACATTCTATACTACAGGTTTTTTTCATGTTAACTCACCCAGTTAACTTTGTCATAATGTAGCATAAATATCAGAAACTATGGTAAAAGAGTTACTGGAGTCTTTAGTGCAAAAGCCTTAGCCCTGTCCAATGAGCAAGTCTTGACCACCCATCCCCAGTATTCCAATTAAACAACCAAGTAATATTGAAATGCATATTAGGAAGAGGAACACATAAAGGGGTCAAGTGACCTCGAAGTTAATCTTCTGGGTACTGATGTGAAATTTGTGTTTAAATAAAGGACAAGAGATATGAATAGTTAGCAGTCTTAGTCATTGACCCATCACTGTGTTGACTCTGTTTGTTCTCCAAGGCCATTCACATTCAACAAGTTTCCAGAAATGTATGAAATATATTCCTGGAAGGCAAGTGTCTCCTCTGCCTGTCTTTCCCTTCCCTCGGCATGGAGTTCCTGCAGAAATTTTAGTTCTTTTGGGTCCATTCAATAGTCTAATAGTGCAAGCTATCTCTCTAAACCAGTCTGTCGCCTACAAGGAATAAGAGGAGGAGATGGGGTGTTGTGAATACAGAGCTAGGTAAATGCAGGGAGAGAGTCAACTTGTTTGAGTCCATCACCGAGACTCTCTCCTTAAATTCTTTTCACAGAGTAGATGTGGAGATACACTCCTATAGCCCCAGTGTGTGGAAGTGCAAGGAGGGTTAGAGATTCAAGAGGGCTAGAGATTCAAGGCCAGCTTGAGCTACATAGCAAGACCCTGCACAGAAAGTAAATAAATAGATTTCGTTCACAGGCACCTCCTGAGTGTATGACTTCATTTCTATTACCTGCTTGGATGAATTATTGAGATTTTATGAAGCTTCGTTTCTTCATCTGAACAGGATAACAGTCAGGTTTTATGTTCATTTCCTAACTGCTTGTCACCTAAGCAGATGTTTAATAAATGACTATTCTGTCTCCTCTTTAATTAACTGGAAATGACCAAACAGTATGCTATTCTAAAGGAAGAGGCATTATTTTTCATAGTTTAGTGTTATATTAATAATTGGGGATGGAATAGATTGATATAGATGAAATTGGGGTCCCCTCTTGGGGTTCTTAGTCTCATCAACAAAAGAATGTAATAATGGATTCAAATGGAAATTCTAGACTCCCTCAAGGAGGAGAATGGAGGAAAGAGAAAAAAAGCCAGGCCAAACCTTGAGCTGGCATGGGGATGGGGATCAGACACACACAGGACAAGTGGTCACATGGTAGGGAGGAAAGCTTTAGAGAAATAGCAAGGAAGCCCAAAATGTTGAAGAAGGTATACCTAGAGTGACATAGGAAGAAAAGGAAAACTTATGTCTTTTTGAGCAATTCAGAAAAGCTGGCAGACTTACAAAACAGCATGGCTCTGCTCTGTAAGAGACTGTGCTAGGGAGGGGAAATTAATGGAAAGAAAAATACAGTATCTCATTAAAGGAAAAATTATTCCACCTATCTCTTTAGCATTGTTTAAATGATCCTACCTTCCTAGGCATGGTTCATTGGCCAGGTGACAGATCCAGTTAAACTTAAATGTTAGGTCTCCAACCAGACCAGATGTTCTATTCTCTTGACAAGATTTTTCTTAATGTGCCTTTATTGCTACTCTAACAATAGCAGGAGTAGATCAGAAGATAATGAGATACCAGTGTTAGAAATTGTCTAGCACTCTGGGGTTGGTGGTATACACTTTTAATCTCAGTACTTGGGAGGCAGAAGCAGAAGGATCTTTGTGAGTTTAAGGATGGCCTGATCTACACAGTGAGTTTAGGCTAGCCAGAACTACATAGTGAAAGCCTATCTTAAAAGAAAAGAAGGAAGGAAAGAAGAAGGAAGGAAAGAAGAAGGAAGGAAGTGTCAGGTTCCGACACATGGGGGGGCCCTTGGGACCAGCCAAGAGCCTGCTCCCCTCTGGGGCTCAGCGGGATGATGAGTGCACAGCTCAAAAGGAAAACGCAGATCCAGGTGCTGAGTCAGAGCAGGAACACATTTTATTGTAGCAAGCAAGGATATTTAAAGGCAAATTTACAAGGCAGGAAGTCCCAACAATGACTGGCAGGTACCTCCTGAGTTGTCAACCTATTAGTTGAAAGGTCACTTCTACTGCGCGCCAAGAATGAGGAAGGACCAGGTAGAGCCAATCCTATACTGATGATAGGTCTCTTTGTCCCTCCCCTCTGACCTGTGCCGGGCGCCATCTTGGCGAGAATCGAAAGTGACCAGACAGGCGGGCCGACTCTAGGTCAGGCTGTGGAAGTGTCTCGGAACTCACAGGCCCAAGGTGCTGCTATACCAAGCAGTCCCTATAACCAAACACTTAGAGGACAAATTTTTGTCTTTTGAGTAAATTTCTAGTAAATACATTGAGTCAAAACATACAAACATTTTAGCACATATGTATAACGTCCTGTGATCTCCCCCATATATATATATATGTGTGTGTGTGTGTGTGTGTGTGTGTGTGTGTTCTTGCCATGTCTTGCCATGTCCTCTGTCTTAGGTTGTCTCCATCTGGAGATCTTACCTGTCATTGAGTAACATGGGGCTCAGCTGAGAGACCTGGCCTCCAGTCCTGTCTTAGGTTGTCCCTCATCAGGTTTTGAAGTTGCCTGTCCTTGGGTAACCATGATTGTTTTTTATGGCCCCTGTCTTAGGTTCATCAGCCTGGGAGGGATCTTACCCGTCATTGGACTCGACACTCTCGAGGGGTAGGGCATCCTGATAGAGTTTCTGGAGGGGAGGCTCATGTGGCTCATTAGTGGAACGGGCCAATCTCTAATAATGTATCTCAACTTGGTTGACATGGAGCGCCTCAATTTTTTCCCTAATGAATGAAGATAATTTGTTAAGGACACATGGGCCTAGGGTCAAAAAGGTCATCAGCATTAGAAGAGGCCCCAATAACGGGAGAAGCCAGGTCCCCAGGGTGGGTCCTAATCCAGATATCATTTCTTGGGTTTTAAACTGATCTCTTAGTTTTTTTTTTGGAGATCCTTTAAAGATTTGACATTGGTTTTTATTAGATTAGACTCATTTACATAGAAGCAGCACTCCTCCCCTAACAAGACACAGGTGTTCCCCTGTTCAGCTGTCAGTAAGTCCAACGTCCTCCGATTCTGGAGGCCCACCCCCGCCAATGAGTTTATCTGTCTTTGTAATGACTCAAGACTGGAGGCAGTGGAAGCCATTGCTCTCTCTAACTTGTCTGCGAAGTCTGCTGTGAGGTGAGAAGTTTGAATCATGGATGTGATTGAGGTCCCCCCAGCCGCCGCAGAGAGGGCCATTCCCAGCCCTACAAGAAGGGGGATGAAGACCGCTCTCTGCTGGCGGGGTACCAGGAGTGCTGCCACCTCGGGCCTCTTGTAGAGATAGACCTGTGGGGTAACTATAACAGGAAGACAAATGGAGGCAAGTGTCTGGTTAGCACAAGAGATTAACTTTCCGTCACACCAAAGTAGGAAAGGAGAAGGGGCGCAAAACAACCTGGAGAGGGTAACGTTGGTTGCGCATTTGCCCACGTCTATCTTGGGGAGGGCAGAGAGATCCCTGATTGCTGGGGGAATCTCGGTTGGATTGAGGAGGCAGTTAGGGAAAGTCTCCACCTGTTGAAATAAGGGGATATCTTTGAGGGAAGATATAGCTGGCTTGGAGCTGGACTCAGTTATTAAGTTTATGTTTATGGGGACAGCAGCTAGTAGGGAGTGGGCAGGAGATGTGCTGAAGAAGCAGTCTGAGGCATTGGGGTGCACGATGAGGGGTAAACAGTCAACCACATATTGAATATATTGGGGCCAGGTGAGAATTTTTCTAAAATTTTTTTTTATTTTTTTTTCTCCTGGGAAAGAATATCATGATCTACCACAACCTCTTTATCTGGGAGTGTCAGGGCCC
>NW_008348089.1:9049199-9074640 GCF_000622305.1 Nannospalax galili | reverse complement strand
CTCTCCTGTAGGCCAGTATCCTCTCTACAAGTTCAAGATTTTGGGGTATATAATTTTTTTTTTTTTTTTTTTTTTTTTTTTTTTTATCATCTCTAGCTTTTAAGACGAGATGAGTTCCAGAGGTGTCCGGGACCCAGGCCTCCTCCCACCTGCATCCCCAGGTGCGGCACCCTCCATATATGTTGGCCTCCGCTAGGCAACTTGGGTTGGTGTTTCTATGGGGAAAACACATGTAATCTGCATTGGTAAAATGAAGATCGGGCAGATCAATGATCACTGTCATTTGGCAGCCTTTGGAGGGGGAGTCCCCCATCCCCAAAATCTTTCCGGTCTGATCCTTAACGGTGAATTTCAGAACATGATGCTGCTTCTGTCCCCCTCGATCTCAGTGATGAAGATAATGAGGGGGACACTCCAGGCTATCATCTCAAATAAGACCGACCGCATGCCTTTATCTGTAACGAGAAGAAAAAAGGGTCTCCCTCAGGGGTTATGTACTCCTGGGAAAAGGATTATTTATGCCTTTTGGGGGGCGAATCTTCTTTAGCCTCACTGGTTTGAGGTATGTATTTGATATCTCTCGCCGGGACCCATAGAGGTCTCTTTTCATCATGAGGGAATACACATCCAAACCCTTTTCCCACTGTAAGAAGTGGGTCTGGTCCTCTCCATGTTTCAGTGAGCGGGTCTCTCCATTTGACCAGAATGGAGCTGTAGCTGGTAGATGAGGACCAATGTTTTTGGAAGGGGGACAAATACTTGTCTTCTTTGGAAAAATTTAGAATATTTAAGGTAAATAAGGCCTTTTTTAGTTGATCATGTGGAGGCAGGGACTCCCCCTTTTGTTTTTGTAATTGGCGTTTTAGAGTTTGATTGGCTCTCTCCACGATGGCTTGTCCCTGAGGATTATAGGGGATGCCCGTGGAGTGTTGGATTTTTCATGTTTCAAGGAATTTAGCAAATGGCTTGCTTGTGAAGCAGGGGACATTGCCTGTCTAAATTTGATCAGGTAATCCAAGGGTGGCGAAGCATTGTAGTATATGACTAATTGCATGTCTAGATTTTTCTCCGGTATGGGCAGCTGCCCAGTAGGCATGTGAAAAAGAATCGACTAATTTTCCAAAGGGGGCAAAACTGTGTGACGTCGGTTTGCCACAAATGGTTGGGTCTAAGGCCTTGAGGATTGACTCCCGTGCTCTGGAGTGGGGGAACTTGGAGGAAGGGTTGACAGGATCGGCATGTGTGAATGATTTTCTTTAAGTCTTTAACCACCACCTGAGGAAATTTTTGTTTGAGTCCCCTCCAGTTAACATAGGTCAACTGGTGGAATTGGGTAGCCTCAGAGACTGTGAAGCCCTGGTAAGAGGAGGCCAGTTGGTCAGCTATTTTATTTCCTTCAGAAAGGAATCCCGGCATGTTTTGATGACCCCTAAGATGTTGGAGGTATATTGGATTTGTTTTAATTTTGAGCAAGGTTTGAGCTTGAATCATTAGGGGAGAAATGGGATTGGAGTCTAATTTAATATGAGCCTCCACTAGGTGGGGCAGTAAATTTACCACATATAGGCTATCTGAGAATAGGTGGAAAGGCTCAGATATGGAGTCCAACACTAAGACAACGGCAAAGAGCTCTTTAAATTGTGGTGTTCCCTCAACCTGGCGGGAGACTGATTTAATGGGTACAGGAGTTTGTCCCTGTTCTAGGGGAGGATAGATGACCAAAGAGGCTCCTAGATGCCCTCCATCAGTAAACACAGTTAGGAATTTAGGATTGGGTTGAGAAAGAAAAAGTTTAGGGGGCTCCCACTCCAACCTCGAGAAGGAGCTCATCCACTTATAAGGGCCATAGTGGCAGTCAATTTTGCCAAAAAATCCCTCCAGAGCCAGTGTGATCCTCTCAAACTTGAGGAGTTCCACCCATGGATAAATGGATCCATTGTATGGGCTCGCCCTCTTGTGCCAAGAGAGTGGTGCACAATGTACTTCCAATGAAAAGATAAAGAGACATGGGGGTGTCAGGATCAAATCTTTTTAGAGTGGCTTTATTTATGGATTGTTGGATTTTAGTTTGAATCTGTTGGCATTGGGGAGGTAACTTTACCCTGGAAGTTAAGTCAAGGCCTCGTAAGAGGTCAAATAAGGGGACTAGTTCCTCAATGGATATAGGTATCCAGGGTCTGAGCAAATTGATTTCCCCAAGCAGCTTTTGGAGCTGAGGGAGACTGAAAGTATCCTGAATGGAGAGTTGTGGCTTATTGGGTGACACCGCATCGAGTGAGAGAGAAGCCCCAGTATTTTTAGTGGCGGGACAGTTTGAATTTTGTCCGGGGCCACGTTGAAGTTATGGTCTTGCAACAGGGCTATGCACTCAGAAATTAGATCATGAAGGTCATTGGGATCCGGACTCCCCAAAATTATATCATCCATATAAATGTAAAATAGAACGTCTGGCCTCTTGATCATAGGGGCAAAGATATGGCTCAAATAATACTGGTAGATGGCAGGGCTGTTAGCCATGCCTTGTGGTAAAATGGACCATTTAAACCTTAGGTCTGGCCCTCTGAAATTTAATGAGGGTGCTGAGAAGGCAAATTTTTCTGTATCTTTTGGATGTAGAGGTATTGAGAAGAAACAGTCCTTGATATCTATGGTGGCCAAAGCAAAGGAAGCGGGAATCGCGGGGATCCAGGGCATCCCTCTCTGGGGGGTGCCCATAGGAACCATTCTCTTATTGATCTCCCTTAAGTCCTGGAGGAGCCTCCAGGTCCCACTGCTCTTTTTTATGACAAAGACAGGGGAATTCCAGGGGCTGGTAGAGGGCTTAATGTGTCCAAGATCTATTTGACCCTGAACCAATTGATGGAGCTGCTGTAGTTTATTAGAGGGTAGAGGCCACTGCTCAACCCATATAGGGTCTCCCGAGATCCATGTAATTGGGAACGACGGAGGCGGAGCAGTGGCCTTTAGGATTGGGGGTGCACCCAGAGGTGCCTTTGTCTGAGGTGTTCGAAATAAGGATCATCTTGATAATTTGAATGGGCAGCTTGAGCATCCCTGAACTGTTGTTCTAATTCCTCAGTATCGAGGAGGTCATTGTAGAAGGCCTTATGATCAGTGGTAATAAAGGCCTCAGCTTCTCCCAGGATGTCCTATCCTAAAAGGTTAGCTGTCAATCCAGAGACAACAAGGGGGACTACTTCCCCTCGGCTTTCATTTGGGTCCTCCCACAGCAACCACATGGCTGTCTCCCAAGAGGTGGACTGACCTCCCACCCCCAGTAAGGGGGGGCTGGGGACTAACTTCCAAGAGTGGGGGACCTCTTCCTTTCTAATCACAGTATGATCTGCCCCAGTGTCAATGAAGAATTTGAAGGTTTTATTTCCAATACTCAGGGTCATTTGGGGCCTCAATCCAGGTATAAGAGGAACTGTCCAGTGGGCTTGTACTTGTTTTCTCCCCTTGTTTAACGGGGCTGGGGGGTGCCCCTAGAGGAGTTTAAAGGCTCTCCTTGTATATCATATTTTGATCTGCAATCTTTGGCCCAATGGAAACCTTTTTTACACTTAGGGCACGGGGTACGAGGGGCATCCTGGGTAGGCCCGGGGTTGCCCTTGGGATGGGGTTAGGGCATTGTCAGCAGAAATGCCCTGTTTGGCTGCAACTAAAGCAGCATCCCTTTTCCTGTGGGTTATTGGACCCCTCCTTGAGAAAGACATCCCTTAGCGCTTGCGTGAGGGCCTGCGTCTGAGCCTGAAGGATGGCTGACATGGCTTGGGTCTACCCTACCTTTGTCCCTAAGTCTTTAGAGGCTACTATCCATCGGCTGATGGAACATTTCTTAAGCCCAGCACATGCCATCTGGTGATCCGTGTCCAAGCCATCCCATATGAGCATCTTAGCAAACTGGTCCCACGACGGCCCAGGGGGGAACTTTCTCTTAAGGCTCTTCTCGACTCTATCCACAAACTCACGAAGGAGCTCTCCCACCTTTTGATATATCCCGCAAATGGCAGGCTCAGTGGGACCAGAGTCTAGTTTTCACCACGCCAACAGACCTAGAGCCCTAACTTGGTCGGGATATGGAGGGGGAATGGCGGCCTGCTGGGCTCCCATGGATAGGCATCAGTACTTCCTGTCAGCATGCTGAAGGTAATGGGTATTGGAGGATTAGCGGCCCAGTTGGTCTCTGCCTGCTGTCTGCATTCTTCCTTATATAAGGCTGACCATTTGATAAAGAGAGGGCTAGGAAGGACGGCTCTAGCAAGGTCCATCCAATCCTGGGCGGTGCATGGCTGGTAAACCAAGCCTTGCAACAGTCTCTACCCAAGGGGATCTGGGGTCATCTTCAGCAACAGCCTTCTTTAATTCCTTAAGATGGGAGGCCTCCCAGGGGTACCATATGGCTGGGCGGTGTCCCCTGGGGTTGACGTTGATAGGATACAACTGAGGTTCCCCGAGCGGGTGTCTTCCCTCATTGTCATAACCGGGCAGTGCTGTCGCCCTCAGGAGGGAGCTTTGGTCATTTTCTGCCTCCTTTCTGATAGGGGGTTTAGAGGGCCAGGGGGCTGCCTCAAAGGGGTCTAGGGAGGGGTAGAGGTTCCCCCAAGAAGTCGGTGGGCTCTCCCTCCTCTGCATGGCCTTCAGTGGATCTTCCTCCTTCTGTATG
Organism: Nannospalax galili; assembly: GCF_000622305.1. NCBI lineage: Eukaryota > Metazoa > Chordata > Mammalia > Rodentia > Spalacidae > Nannospalax > Nannospalax galili. Next base: position 9,069,974 of record NW_008348089.1, on the reverse strand, counting down.
GTACACTTATCAGGACAGGGGGTAACTAACTTAGGAAGTTCAGAGCAGCCCCCTCTCTTATCGGGGAGCCGAGGGGGAAAACAGCCTTTAAGGGCTGAGATCGTGGGGAGACCCCCCAGGGGTGGGATCTTGCCCTTTTCTATCTGGGACCTTTTGACGAGTCTCTCCACCCTGTCCCAGGTCTCTCAGTCAAAGAGAATACTAGCGGCAATCCAGGGTGCTATCTCATTAATACAATCCCAGGCCTGGATCGCTTGATAGTCTGAGAGATTGAGGCTGTGGCTCTTAAGTAGCTGTCTTAACGCCTCAAGAGAAGAATCTAACTTGGAATTGGCCTTCCCCATATCTTATGAGGGTCACTCACCCGAAGACTGATTGGCCAGTCAGCGGAGAATCAGCAGATCAGCAAAGAATCACGTCGGGGTCACCAGATGTCGGGCTCTGACACATGGAGGGCCCTTGGGACCAGCCGAGAGCCTGCTCCCCTCTGGGGCTGAGCGGGATGATGAGTGCTTGGCTCAAAAGGAAAAAGCAGAGCCGGGTGCCGAGTCAGAGCAGGAACACACTTTATTGTAGCAAGCGCAGATATTTAAAGGCAAATTCACAAGGCAAGAAGTCCCAACAATGACTGACAGGTACCTCTTGAGTTGTATTATTAGTTCTATTAGTTGAAAGGTCACTTCTACTGTGCGCCAAGAATGAGGAAGGACCAGGTAGAGTCAATCCTATACTGATGATAGGTCTCCTTGTCCCTCCCCTCCGACCTGTGCCGGGGGCCATCTTGGCGAGAATCGAAAGTGACCAGACAGGCCGGCCGACTCTAGGTCAGGCTGCTGAAGTGTCTAGGAACTCACAGGCCCAAAGTGCTGCTATACCAAGCAGCCCCGATAAGGAAGGAAGGAGGGAGGGAAGGAAGGAAGGAAGGAAGGAATGAGAAAGATAGTCATGTAGCACAAAAATGTCACTCAACACAGTAAGGAAGGCAAGAGACTATATATAATTCATACATCCATTCACAATGATAATCCCTCCAATTCAGAAGGAGTTATAAGAATGCCATAAGTTCTGTTTTATTACTTGAATATTTATTTATTTATTTTAAGGAAAGATATACTAAAATTTAAGTTGGATTAGTCAGGTCATGAGTATCGAGTTTCCATTATGTGCCCAGCTCTGGATTATGTACTCTCAGAGTTTATAGGAGATGGGATATCTCATCTGGAACATAAGGGAGAGAAAAAGGACTCATTAGAGTTTAGAACTCAATAGAATGTTACTGAAAAGTATAAGATATATTAAGAGAAAAGAGTGAGGAGGCAATAGGAATCAGTTAAAACAGGAAAAGAGAATGCCCTTGCAGAGACAACGGAATGTGGATATGTAGAGAGAAGAGGGAAGGCTCTAGAGAAACAAGTTCAAAAGCAAGTAGTGAAGTATGAACATGATTAATTTAGAAGACAGCCTGGAATGCTTTCTGGTTCTGTGCAGACTGTATTCAGGAGAGGAAAGGAAAACAGCTCTCAGGAGAAAGCATGGAGCCAACATACATAATCTTCAAAGTTTGCCCTTGCAGTGCTTCACTGAAAGACCTTGAACAACTTTGGAAGTGAGAAAACGGGACTTTTATTGAGTATATATTAATCATACAAAATGATGGGGCTCAATGTGACATGTCCATATTATATATTGAAAAAAAATAAAAGTCAGGCGCCATGAAGTCTCTCAGGCAGGTTGCGTACCGGTCAAGAATTCCAACTTGCCGATAAGTAAGTTTTATGGCCGAGACATCTGGCTTACTGATAAGTAAGTTTCATGGCCGAGACATCTCCAACTCACTGATAAATAAGTTTTATGGTTGAGACATCTGGCTTAGTGATAAGTAAGCTCCCCGCTCTCCCTGTAGCATTTTGTAATAGTTTAAACTAACCAATAACCGCGTTTCTGCTTCTGTATCCTGCTTCTGCCCTATAAAAGTGCCAAACCCCAGCCTGTAGGCGCGCAAGTCCCCCGAGGAGACTTTGTGCCCACAGGTACCTGTGTACTAAATAAACCTCTTGCTGTTGCAACCCGAAGGCTGACTTGTCCTCTGTGGTTTCACTCTTACAATATATAAAGTGCCTTGGTCACATTTACTCCCCATTACTTTCTCCTGTCACCTCTTCTCCCTCCCCTTGATTCTCTTCCTCATCTTTAATAATCCCTCTTCTACTTACGTGATTTAAAAAAAAAAAAAAAAAACTATGTTGTATAGTTTTGTATAGGTCTGTAACCTATTGCTCTAGTTTTTCTATATTCCAATAGAAATTATGAAACAATAATAAAGGACAATGAATTAATTTATAGCATGGCTAAACTGGATGGAAAATGAACCCTAATTTTTTTGTCACCAGGCCTAGGCCAGTCTTCCAACATGGAGAAAACCATGAGACAAAAGAGGAAAGCTATGTTGAATCAGTTGTTCGAGAGTTGAATCTTCCCTCCCTAAGGGAAAAATGACTCAGTCCCAGGTTAGGTAGCTTAGCAAGTTGCCTGTTGCCTCTGTTCTCAGCATAGAGGGGTTGCTATGTTTTTACAAATTAATACTGTTATAATTCCACATGTGATGGAAAGCACATGTTATTGTGTAGATACAAAAAATTCAAGGCAGATGAGATAGTTCAGCTGGTAAGTCACCACAATTAACCACATCAAGACAATGCCCCATAGGTATACCTAGATGTCCATCTCCTTGGTGGTCTAGATCTCATTAAATTGACAACTGAGATTAACCATCACAACTCCACCCCTGTCAACTTAATCCTCAAATACATCACTTTAAATCATGATCTTCTGGGGCTGGAGAGATGGCCCCAGTGGTTTAAGAACACTGACTGCTCTTTCAGAGGACTGGGGTTCAATTCCCAGCACCCATATGGAGGTTGACAACTGTTCATAACTCCAGTTCCAGGAGATCCAATACTCACTTCTGACCTCTGTGGGCATTGCACAACATGGGTGCACCTACCTACATGCAGGCAACACATTCATATACATAAAATAAAAATAATAAGTAAAAAATATTTTTTTAAGTTATGATCTTCCACTTTGTCCCTGTAATTTCACGACTATCTTTTTTTCTTTCTTTTTCTTTGGAGGGGGGGCTGTTTTTGAGACAGGGTCTTCCTGTAGCCCCAGCTGGCCTGGAACTCACTATGTAGACTAGGTTAGCCTTGAACTCACAGAGATCCACCTGCCTCTGCCTCCCAAGTGCTGAGATCAAAGGTGTGTGCCACCATGAAATGCATCCTGTCCAACTTCAAAAGTTCCTGTATCCTTTAACAATTCCAACACTATTTCAAAGTCTAAAATCCAAGTCTCATTCGAGACTCAAAGCAGTCTCTTAACTATGAGCTATTTAACTATGAGCTATAAAAAAAAAAAAAAAAAAAAGTTACCTACTTCTAACATACAATGGTACAAAACAAAAGTTCCCATTGGAAGTTCCAAAATGGAATAATTGAGACATAGCAAGGAATTATTGGACCAAAGCAAGACCAAAATCCAGCCAGAAAACATCAAATCATGCTACCCCATGTCTGGCAATTTGGGCTGGTATTGAAGTCAGCTGGACTCTATAGGTCTTAGGTAGCCCCACTCCTCCAGCTCTGCTGCTTGCAATACACAATGCCTCTGCCTCAAGCTGGTTCCCTGTAGCTTTGTTTGGCAGATATCACATGATCCTGACATCGCCAGTATCCTGGAGTCTCCATTGCAACTTAGGTTTTACCTTCACAGCTTCACGAGGTGCCTCTCAAGGTCTTCCTACAGGAGCTACAGCCCTGCTACCTATTGCCTGGCCTCAGATGGTCTCTGAAACTACAGAGCAAGGCTTCATGACCCCCTCAATCTTCCATCTTTCAAGCCTCTAAAATCAGTACCATGTGGGTTACACTGCCAAGCTCTGCTGTCAGCTTGGGATGGAGCCTCACCCCTTTGGACTACAGTTGTGTTAGTCGCTGTATGTCAACATTTCTCTAGGAAGCTGCTTTAGAGAACTGGGAACCCCTTCAACGGTTGTCTCTGCTTCAGTTTAGGTTCTCTTTCTTCAAGGAGCTTGGATCTTCTCAAGGTGGAGCTTCTGAAAGGTGGGGTCTTACCCTTAGGAGACCCTTCCTATTGTCCCTAGTGCAGTGCAGAAAGTTTCCTTTTAGTAATACTGATCTATTTAACAACTACAGCACTAGCCTGAATGCTCTCTTGTCTGGAAATTTCCTCTGCCCAACAAATTTCAACTTCTGCCCAACTTCACACAGTCTAGGTGGACTGTTTGCCTCAGGGCTTCACCTACTCACCTAACCTTTTTGGCCAGGCTCTTGAGCAAATTTTAGAGAAATTCAGTCTCCCCATCCATATGTATCCACTTCAGTAGGTAGATGGTTGACTTCTATCAGGGGATCACCAAAGTGATTGGTACAACCTTTAGTTTTATCAATTTCCTTGGCACTCAAGGACTGAGAAACTGACAACCTCCAAAGGAAAATGACAGTTTATAGAAAAGGTTAAATACTTGGGACTTCTAATTAGTCAAGGCCAAAAGAGACTAAGGCCAAAAGGAATAGATGTCATTGGCTTGCCCCTACCCCAGACCAGAAAGAGCCTAAAGAATTTCTGGGACTGACAGGATGCTGTCGACTGTGGATGAATTCCCATGCCCTAAAAACTAAAGACGTTTCTCAACTACTGGAAAAAGAACCAGATCCCTTCTTATGGAAACCAGAAGAAACCAAACTAATAGATGACTTTAAGTCCTAATTACTGCCTCAGTACTGAGCTTACATTCATTAGAAAAACCGTTTCATGTACTTGTCAATGTTAATAAAGGGACAGCACTCAGGGTCCTAACCCAAGAACAGGCAGAACATCAACGGCCTGTGGCATATCTATCCAAACTAGTTGACCCAGCTACCTGGGGCTGGCCAGAATGTATACAATCAGTGGCAGCCTCTGCTCTTTTAACAGAAGAAAGTATACAACTAACCTTTGAGGGAAAATTGATAGCACTCCATATCAAGTATGAGACAGCTTACACTGAAGGATGGGGAGATAGCTCATGGATTTTTCAGATCCTGAAGTATGAGGCCATGTTATTAGAGAGATATGACTTGACTCTGACCACTGATGCATCCCTGAATACAGTTGAATTTTTCATTGGAAGGCATAAGACTATAAAAGAGATTGAACACCACTGTTTGGGCATCATGGGCTATCAAACAAGGTCCAATTTGACCTAAGAGAAACTCCCGTTAGAACCGGATCAAGCTCTTTGTATATAGATATTTGTCACCAGAGTTCTCTCAGGGTCTCTTGTGCGATCAAACAAACCATATAACATATTTTTACATGAATTTATTATGGTTTATGCCCTTGGGTAGGGAGGGAGTAAATGGAGAGACTTACAAAGAAACACACACCAGCACCCAGCTCTGCAAGGCTCAGCTTGCCGTTCCAGATCACTTCCGCGCCTGCCCACAGTCTCTGTTAACTTTTGCCCACATACCTTGGGCCCACAGTCTCACCCCAGGTTGGTAAATGCCCCTACTCACGTCCACGTGGGTGAAACGCAGGGGCCATCTTTTTCTCCATGTCTGCTGCCGCTCGTTCCTGGCAGCTCACAGCTTCTGTCCCAAGATGGTGTAGAAAACCCATCCCCAGTCAGTTCTCTGCAGCAGGCCCTGCCCCTTGGAGGAAACAGGCAGTTTGGGAGACACTCCACCGCTTTCCTCCGCTCTTACAATCTTCTGCTAAGGTCCCTGAGCCTTGGAGGGTGTGACAGAAGTAGGGCGATCTCTCTTGTATCATGGTGAGATAGTGACTTCTTGGGCCTCTCCATTATTTGTCTTTAAGACATGGCCATTGATCTGAGTGGTGTTTCTTCTACTATAAAGACAAATGGAAGGAAGTAGACACATTTAAACAAATATGAATGTAAAAACAAATGTCTAGAAGATAACTGAGTAGGTGTACTATATTCATTAAACAGTATACTTGTGGTGGCTTCCCCATTAGGGCCTGTAGCCTTTCTCGACACAAGGTGTTGGCCTGGTCTACAGCACCAGATGTGTGTTCCACCCCTAGGAGCGAGCCTTATCCAATTAGAAATTTTTCAGTTGTACGTTATGTTGGTTGAGCCATTATTGCACTTGCAGGCATTACTTGGCATGTCCATAGTGTGCAGCATGCAGGGTCCATTGTTGAGTAGACTCATAGGGGATCCTTTCTTCCCCAACCATCTTCATAGCGCCTTCTGGCAATATGAACGTCATCCATCCAGTGGCACTGAGTTTTTTTTTTCTCTTAGTCTCAGCTCCATCTCCTCTTTTTCTCCCATGCTCACAACATGCAGTGTCTTCAGTAACATGGCCTTACTGACCTTTCTAGTGTACAACTGACATTAGTGGCAATAGCCTTGATAAATTTGAGGACATGGACATATCCTCACTTGAAGCTGTGAACCTATCAGTCCCTTCTTTAAGTAGACCAACCTAAATTAAGGGCCGGGGGGGGGGGGGGCTTCCCTAACCACCAAGAACACTTAAGAGACTCAGATTTTCCTAGGGGGCTTTGGATTTCAGTTTCCAAATCCCCTTTCCACAAGTGGAGTCTCTCTCTTTGTATAAGTGTGTGTATGTGTATGTTTCTTTACTTTTAATAAAGTTTGTCATTTGTTGGTTGCCTGCTGTGTCTGAGATTTCTTCTGGCCTTTAATTCTTTAACTGGCAGAGAAAACGAACCCCATCAAGACCCTGAGATGGTAACAAAACTCTCTTCCCCGTGTCATTCTCAACCTGCCACAATACACTTTGGTATTATATTTGCCATTGCATTTGTAATTTTTGTGTCATCGCTTCTCTCTTGCTGTTTCAAGTTAACCCTTTGGTGTTCATTTTAACCCGAGATATTTCAAACTGTAAAAATTCTATTAACTAACTTGTCATGGGCTCACTTTAAAAAGACTGTAATGGGATTCTTGTTTCTAAACCAGGCAACTGATATTTCTACTATTAATGTAACCACAACCAACTTACTCTGTCTATAGAATTTAATGCATACTTTTTTATACATAACCATACTTTACATAGCCAAAGAGAGCTCTTTGGGACTTTCTTAGCATGTGGGAGCCTAGGGTTTAATCCCTAGTACTGTAAAAACAACAGAAAGAAATAAAGAAAAAAAAGAAAGAACAGTAAAGTTTTCCCCCAAAAGACAATTTTGTGTTCAGAATAGAGAAGGAAGTTTCTCTCAATATCATCCTGCTACATTCTAGAGGCATGGCCTTTAAACAGAGTTTATGACTTAGTACTTGGAGTACTAATCTACTTTCTCTCTCTCTCTATCCATCTATCTATCATCTATCTATTAATCATCTATATATCTATCATCTATAGCTACATCTATCTCTCTATGCATATGTGTGTGGGGGAGTTCTGATAGGAAAATTTATTTTTATAACCCCTAAAGGGTAGCATATTGCATTAGTTCTTTTAAAATATTTGTACTGATTCTTTGAGAATTTCTCACATAATGTATTTTGATTATATTCAGATTTCCTTCCAAGTTTTATGTCCTCTATTATTTTTTTCAAGGTCTATCAAGTCTAATTTATGTTCCCAAAATGAACTTGGCCATGGATTCATCTTCTGGAGCCTGATCACCCCTGCCCTGTGGGGTCCAGATAACACAATTTTCTTGTATTCATCTACCACCTCTGTCTCTTACAGTCTTTCTACCCCTCTTCTGCAATGATCCCTGAGCCATGAGACATGGGGGGAGAGGGTGTGATTTAAGTGTCCACTTTAGGGCTGAGCACTCTACAGTCTCTTATTCTATTCGTATGCATCAGTTGTGGGTCTTTGCGCTAATTGCCATCTACTGAAAACAACAACAACAACACCCCCCCTCTTGAAAAAAAAAAAACCCCTTTTCTAGTGAGAGTTGAGAAAGGCACTTATCTATGGGTATAACAATAAGTCATTAGGAGTCAGTTTAATACTATGTCTGTTTAGCAGAAAAATACCAATAGGTTCTTCCCTAGGACCTATAACTTGTCTAGCTACAGGTTCATGGTCATGGTATGGGCCCCATCTCATGAAGTGGGCCTTAAGTCCAAGCAGAAAGTGATTGGTTACTCCCATAACATTCATGCCAATATTGCACCAATGGGCATAGTCTGCCAGGTCAGTCATTATTATAGCTCTCAGTGTTCACAGTTTGGTAATGTTGATGGATACTTGATTTTTTTTTTCTCCTCAGTAGCATGCAAGCACCTTCCAGCACTATGAAAGCCAGCCAGTAGAGATGAAACTCTGAGGTCAGTGCCAGCATGATTTCTCCACATTCGTTCTACAACTCATCAGAAGACTCCTGGACCCAGTCCAGAATCATATGCAAGAAATCTAAGTGGGGTTTAGGAATATGCATTGTTAAAATATTCCAAAAGATCCCAAATTCAGGGGGTGCTTAGACAACCCTCTTCTAAACACAATCTTTGGTTCTCATATAAAGAGTCTGAATCATTAATTATTCAGCCATTGCACACAAAAAACCAAGCAAAGTGGGGAGTGGTGGTGTTGGCCCATAGTTTTCACTACTAGGAAAGATGAGGCAGGAGGATCACAAATTCAAAGCCTGTCTAGAATATGGAGTAAGTTTAAGGTCAGCCTCAGTAACTTAGACTCTGTCTCAGATTTAAAAACAAAACAAAACAAAAATAATGATGAGCAAGGCTAGGGCTGTAGCTCAGTGGTAGAGTTGTTTGCCTAGCATGCAGGAGATCATGGGTTTTATCTCTAGCACTGGAAACAAACAAAAGATAACACAAGCAAAATCATATAACCACATACACCGCCACAAATGTACACATACCTGAACAAAAGTAGCACTGATACATCCCTGAGGTTGAATTTGAGCAGAATGTAGGGCATATATTGGATAATCTCATATTTCCAAGCTCTTTTTTAATCAAAAGTAGAGCCACATCTTCGGAATACATGATGACTATGTCCATCAGCACAGCCTGGGAGCAAGATGTGGTAGAGTTCATCATTTGCCTTCATTAACAAGGAATTGAGGTTCAGTGAAACATTTCAAAATTCTTTTTTAAATTACATGGTTTTTAGAATCCTTTAAGATTTTCAAAACTTGTTGGATATGGTGGACTATACCAATAATCTCAGCACTCATGAGGCAAGGTAGGGGGAACATTCATGAAGTTGAGGCTTGCCTGGTCTTCATATCAAGTTCCAGGATAACCAGGATTACACAGGGAGGCCATGGCCCAAAACAGATAAGCAAACACATATACAAACAATTTTAAAAACTTAATGGTCTAAGTTTCCAGAAGACCTTTGCAAAGACTGGATTTTCTTGGTCTTTTTGAGACAAGGTCTCCCTATATCTCCAGCTGGCCTTGAACTCACAAGAGATCTGTCTGCCTCCCAAGTGTTGGAATTAAAGGCATATTCACTAAGGCTGAATATTTGAATCATTAACCTCAGCATCTAATGTGGGAATCTATTCTGTAATGGGGTTCTGCCACTGTGGGGGTGAGGAGTCTAGGAATAGTTAGCTCAGCAAACAGAGATTGCTTGTTTTTCTTGGTGGAGTTCTCTACTACCAAGAGAACATCAGTCTAAATTTTCTGGCATGATTTTTGCACTAGCTTCTCTCTAATACAAATATTTGAAGAAAGTAGTGTTTTCTATTCTAAATCTTCTTTTCCCAAGTTAAAGCTTCTGTTTTGAAGAATTCTCCACTTAACCAAGTTTTCAACATTTCACAGCTGGTTATCAGTTCTTGAATACTTTATTACTGTATCTCTCTATAAGTGTGGCACACGGAATAGACAAGGCCTCCAGGCCAGGTAGTGAAATACATAAATGTCATTAGTAATTTTCTGCAGTCTTCTTAGAGAAGGTGGCAAAAAAAGAGAATAGTTTTCCGTAACTGATTTCATCGCCATCACTGCTTATTATAAATCCATTCACTGAATAACTGTATGCCAAATATAAATCACTAAGCTTGGTAATGGAGATTAGGGGAGAAAGACAAAGGAGAGTCCATTTGGGACAAGGTAAGGAATAATGATGCAGTGTGAAGAAGGCTAGAATGAGCATCCGCTTAGGAAGCTGTAAGACTTCTACCTGCACTACAAGAGCCATCAGGGAAGACTGTCAGGAAATGTAACATTTAGAGTATCCTTATCTGGATTAGTTGAACCCTCATTTTATGCACAGAACTGTATGAATGGTGACCTGGGGGAGGGAGTTTATGCATTTATCTATTTATGTACAGATGGGGGCGGGTCTCATTTATTGCCCAGGCTGGTCTTGGAGCTCATGAGCTCAAGTGACCATCCCAAGTAGCTGAGATTGCAGTATGTACCACCTGACAGAGGACTTTAAATCACATCCTTTCACAAGTGCCCAGAACTAGAGAAGTCTGGACAGACCTGAAGTTGAATTGTGAGGCCACATTTAACATTGGCATAGAGATCTAGGGAAAGCCAGACACTCAAAGTTGTGTTTAATCACAGTTTCAAGTAGTAAAGGGCAACATAAAAGAGATATATCCCGGGACTCCTGTTGTAGTGAAATAAAATCAGCTTGAATCAGTTTTAAACTGAAAAGAGATTTGACTTGAACTTCAAGCAAGGCTTATTCAGGCACCCAAGTAATGTCATCAGAACATTGTGTTTTCTCACGGGTCTCTAGGCTCTATGTTCTCTGCAGTTGTTGCATATGTCTGTGTGATGGCTATAAGCCACATGACTCCAATACAGCAACTCCTGAAGAAAGAACTTACCCCAAGGCCAAGACAGAGACTTGCCTCTAAGCCTGTCACTGTCAGATCCAGGCAACCCCAGACCCAGAAACCATAAGGCCCCTAAAGGAACTGAGTCAGCCAACTCACAGCCACCTGCAAACTGACAAAATCTGCTCAGGGAATTGGTGACCCAATGTATTGTGATCACCAAAGCATGCTCCACAGGCTGACAAACAGGTTTCCCAAGCCCTTAGCTGGAGCAGGTTCCTGGAACCCTGCAATTGTAGAAAACGTGTTTTACAGTAGATGTTTTCCTTGATAAGTTTCACCGGGTACAGACCCACACCCTCCCTGAGCAGCCCCAAAACAGCCCCAAACAGCAGAAAAATTTTCTTTTTCTACATTCTTTTCCCTTTATAAGCCAACCCCCTGTAGCCATTAGGTTGCTGGTTCTTACTCCTGAGTTGAGACTCAGCCCTGCCAACCCATTAAATGCTGACTTTGCCAGTCCCTCTGTTTCTGTTCTGCGGTGATCCCAACCACTGCCACCTTTTTATCTAACAAATATCATATTCTGCTAGGGCTATCCTGGGCCACATTCCCACTTCTGGAGCCAGGGAGTAGATTTGACTTAGCATGAATTATGTAGTGGAATTCTAGAAGGAATATTTTCCCTAAGGAAATAAGAAAAACAAGTAAGAAAAATTGAAGTTTTTTTTTTTTGTTTTTGTTTTTTGTTTTGTTTTTTTTAAAGAGTAGGAATAAAAACTTAGCTCTGAAAAGACAATCTATTATGGAAATGGAAGAGCAGGTCTTTTGCAATGTGCCAGGCATGGTGGTGCACCCCTTTAATCCCAGCACTCTGGGGGCAGGCAGATCTCTGTGAGTTGGAGACCAGCCTGGTCTACATAGCGAGTTCCAGGCCAGCTGGGGCTACAGGGAGATTCTGTCTCAAAAACACCAAAAACAAACAAACAAAAAAAAACCTCTTTTGCAATGTGATGGTAATTAAGAACTTTGGAGCAGGAAAAACTCTGAGACAAGAGATAGGTATGGGGGAGGTGAGCAAGAGTGTTCCCCCTGCCCCGTGAGGCTGCCCTTTGTGGCCATGTTATGTACCTTTTGCTTACATTCCTCACATATGAATATAAAAACCCTCCAAAACTTGAACAAGGGGTCTAACTCCTTTTATCCGTGGCTTCTGATTTTTCTGTAACAAATCAAAGCAAAAGTTATCCAACACACAAGGATTAAGAGAAAATACATTCAGGGTTTTGTTACAGTAGCAAGAAAGCAAACCTCCCTCCCCCCTTTTTATGGGAGAAAGATGGTAAAGAGAGTGGGACTCTCTGACCTCTATGAAGACCCAACTTTCCAGTTCTGCTGGTCAATCACCTGGTCACAGGACCACCCCTAAGAAGGCAGGCTTACCTTAAGTCATGCTAAAGAGTTAGTGTGTTAATGAGATGGTGAACTTCCCAGCCTGGAAACCCTGCCCTTTGGTGCAGTTGCTTATCAGACCATAGACATGTCTTCCCACTTTTCTAAATTTACCAGAAAAGCATAACATCTCTTTTTTCTCTATCTCTTCTCTAACCATGCTTTCCCTAACACTTTGGGCTGCCCCAACATTTTGAGTTTCTTGACTCTTTCTCTAAAGCTCCCCTCTCCCCCCATGAAGTTGCTAGTTTGCCACCTGTCTGACCTCTAAGCCAGCTCTAAACGGGCCTGGCTTTTATGGCTTTTTTCCCTTCTTAAGTGGTGAGGGTCCCTAACTAAACCAAAGGAATGCCGTTTTAAAGTGACCTCCCATTTCTGAATAAGTTAATAGTTAAACGTAAGGTGAATTTTGTACTTGTTATTTCCTTGCAACCTTTGAAGCCCAAAACAATGCACAATATCAGGGAGCCAAATAACTGCAAATACCGTAGAATGTCTTGAACAAGAACAAACGCAACTGCTAAATTGCATACACCTGCTTCTGTAAACATGTTTGCTTCAGTTCAGATAGGGGATCATGACTGAGTGTTTTTGGAAATTAAACTCTGACCACTGCACTTGTGTATAAAAACTAACTGTAGCTGTGAGTTGACACTGTTCTCTGAGCACTCATCCAGAGTCCAGGGACTGCCCAGCGGTAAATAAAGCATCCTTCCTTGCTTTTCACCCACGAGTGGTGACTGCTGATTTGTAACCTACTACACCTTCTCCCCATCCATTCTCCTCTTCAAGGCAGCTGCTGAGATTTGTAGCTTGCCTGCCCTGAGACTTTTTCTTTAAACTATAATAAAATTGAACTAAAGCTTATATTTGAATATGTGAAAGAAAGTTTCCAGAAAGAACTGCATCTTGGACTGAATTTCCTGAAAGGCTGACCAACTGATTAGCACTCTGTAGATGGTGGAGAGCCATGAATGTTGCATATCTGGAGCCTATTCACAAACCATCTGGGGACATCTTTAATCCCATAAATAGCTACACCTTGCCTACCTTGGTTTCTGAATTAACATTCTTGTGACTAATAAAATGTATTACCTTAGCAGACCACCAGGTCTCACCAATCAAAAAGCTAAGAATGTCATCAGATAGCTTCTGAGACCTGTACTAGAAACACACACACCCTCCTTTGCTATGACTCACCTACTGAGTGTATCCACCAATGTATTTGAAAAGTGTCTTGATTTATGACTTTTCTTTGTTCTATTACTAAAAAATTGTAATGTAACTATTATCACTGTAGAACATAGAATTTAGGGTAACTGACGAATCTGTGTTCCGGGGCCATGGTTATTCATATTCAGCTCCAGAATAAACTATTCCACTGGACCCCAAAGAGACCACCAAGAACCCAACACACCAAAAGGCAAAAGCAAAGGTTTATGGTTTATTCGGGCTTAAGCTCGGGCTCTCAGACCTCACCAACTCAACGGATCCATGCTGAGAGCCCAGAGTAAGGGAGAGTGGAGTCTTTTATAGGTTTAGACAAAAGGGGGGGGAGATACCGAAGATACATTTTGGTTGGTTCAAGGAGCCTGCGCGCGCCAACATAATTTTAAACCGATTGGATATATAAGATGCAGCCCTGGAAGTTTCTTATTGGTAGGTGCTATTCTCAGGGCTGTGGAATGTGCTGTTACCTGTGGGGCAAGGAGTCTCCGTTTTCACCTTATAGGTTAGTTTTTATGCTCGGGCTTGGTTAATCTATAGTCTCCTGGAAAGGGGGGATAGCAGGTGGGAGTCAGGGCATGCCAGGGCGTGTTTAGGCATGTCTAAAGCAGCAGCCAAGCATTTTACAGAAGCTAAAAGAGCAATTAGTGGGGGTCTGGAAGGATTGGGGGGTAGCAGGTGAATGAAGAGGGTCTCACGGTTCTACACTATCTCTTATACCCTTTGAGGTGATAGTTATGCTTTTGCATCGACAAGTCCATTCTTAAAATTATTTTATGAATGAGACTAAGAACTCTAAAAGGGAACCTCATTTTCCCCTGTATCAGCTCTGGATATTTGATTCAAGATAATGGAGCACAGCCTGGGTATGGTGGTTCACACTTGTAATCCTAGCATTTGGGAGCCAAAGGTGGGAGGATCGCTGCAAGTTTGAGGCCAGCCTAGTCTACACAGCCAATTCCAGGCTTAAATGGTGAGGTCTATCTCCAAACAAACAATAATTACTGAGTACTGAGAACCAGCTGCTACAGGAAAGGCAAAATTGAACAGGACCCAGCCTCTACTCTGACTAGCAATTGTGTAGACTTTGGCTCTCAGGCTTCAGTATGCTTAACATCTTTTAGGGAACTAGCTTAAAATGCAGATTTCTGAGCTCTCTTCTAGACATAATGAATATATTCTTCTGTTCTTGGGCCTGAAGGTCTTCATTAATGTATTTATTTTGATTTTCTTCTTTTGATTGTTTCCTTTGATTTTTATTAATTGTTTTAAAGCAAGTGAATCCAATATATGTGATCCCTGAACAATCTGTTGAGACACATGTATCTAAAAGATAACACAAAGCATCTACATAAAAGTGATATGTGGGACCAGGAGGTAGATGGCCTGCTGCGCCAAGCATGATGACGGGAGTGCAATTCCTGAGACCCACAAGGTAGGAGAGACCCAATTCCTGCAAGGTGGCCTCTGGCCTCCATCTGTGCACTGTGGCATACATATGTGTCCTCTCCTCACACACATACCCATAAACAAATGTAAGTAAAGGATGTTTAAGTGATATGTGGCAGCAAGGTGGTTCAGCACATGATGTCTGCAAGCCTAATGACCGAGTTCAGTCCCTAAGAATTGTAGGACCCAGATATCCCCCTCATTCAACCCCTCCCAACACCCCACTGATTGCTCTTTTCAGCTTCTGTGTAATGCTTGAAATGCACACCTGCTGCTACTCCTCCTCTGCTGCTCCCTTTCCAGGAAACTATAGATTAGATAAGCCTGGGTATGAACACTGCTCTATACAGTAAAAATAAAGACTCCTGACCACACAGACGGCCAGCACATTCCACAACCCTGAGAACAACACCTGCCAATAAAAAATCTCCACAACTGCATCCTATACAACCGATCAGTTCAAAGGTGTGTTGGCGCAAGCAGGATTCTTGGACCAACCACAAAGTGACACTGTTATTCCCCTCCTCTCTTTGTTTCTAACCTATAAAGAGCCCCTTCTTCCCCGACCCGGGGCTCTCAGCATGTTTCCATTATATCGGTGCGGTCTGAGAGCCCAAGCTTAAGCCCGAATAAACTATAAACCTTGCTTTTGCATTTTAGGTGTGTTGGGTCCTCCGTGGTTTTCTTGGGGTCCTGTGATTGAGGTATAACAGAATCACACAGGAGAGAACTGACTCCCACAAGTCCTATGATCTACACATGCATGCTAGGGTATATGAGCACCTACACATGCATGCATGTATACACAACACACCCATATACATACAAATAAACATAATTTGTAAAAAGTGAATTCTGTGAGTTCAAGTCTGCCTGGGCTTCATAGTGAGATCCTGTCTCAAAACCTAAGAAAACAAGGGCTGAATGTGGGACATTACTAGCCAAATTACTGTTATATCTGATGAAATAATCAGCCTGACTCTTAGCATTTAGGGCCAAGAGTGGACCCGAAATCTGAGAACCATTCCTTCCTTCAGATCTCTCAGAAATGTGCTCCAGAGCCAGGTCTCACCTATGCTTTCATTCAAACCATCTCCGCAGCATCAACTGGGGAACAGATCCCTCTTTATCTTTTTGTTTTCGTTTATTTTGAGACAGGGTCTTCCTGTAGCCCCAGCTGTAGACCAGGCTGGCCTTGAACTCACAGAGATCCGTCTGCCTCCCCGCCCCCGCCTCCGCCTCCGCCTGCTAGGATTAAAGGTGTGCACCACCACGCTGGCCCAGCCGTGGTCTTTCTTTTTGGGACAGGTTCGCCTTATAGCCCCAGCTGGCTCTGAACTCACAGAGATCTGCCTGCCTCCGCCTCTTGTGTGCTGGGACTAACAGCTTGCTCCACCATCCTGGGCTCCATCTTTATCTTAACAGACCATCTTGTCCTTTGATCTCTAGGCCTAAAATATTTCATATGCACAGTGTCAATCAGACATCTCAATTCTTCTCAATGCTTCCAATGAGAATATAAATATAAATAAGTCAACTGCTTTTGGCGCTTTGATGTGCTAATCAAGCACTGTCACATTCATATTTTGGGCAGAGAACAAGGTGGGGCCATGAGGGATTAATGTCTGAAGACCAGGTTACTAAGGAGCTCAGGGCTCAGTGAGTTTATTTACATTATAAAGAGTAGCTTTCCCTGCAAGGCTAAGTAGAAGTCATAGTCCAGATTCTGTCCTTTTGTGAGTCATTCCACATTCCTGTATGTGGCTGGGAGTTCCTGCCTCAGTCTCTTGGGAGTGGTGACCTAGTGTGTATGAAGCCCTGAGTTCCAAACCTAGTACCACACAGAACAATACCAACAACAACCCTACCAATAAAAGGAGATGGTGCAAGGCAGAAATGGAAAGATCTGAGAATCTGATTTGCTCCAAGAATGCAGAGAAAGCAGATCTCAGCAGTGAAAGATTAAGGAAGAACTGACCTCTGTCAGGGAAGCGCTGAGCCCAAGCACAGATCTCAGAACCCAGGAATCTGGTTCATGAAATAGAATCTAGTTAATGAAATAAGAAGTGCTCTCTTGGAAACAAGATTATAAAGATAACTTCAATGCCACTGAACTGTACTCTTGAAAATGGTAAAAAAAAAAAAAAAAAAAAAAAAAATAGCAGGAGCTGGGGGAGAACAGGCTTACCACATGCATCCCCAGCTCTAAAACATATATTTTTGAGATTGGGTCTCAATATAGTCCAGGCTGACCTTCATCTTCTGCCTCAGTCTCCCTGGGTCCTGTGATTATAGCATGCTCCATTACTCCCAGCCATGATGCATATTTTCTCATGATTTTTA
The DNA here is from genome assembly GCF_000622305.1 of Nannospalax galili. Taxonomy (NCBI): domain Eukaryota; kingdom Metazoa; phylum Chordata; class Mammalia; order Rodentia; family Spalacidae; genus Nannospalax; species Nannospalax galili. The sequence goes on along the minus strand of NW_008348089.1, from coordinate 9,052,715 downwards.
TTTCAAGTCAGTTAAAACAGCTATGTGGAGGAATCCTACAGATACTGTAAAAGCCAGAATGTTCAGGGGGCAGGGCAGAGAAGACAGGGCAGCTGGGGAGGTGAAAAGGCACTCTGGGGCTCTGGCGGCTAATTTATCAATTGGGTAGAATTTAACTGATGTATTGATGTAAAGTTGCTGAATGCCAAAGAATATAAAAAGGAACATACTGCTTTATGTTCTTCCTGTAGGTAAATCTGTGTTGTGTGGCACATGTACAAAGCATCCATGACAGTCTGGGAATGGTTGTTCCTGGTTGATGGCACTGTTTGTAGATGTTTAAGAGGTGTGGCATGCTGGAGGAAGTGAGACACTGGGGGCAGTTTTTGAGAGTTTATAGCCTGCTGCCTTCCAGTCTGTCTCTCTCTGCTTCTGTGCCTGTTTGAAGGTGTTGACCTCTTAGCTTTCTGCTACCACCTGCCATGCCTCCTTCCCTACCTTGATGGGCTCTTAGCCCTTGGGAACTGTAAGCCAAATAAACTCTTCCTTCTATAAATTGCCTTGGTCATGTCATGATCTTTTATCACAGCAACAGGAAGTAACTAATACACTGGAGTAGAGCTCTGAGGGAGACCCCAGGTTCCATTGCAGCAAACACATCCAAACACTGAACTTCGCATAAGTGTGCATGAAATACACACAAAAGCCTGGCATGGTGGCACACGCTTTTAATCCCAGCACAGAGGAGGCAGAGGCTGGCAGATCTCTGTGAGGTCAGCTTGGTCTATAGAGTGTTCCAGGCCAGCTGAGCTACAGGGAAACCTTGTCTCAGAAAAGACCAAAACATTACAGAAAGGTATCTTCTCTCTAAAGTTTCTTTTGTTGTCCCTCTTAAACCTTCCTATCTGCCAAACACACACCTCTAGGCACATAGTTCCCAGAATACCAAAAGTACTTTAACATCACAATAATAATATATTCTAATTTCTTCGCTGTGTTCCCACCAGTCCATAAGAATCATTTACACTGATATCAGCTTATCCAATAACCCCTTGAAGAAGCTGATCTTATAAATTTAGATGCTGGTTTTTAGTTTTAGGGAAGACATTTTGGCATCATTTTATGTGGAAAGAAAGTAAACAAATCCTCCTTTTGCTGTAATTTCAAGGAAAGTGGTTTGATGATGAACAATTTTTGAAAATGGAGTTACATCTGACATCACTCATCTCTCAAGTCAGGCCATGAGAATTTCTACTCATATGGCATTTGGTGTGGCCACTACTCAAATACCTTTGCATAGAAAAGGTAAGATAACTAACTCAAATAATAATGACCAAGAATCTTAGAAGTCCAGGTACTGCAACCTTCTCACAAATCAACCATCACGTTCTCTCTCAAACACCCCCTTCTTCCCATAGTTTTTCAGAGAGGCAGCAAAATAATGGTGCTCATTTATTTGTTGGTTTTATTTGTTATTTGGAGGGTAGAGTCTTGCTGTGTAGCTCAGCCTAGCCTGGAACTCTCTGTGTAGCCTAGGCTCACCTAAACTTCTCAATTCCTGCCTTAGCTTCTCAAGTGCTGGGCTTATAGGTATAATACCACTGTAACCTTCCAGTAAGTTTTCTTTTTTTGAGAATGGTGAAAACAGAAGAGAATCTAGCCCTTAATTAGTCTATTGAAGTAATATCTATATTCCAAAGACATCAGGATGTGAAGTTTTCTTCCAGCTCCATCCCAGACAGACAGGCCACATTACCAGTGTTTTAGCCATTATAATTATTAAGACTATTTCATAAGAAAGTATTCTGAAATACAATACTTAAAGCAAAATATGTTGCTAGTGATGTAGATTGCAGTTTTGAGGCAAAATATATCCTAATGTTATAGGCATGAATCTGAGCCTGGAGGACACCCAGTGAAGGATCCAGGTTCCAGTGCCCCAGGACAAAGGGTTCTACAGGAACGCAAGGTCATTAATGGAGATAGTTTATTAAGGAGAAAGATGTTCCCAATAATGGGAGTGGGCTAGTGAGCTGAGGAAAGACTACCATCAAAAGCACCTGACCATAAGGCTCAGGACCCTTCTTAGGCTGTTTGCACAGCACTCGCCTCCCCTGGTGTTTGCATAGCGCTGGTTTTTCTCCATCTGGCTATTTACTGTAGTCCACGTGGACAGGGGTTCCAGTCTTCAGCTGCCAACTGGCTTCTTTTCATAAGTTAATCTTGATGCTGCTCCCCCGCCATTTCCCACTCCAGCTACAGAAAGAATCGCTTTGCTTCCACAAAATGTTTAGATTTACTCAATCTGTTAGTTGACATTATTTTGTGAAATGGGACCTGGGGAAGGTATGCTTTTTTTTTTTTGGTCTTTATAAGACAGGGTTTCCCTGTAGCCCAAGCTGGACTGGAACTCATAGACCAGGCTGGCCTTGAACTCACAGAGATCCTCCTGCCTTTGCCTCCTGAGTGTTGGGACTAAAGGTGTGCACCACCATGTCCGGTGGAAGGTATGGCTTTTTTTTATTTTTAATTTTATTTTTATTTATTTTATTTTATGTGTATGAGTGTATTGCCTGCATGTCTGTGAGTGCACCGGTGTTGTGCAATGCCACGGAGGTCAGATGAGGGCTTCGGATTCCCCTGGAACTGGAATTAAGAAGTTAAGTTTGTAGCTGCCATGTGGGTGCTGGGAATTGAACCCGGGTCTTCTGCAAGAGCAGTCAGTGCTCTTAACCACTAAGCCATCTCTCCAAGCCCCCGGAAGGTATGGTTTTTAAAAAAATAAAATAAATTTATTGCTAGGCATGGTGGTACAAATCTATAATCTAGCACTTGGGAGGCAGAAACAGGAGGATCATTTCAGCCTGGCCTGAGTTTCAGGAAACCATGACTAACTACTGACACTGTATCAAAACATAGATTGGAGATGGAGCAATAGCCCAGAGATTAAGAGTCCTTCCTGCTTTTAACAGAGAACCTGAGTTTGATTCCCAACACCCATATTGGATGGGTCACAATCACTTGTACCTCCAGTTCCAGGGGAATACAACTGCCTCTGGCCTCTGTGGGCATCCACACACACATACACACAATTAAAACTAGCCAGGCATGGTGGTGCATGCCTTTAATTCCAGCAATCAGAAGACAGAGGCAGTCAGATCTGTGAGTTCAAGGCCACCCTGATCTACAAAGCAAGTTCCAGGTCAGATGGGGCTATAGGGAGACCTGTCTCAAAAAGACCCCGCCCCCCCCCCAAAAAAAAACTACTAAAACTAATTCTTTTTTTAAAAAGTGTTTATTGGTGGCTTTAAAAATATATCGTTGGGCTGGGTGTGGTAGCACAAGCCTTTATTTAATCCCAGCACTTGGGAGGCAGAGTTTGAGGCCAGCCTTGTTTACATAGGCCAGCTGGGGTTAGCTGGAGATACAGGGAGACCCTGTCTCAAGAAGACCAAATAAACAAATAAATAAAAATAAAACTTTTTTTTTTCTAAAGATAGGCTATTTGAAACTACACAGTTGGAGGAGAAAAAAGAA
>NW_008348089.1:9047277-9048169 GCF_000622305.1 Nannospalax galili | reverse complement strand
CCTTTTTATAGACTGGACACTGGTTCAAGTCCATCTGGTGGGGTCTCCTTGGCCTCCTTGATCAAGAGTTCAGATGACCCACCACCATTACAGGACATTTTGCGAGATGCTCATGGTCCCTGGGAACTAGTCGACCTAGGAGGGCAAGGAGCAAAAATTGTCCTTTGTATCCCTCTGACCCAATTTGTATAGATCTCAAGGTATGTCTGTTAAATATCCAAGAAAGTTAGTTTCACCATCCTGGCATTTTTTTTTTCCAGTTTCAAACCCCCCTTTCTTCCTTACTAATATCCTTGCTCCTATGATCCTACCTCTGTTTCTTAATCCATTCATATAGTCTATGTCTTTTGACTGGGGAGTTCAGTCCATTAAGTTTAAAGTTATTAATGAAAGCTGTTTTTCTTTTATACTCCCTAAGAATTATTTGTCTCTCTTCTACCTCCCCTGTGTAGCCCTCCCTCCTCCCTCCCCATTAAAGTGCTATTTTTCCCACTGATAACACACATCCCCTACTCCCTTTTTCCAGCATCTCTTCACTTTTCCATGATTTCTCTCTGTTTTTTCTGGCTCTTGAGGTTAAATTAGGATATATACTCTCATCTAAGGATTTGGAACTAAGATCAGAAATAAGCAAGAACATGCATCCTTTGTTTTCTGAGTTTGTGTTACTTCACTGAATATAAAACTTCTAGTTCCACTCATTTACCTACAAATTTCATGATTTCATTTTTCTTTACTGCTGAGTAAAACTCCATTGTATATATGAACCACATTTTCATTATCCACTCATCGATTGAGGGACAACTAGGTTGTTTCCATCTCTTAAATATTGTGAAAAGAGCAGCAACAAACATGGATGTACAAGTGTCTCTGCAATAGGACGAGTTCTTTG
>NW_008348089.1:9034874-9044115 GCF_000622305.1 Nannospalax galili | reverse complement strand
CTTCTTTTTTTTGAGCTTTATGTGTCTTTGTGGTTTACTTTTTGGGTATGAAGAGCTGGTTCGTCTAAGCTTCTGGTTCTCTCTTTTGATTTTATATTGTCGTGGCCGGATTGGTTTTGTCTTCAGGAGTTCCACGGTGGCCCAGTTCCACTGTGGATCAGAAATTTTCAGACTTTCTCCTTAGGTCTGGAATCTTCTAAGAATGCTTTTGGCCTCAGGAACTTGGGTGTTGGACTGACCTGATACCCTGGCCATGGCCGCGCCATGCAGGGATGCAAAGGCAGATGGGGCGGGAAGAAGCCCCAAGATTTCCCAGGGAGTGGATTGAGTAGCTGGGTTGTACTGGATGCAAAGGATCAGGGAGAGTAAAGGTAGGCCTTGGAGCCCCAGGAAGAGGCTGTCATCCCCAGAAAGAGGCTGGCGGGTGTTGCAGGACCAGGGAAGTAGAGGGAGGTGATGGCAGGGCCAGGACCATAAGCGGTGCTCCTGGGGCCCAAGAAAGGTACTGAGTTGGTCTGGGTGAGAAAGGACAGGAAGCAGTATTGGTTCCCCAGGTGTCTGGGGCCCCAAGACTAGGAATGGCGCAGGGACTAAACTAGGAGTATAGAACGGTGGGGGGGGGATGGAAGGGTGAATGTGGCTTAGGGGGTCCCGGTGCAGAGGGCTGCGCTATAGACTTACCCCAAGAGGTCTGAGGATAGTAGTGCAGGCTAGGAGCGTTGGCCAGTGGTGCAGGCCCAGGGAAGCAGAGAGAGGTGAGGGCGGGGCCAGGACCAGAAGCGGTGCTCCTGGGGCACAAGAAAGGGACTGAGTTGGTCTGGGTGAGAAGGATCAGGAAGCAGTATTGGTTCCCCAGGTGTCTGGAGCCCCAAGATTAGGAATGGCGCAGGTCCCAAAGTAGGAGTTTAGAATGGTGGGAGGGATGGAAGGGTGAATGTGGCTTAGGGAGTCCCTAGTCCTTTGAGTTTTAAGCTGTGGCTAGTAGTTCTCTGGCATCTCAAAAAGACCAAAAAAAAAAAAGAAATGAAAAAAAATATATTGCTGTGGTGGTGTACGCCTTTAATATCAGTGCTCAGGAGGCAGAAACAGGTGAATCTCTGTGAGTTCAAGGCCAGCCTGGGTCTATATAGTGAGACTATGTCTCAATAAATAATTAATTAATTAAATAAATAAATAAATAAATAAGATGGATGGATGATAGAATGAATGGATGAATAGATGGATGAATGAAATAAAATAAATGTGCTTGTCTAGGGTTTGTTGGTGGTGGAACATTTGCTTAGCATGTACAAGACTTTGAGTTCGATCCTCACACCACACACAAACACACAAAACTTCATGATTCATGAAAACACCAAATTCTGGGATCGACAGTTTAGTTTAGAGGTCGTAGCCTGAGGTCGTAGATTTCATCTCCAGCACCACCACAATAATTGTATCACAGAAATTGTATCTACGAATGAGGTCCCATGTGATATTTCACATGTTGATAAAACAAACAGCTCTAACCTCAAAGGAATAGCAGGATGGTTTATTCTGGAACTAAATATGAGTGATCATGGCTGAGGAACACAGACAGGTTTCCCCAAATACCATGTTACAACAAGGTACCAGTTTCATGAGGTTTTAATAGTGACAGAATAAGGGAAGTGATAAAATGACACACTTTATTGGTGAATGTATCTGGGAGGCGGTTTACAGCAAAGCAGGGTGATTTCTGCTATAGGCTTTAGATGCATCTGACAGCTTTCTTATCCTTTTGGTAGAAACTAGGGATCTGTTCATATATTCCAAAATGTGACCTAATGGTCACAAAAAATTTAGATTATATACAGAGGAGGGGAATTAATGGCTATTAAGGGGGCTAAAGATACCCCCAGATAATTTGGTTTTGGACTTGCAACGTTCCAACCTCTTTACATCACTGAGGCTTCAATAGCTTCTTTCAGGAATTCTTGTTCACATGTTATGTGTCATCAGGTTAAGCATATCTATCTTCTCAAACACTTACTACTTCTTAGAGTGAAAACTACCAAAATCTTTTTTTCTGGCTTCTTGAGATACAATGATAGATTGTGATCTATTAATACTCTACTGTACAGTAGCGAATGAAAGCCAAGCACAGTGTAATCCGAGTACTTAGGTGGCTGAGGTAGGAGGACTGCAAGTTTGAGGCTAACCTAGACTATGCTCTTTCTCAAAATACAAATAGACAAAAAGCAAACCAGCTCTTCTTACTCCCATCGAACTCTGCCTAACCTTAGTACCTGCTGATCAGGTTCCTGTACCTCCTCAGACCCTATTCTCTCTAGCTTCTGCAAACCTCCAGTCAATCTCAATTTCTACTTTGAGATTTTTTTTACTCCACAGATTTATAAAGTCTTCTGGAGCTTATTTCTATGTCCAGCTTATTTAACCTAATAATCCACAGTTTGATCCATCTGTCAAAAATAATACAATTTTATTCTTTTTTTTTTTTTTCTTTTTGAGACAGGGTCTCCCTGTAGCCCCAGTTGTCCTGGAACTCACTATGTAGACCAGGCTGGCCTCGAACTCACAGAGATCCCCTGCCTCTGCCTCCAAAATGCTTGGATTAAAGGTGTGTGCCACCACGCCCGGCTACAATTTCATTCTTTTTATGGCTGAGTAGTATTTAATTGTACATAGTATCAAATTTTCTTCATCCATTCATTAGTTGATGGACACATGGGGTTTTGTTGCCCCCATTTCTTAGCTATTGTAAACTACTGCAACAAACACAGAATACGGACAACTTGACATATTCACTTTCTTATGATTTTTATTTTATTATTGAGATTGGATCCATGTTGCCAAAGGCCCATCTTGATCTCCTGGGCTCAAGTGATCCTCATGATTCAGTCTCCCAAGTAGCTGGAACTAAAGACATATGCGATCATCGTGCCTGATTTACTTTAATTTCTTATAAAACTCTATTCTATAGAAAACATATATTTTTACTCTATACATTTTAAGTATAATACTTTTAAAAACATGAGACTGTATGGCTTTTATAGTTCTATAATCAAAGATTTCATTGCATATATGGATTATATATGGTACCATGTTAAACAAGAACATTTTCATGGAAGTATATGTTGTGTGTTGACAATATTCCGCCATACTCCTCTCCCCTCTCTTTCCATGATGAACCATGATGAACTGTCGCGAGCCGGGACTCTGTCCAGCAGAGTCCAGGAAAGATGACACAGACACCAAGGTGAGGTTCAAGCTTCTGTTTCTCTTCCTTTCTTTATTCTCTCTTATTCTCTCTCATATTCTCTTCATTATTTCACCCACTATGATGCTGCTTCTGTTCTGTTCTGTTCTATTCTCTCTTATTACACACATCAGCTCTTTATATAGCGTTTCCAACAGCCCTTCCCCCATTCAGGACCAATCAGGGCTCACACACGTGCAGCAGCCAGGCAGAGTGCAGCTCGTTAGCCACGTAGCAAGATCATCAGGCTGGCAGCACCTGTTCGGGCTCACTATGCTTCAGAGAGTTGGAGTAAACAAGCGGGATTCATGAGCCTTGGCAATCAGCCAAGAGTTGAAGTAAACAGCACTAGGTTTGGCAGCCAGCCAGGGCGCCATCTTTGGCTGGCTCGGCTGTGCTCGCTTCCCACAATGAACAACCTTTGATAACAGTGTTACAAAGGAAGTTGTTTTTCTGACCCTACTGACTTAGAATAGCTCGCACAGTCACAGACAGATGTCATCAACCTATGCTCTGATGTTGCTTGCCACATCTGTGGGAGAGGCATTGTTTGCAATGTCTTTGCTGGTTTCAATATCATCACTGCCACGTCTCATCCACACATGCATTGTTCTGAGTTAGGGGCATAACTGGTGTAAGATTATAGCTATGTTTAGCTTAGTGTGTAAGAATTAATTATATAAGGATTCCATTATGTTGTTTTTCCTTTTTAAATATTTTATTTATCATTTTTATTTTATGTGTACAAGTGTATTGCCTGGGTGTACGTTAGTGCACCCGTGTTGTGCAATGCCTGCGGAGTTCAGAAGAAGGCGTCAGATTCCCTGGAACTGGAGTTATAGACAGTTGTTAGCTGCCATGTGGGTGCTGGGAATTGAATCCAGGTTCTCTGCAATAGCAGCCAGTGCTCTTAAGCACTGAGCCATCTCTCTAGCCCCCTACACTGTTTTTCTTAGAAGGATGTGTTGGATAGCTTCAGTTGTCAACTTGACACACCAGAGTAGAGGGAACCTCAACTGAGGAATTTCATCCACTGGATTCACCTATGGCTATGTCTATGGGGCATTTTCTTGATTGTTAGTGATGTGATGTAGGAGGGCTCAACCCACTGTGGGTGATGTCACCCCTGGACAGGTGAGCCTGTGTTGTATATGGAAGCAAGCTGAACATAGGCCAGAGAAACAAGTCAGTAAGAATCATCCTCCATGGTCTGTACTTCAGTTCCTGCCCTGAGCTCCTGCCTTGGCTTCCCCTAATCTAAAGGTAAAAAACACCATTTCCTCCTCAAGTTGATTTTAATGTTTTACCACAGCAATAGACAGCTAACTGATACAAAGGAGCACATAGTTCAAAATGTTCTCAAAACATATGATTAATTTGGTTTACAAGGTTATGTAAAATTTCAGTTTATAAAGGCTTGTTATCAAGAGTCCCATTAAAGTTATTCCTATACCAATATTTAATAGCACAGAGAAAATATTCATATTCTAAAAGGGAAGAATCGAGGTGTTGCAAGGAATAAATAGATAAAAACAAAACCAAAATCCAGCAGGCAAATAACAAATCCTATAGTTTGATGTCCTGCATCTGGGGCTGGTAATGTAATCTTGATTCCAAAGGACTTAAGCAGCCCCACCCCAATAGCTCTGTCACCTGCAGCACATACAACTTCTCTCTTGTTCTTAGGCCAGCTGACCTCTGTACCCCAAGGCTTTCCTTGGTGGATGCTCCATGGCCTTAGCATCTCCAATATCCTGGAATCTCCATTGCAACTGAGGCTTACACCTTCACAATTCCATGCAATGACCACTTAAGGCCTCTCCACAGGACTCTGACCCTGCCACATGATGCTAGGCCTCAGCTGCTCTCCATGAAGCCCTTGATCTTGCATTTTTTTCATGTTGTAAAAAACAGTGCCACATGGACAACACTTACAACACTTTCAGCTCAAAATGTAGCCCAGCTTCCTTGGGTCACAGCTGTATTGGCTTCTGTGTGCTGGTCCTGAGGATATAACTTCCTATTGTCCCAATGAAGCACTTCAGTGGTGCTGATCTCTTTAACAATCACAGTGGCTTCTTCAACCCAATCTGATAAGCACACATGGATTCTTAGTCAACATACCATGTGAATAGCCTTTCCTCCTCCTCCTGGTAGTCTCTGTTCCTCTCTAAAACTCCAAGAGCCAGGTTGCAGCCGTCCATGTTTCTCTCAGCATTCTTGCCTTCCACACTGCCACTGAAACAACCGACTAATCTCTGCTTCCAGATTCAATGGCCTTTTCAACACAACATACCAAACATTTCCACATTCTTCTCACAAAACAGTGCAAGTTGTAAAAAAGTCACATGATCAGGTATAGCCCAGCAATGACTTCACTTCTTTGGTACCAATTTCTGTTCTTGTTTCATTGTTACTGTGATGTAATACCTTGACACAAAGCAGCTTAGGGGGAAAAGGGTTTATTTGAGCTCACAATTCCAGATGACAGCCCGTTGCCCTGGAGAAGTAACAAGAGCAGGAGCTTGAGGCAGCTAGTCACATCACGCCTGCTGTCAAGAACAGAGAATGAATGCATGTATGATTATTTGCTTGCTTGCTCAGCTCAGTTTCTTCACCTCTATACAGTTCAGAACCCTCTTGTCCAAGGAATGGTGCTGCCACAGTGGGCTGGGTCTTCCCACATCGATCAATTTATGAAAGACAATCCTGCACAGATATGCCCACAGGCCAACTCAATGTACACAATCACTCACTGAGATTTTCTTCTCAGGTGATTTCAGGCTGTATCAAGTTCACAACTGAGCTAACAATCACATACTTATTTGTTGACCAGGTTGTTTGATTCTTGTTATTTGGTTTTGTACTTTGTATATTCTAGATATTAATCTTCTGTTAGGTATATACCTAGCAAAGGTTTTCTCTTTCTGTGAGCTTCGCTTGATAAACTGTTTCTTTTGTTGTACAGAAGATTTTTTTCTTTTTATTTCATAGTATCCTATTTTCCGTTGTCAGCATTATTTCCTGAGTAACTGGAGTCTTATTCTGAAAGTCCTTGCTTCTTCCTAAATGTCTCATTCTTTTTTTTCTTTTTCTTCTAACAGTTTCAGAGTTACATTTTACACAAGATGGAAATCTAGTTTCATTCCTCTACATGTGGATATTAATGTTCCCAGCAACATTTGCTGAGGGGGCTGCCTTTTTTCTACTGCACATTTTTAGCATCTTTATCAAAAATCACATGGCTATGGTTTCGTAGGTTTTTACCTGGGCTTTCCAGTCTATTCCATTGTTCTGCATGTCTATTTTTGTGCTGGTACCATGCTGATTTTGTTAATATATATCTGTAATATAATTTGAAATCAGGTATGGTAATACTATAGCCTTATTCTTTTAGCTCAAGATTGTTTTGACTATCTGGGGTTTCTGTGTGCCATATGTATTATAAGACTAAAAAAAATTTCTGTTAATAATGGCATTAGGACTCTGATGGAGATTGCACTGAATCTCTAAATTGCCTTTAATGGTACAGTAATTTTCACAACATTAATTCTTCTAATGCAGAAGCATGAGTGGTCTTTTTATCTTTTAGTGTCTTCTTCAATTTCTTTCTTTAGTAGTGTAAGGTTTTCGTATCAGGCTACTGATTTTGGTAAATTAATTTTGTATTCTAATAGCTTACAGATAGTGTTTATCAGGTTTAATAATTTTCTGGTAGAGTCGAAGGTTTTCCATGTATAGAACGGTGTCATCTGTACATAGGGACATTTTGGCTGCTTTCTCTCCTATTTGTATCTTCTATTTCCTTTTCTTGACTTATTGCTCTAAGACTTCGAGTATTAAATTGAATAAGAGAAGAGAAAGCAAATACCCCGGTCCTGTTCCTGGTTTTAGTGGAAATGTTTCATGTCTGTCTCCCCCACCCCATTTAACCTGCTGTGGGCCGTAGACTTACCATTTAGAGCCTATGTGTGTTGAAATGGGTTCCTTTTAGTCCTCGTCTTCTTGGGGCTTCTTTTTAAAAAAAATATGTTATTTATTATTTTTATTTTATGAGTGCATTGCCTGCATATAGGTAAATGCACCCATGTCATGCAATGCCTGCGAGGACAGAAGAGGCCGTCGGATCCCCTGGGACTGGAGTTACAGATAGTTGTTAGCTGCCATGTGGGTGCTGGGATTTGAACCCGGGTCTTCTGCAAGAACAACCCCATCTCTCCAACCCCTTCTTGGGGCTTTTTAACCGTGATGTTGTATTTTTGTCAAAAGCCTTTTCTGCATCTGTTCAGTTGATCGTGTGACTTCTGTACTTTAGTCCAGTTGTGTAATTTACCCATGTTAAACATCCCTCCACCTGAGGAATGAGGCCCACTCAATCATGGTGAATTATCTTTTTGATATGTTCTTGAATTTAGTTTACAAGTTTATTATTTTTTTTCGGTCTTTTTGAGGCAGGGTCTCCCTGTAGCCCCAGCTGGACTGGTACTTGCTATGTAGACCATGCTGGCCTTGAATGCACAGAGATATGCCTGCCTCTGCCTCCAGAGTGCTGGGACTAAGGGCGTGTGCCACCATACCCAGCTGCTTTTAGATTTTTTTATTTTAGTGAATATAAGTCTTTAAGGCATACCCTAATGATTTTCTGAATTTCATTGGTATTATATACTTTTTATCTCTAATTTTCATTTTTTTTAAGTATAAGAAAAATTTTATTAATTCAAGAATTCCAAGGGGCTAGAGAGATGGCTAACAACCATACTAATTCCAGTTTCAGGGGATCTTACACCCTCTTATGACCTCCTCAGGCATTGCACAACATGGATGCATTTACATACATGTAGGTGAAACACACATAAAAAGTAAAAATAGGCCGGGCGTGGTGGCACACGCCTTTAATCCCAGCACTTGGGAGGCAGAGGCAGGCGGATCTCTGTGAGTTCAAGGCCAGCCTGGTCTACATAGCGAGTTCCAGGACAGCTGGGGCTACAGGGAGACCCTGCTTCAAACACACACACACACACACAAAAGTTAAAAATAGTAAACAAAATTTAAAAAAGAATTTCATACAATGAATTTTTATTAGATTCAGACCTCCTTCCCTATCTCCACCCTCACCCTACCACCCCTTACCCTCTTATCCCTCACCCCCGACTTTGTGTCTTCTATTTGAAACACAAACATGAAACACCCCATTCATCTTACACAACACATCTGACCTGGATACCAGAGAAATCATATCTCGTTAGCCTGTCAGTAATCTATAATTCTTCTACTCAGGTGTGCCAAAGGACCCACTCTCCTTTGCACATGATTTTGAATGAGAATATGCTCAGGTATTCCTGGAATGGCTGGGCTTTTCACTCCTGAATTTCTGTTTCTCTTATACACTGCTTAGGAATGTCAAGTAGGGATTTCTCTTTTTCTCAGTAGTTGGAAATGCTTTGTTTTCTCCATCAAAGTCAGTTGTTCGAAGCCCGTCACATGCAGGTTACACTTTGGCTGTTTCTAATCCTCACTCAGCACAGTGACCCCTCTGTGGACCAAAGCATTCTCCAACATGCTGATTCCCCTCAAGGTTTTACTGTGGGTAAAAGAAGAAGCTAGGTCTTCACAATAGGCAGCGTAGTTCACTGGCCTCCAAGACAAGATTCTCTGAGTGTGAGGTGGGAGGTTTCACAGGTTCACTTGATAGCTTTGCACCAGTGTCCTCTAGTTTATTTTCTGAAATCTGTAAACTTCTCAGATTTCTAATGCTGATAAGGACTGAAGCCTGAAGCCAGGTCTTTTTTTTTTTTTTGGCCTATTTTGAGACAAGGTCTCCCTGTAGCTGCAGCTGGCCTGGATTCACTATGGAGACCAGCTGTCCTCAAACTCACAAAGATCCACCTGCCTCTGCCTCCTGAGTGCTGGGATTAAAGGCATGCACCACCATGCCTGGCCTGAAGTCCAAAGTACCAGGAAAAGCATACTTAGGTTCTGACCAGTGTTGTACCTCATCCACTG
>NW_008348089.1:9033754-9034464 GCF_000622305.1 Nannospalax galili | reverse complement strand
CCAGGGCATGTCTAGGCATGTCTAAAGCAGCAGCCAAGCATTTTACAGAAGCTAAAAGAGCAATTAGTGGGGGTCTGGAGGGATTGGGGGGTAGCGGGTGAATGAAGAGGGTCTCAGGGTCCTATATTCCCCCCTTGTCTTGTAACTGGGGAACCCAATCATGGGTTCTGGTCGGCCAGCTCACAGGTATCTGGGGGGGATCATGCTAAGGGGCATATGGGGATTTATGTTACTTGCAGGAAAGGTGCCATCAATCGATAAGCAGTTCAATGTCAACAATAGACAGGTTAGCAGGAACGGTCTCGTCGGATGCATAGCTTGAATGGATTCGAAGGGTGTGAGGATGCCTTCCAGGTGTCTCCCTTGTAATCTTCTGGGACTGCAAGTGGGTCGGCAGGTTTTGCGTGGGAGTAGTGCACCCAAGCTGCGACGCCATCCACTTTGAGTGCGGTGGGAGTTGTCAAGAGAATCACGAAGGGGCCCTTCCATCTTGGCTTGAGATTTTTCCATTGGTGTCTGCAGATGAAGACCCAGTGGCCCGGTTTAAACCTGCGGGGTTGCAGGGGGACAGCAGCTTCATATATGGCTCTGAGTTGCGGCCAGACCCGTAGGTGGGTTAGCTGCAACCACTGGAGTGAGTCCAGTAGGTCCTGGTGTCCCAAGGTCGATACTAGGTTAGCTTGGAGGCTAGGTATCATAGGAGGGGGGTT
>NW_008348089.1:9032414-9033506 GCF_000622305.1 Nannospalax galili | reverse complement strand
CCATTATCTGATCAGATTGTAGTTGGGAAACCATACCTGGGCAGGATCTCTTCGATTAGCTTCTTGGCTACCACATGAGCAGTCTCATGTTGGTTGGGTAGGCCTCAGTCCATCCAGAGAAGGCTTCTATGAATACTAGTAAATATTTATATCCAAATTTTCCGTTTGAGCTCAGTGAAATTAGTCTCCCAACACGTACCCGGTTGTGTCCCTCTGCTCCGGGATCCTGGGTTAGCATGGGATGGAACTGAGTTGGTTAATTGGCAGGCACGACAATGCCTAACAATTTTTTCAATGGCTTGATTTCTTTTCTGAATTTTAACTTTGGCCCTTCTTAGTAAGTCTTGCATCCTTCTGGTGCCCATGTGTGATGCTTGATGTATTTTCTTGAGCAATCTTACACCTAAATTCTGAGGTAGGATAACTTTCGCTTCCATTGTCTTCCACCAGCCCTCTAGGCATTGAGTCATAGAGAGAGTGTGTATCCAGGCTAAGTCCTCGGGGCTATAGTGGGGAGTTTTAGGCAGTTCCCTTGCCCCAGGATCAACTAGGGTGGGCAGGATTGAGGAGGTTAGAGCTATTTCTTTAGCTGCCCTGTCAGCCAGGCTGTTTCCCTTCTGGATGGGGTTGTTCCCTTTTTGGTGCCCCGAGCAGTGGATTATGGCTAGTCTTGTTGGGCTCCAGAGGGCTTGCAGGAGGCCTAAGATCTCTTGTTTATTTTTAATAGTTTTTCCCTCTGCAGTAAGGAGGCCCTCTCTCTTGATAAATGGCCCCATGAATGTGGGCAGTGGAAAATGCATATCTGCTGTGTAGATGTTGAGTCTCTTTCCTTTACACATCTTTAGGGCTTTGGTAAGTGCGATCAGTTCAGCTTTCTGGGCCGATGTACCTATTGGCAGTGGCTCGGCCCAAATGACTCTCGAGGTGGTTGTGACCGCTCCCCCAGCATGCCTTTTACCATTTCTGATGAAGCTGCTTCCATCTGTGTACCAGGTTTCTTTGGCGTCAGGCAAGGGAACATCCTTCAGGTCAGGTCTGATGCAATGCACCTGTGCCAGAATTTCAGTACAGTCGTGGAGTGGGTCCCCAGGA
>NW_008348089.1:9030036-9032054 GCF_000622305.1 Nannospalax galili | reverse complement strand
GCCCCAGAGGGCTTGCAGGAGGTCTAAGATCTCTTGTTTATTTTTAATAGTCTTTCCCTCTGCAATAAGGAGGCCCCTATCTTGATAGATGGCCCCATGAATGGCAAATGTATATCTGCTATCTGTGTGGATGTTGAGTCTCTTTCCTTTACCCATCTTTAGGGCTTTGGTAAGCGTGATCAGTTCAGCTTTTTGGGCCGATGTACCTATTGGCAGTGGCTTGGCCTAAATGACTCTCAAGGTGGTTGTGACCGCTCCCCAAGCATGTCTTTTACCATTTCTGATGAAGCTGCTTCCATTCGTGTACCAGGTTTCTTCGGTGTCAGGCAAGGGAACATCCTTCAGGTCAGGTCTGACCTGTGCCAGAATTTCAGTACAGTCGTGGAGTGGGTCCCCGAGATCGGGATCTGGCAACATTGTGGCTGTGTTCAGGGCCGTTGGTACGTGGAAGGTGATCCTGGGAAGATTTAGGAGCAGAGCCTGATAATGAGTTAATCGGGCATTGCTCAACCATCGATCGGGGGGTTGCTTGAGCACCCCTTCAAAAGCATGAGGGGTTGCCACAAGCAGGTCCTGTCCCAGGGTTAACTTGTTAGCATCCTTAACCAGCAGGGCCACTGGTGTTATAATTCGCAGGCAGGGGGGCCATCCAGCTGCTACAGGATCTAATTTCTTTGATAAGTATGCAATAGGTCTCTTCCAGGGGCCTACTCTCTGGTGAGGACCCCTTTCACAATACCTTTATGTTCATACACATATAGACAGAAAGGTTTACTTATGTCTGGTAGTCCTAGGGCAGTGGCCTCTAAGAGCCTGCGTTTTAGGGTTTCAAAGGCCTCTTGCCTTTCCTATGTCCAGTTGAAGTCCTGTCCTTCTTTGGTAGCCTCATATAGGGATTTTGCAATTTTGGCGAACCCCAAAATCCAGAGGCAGCAGAACCCTGTGGTACCCAGGAATTCCCTCACCTCTTTTCTGTAGGTTGTTGCAGGTATCTTTAGCACAGTCTCTTTGCGGGCCTTAGTCAACCACTGCTGCCCCTCCTTGAGGATATACCTTAGGTAAGTCACTTCTATCTGAGCTTTTTTGGCTGAGGCCCGGTACCCCAAGTCCCCAAGTATGTGGAGTAAGTCCTCAGTCCCCTCTAGGCAGGACTTCTGGTCCTGTGCCGTGATCAATAAGTCATCTACATATTGTAACAGGCTTATGTTGGGGTGTTGGGCTCTGTATTCACCTAGATCTTCATGCAGGGCCTCATCGAATATAGTTGGAGATTTTTAAGCCCTTGAGGCAGTCGTGTCCAGGTCAGCTGGCCACTGATTCCTGCCTCCGGATCATGCCATTCGAAGGCAAAGTAGGGCTTACTGCTGGGAGCTAGTGGCAGGCTGAAGAAGGCGTCTTTGAGGTCCAGAACTGTGGCAGGGTACTGAGTAACGTATAAGGGTTGGGGACAGTGGGATGAATGTCAATGACTCTCTTGTTCACCTCCCTTAAATCTTGTACTGGTCTATAGTCCCCAGATTGTTGCTTTTTGACAGGCAGGAATGGGGTGTTCCAGGCCCCAGGCAGACTGGGTCATTCTCAGCACCCCCAGTTCCATTAATCTTCTGATATGTGGAGTAATTCCACGTTTTGCCTCTAGGGTCATAGGATATTGGCGCACTTTAACAGGGTCCGCCCCTACTTTGACCAACATATACAGGAGGCCTGTGTCCTGCCAGACCCATACCCCCTGTTTCTGCCCAGGCTTGGGGAAATTTTTGGAGCCAATCTGATATATCAGGGTTTGGTTGGATTGGCTCCTGATGGAGTCTATATTCCTCAGTCAGGTTGTTTGTGACTAGAACCTGAACCGGTGCCCCGTTGTGAAGCAGGGTGGCTCCTTTAGCTGTGAAGTGGATCTGTGCCCTCATTTTTGACAATAAATCTCTGCCCAGAAGTGGGTAGGGACATTCTGGGATTACTAGAAACAAGTGGGATACCCGGCCCTTCCCTAAATCTACTGTTCTTCGGGTAGTCAT